>NC_092875.1:57694934-58047439 GCF_028372415.1 Notamacropus eugenii | reverse complement strand
GAAGGAAGGAAGAAGGAAGGAAGGAAGGAAGGAAGGAAGGAAGGAAGGAAGGAAAGGAGGAAAGAAAGAAAGAAAGAAAGAAGGAAAGAAAGAAGGAAAGAAAGAAGGAAGGAAGGAAGGAAGGAAGGAAGGAAGGAAGGAAGGAAGGAAGGAAGGAAGGAAGGAAGGAAAGAAAGAAAGAAGGAAAGAAAGAAGGAAAGAAAGAAGGAAAGAAAGAAGGAAGGAAAGAAGGAAAGAAAGAAGGAAAGAAAGAAGGAAAGAAGGAAAGAAAGAAGGAAAGAAAGAAGGAAAGAAAGAAGGAAAGAAGGAAGGAAGGAAGGAAAGAAGGAAGGAAAGAAGGAAAGAAAGAAGGAAAGAAAGAAGGAAGGAAGGAAGGAAGGAAGGAAAGAAAGAAAGAAAGAAGGAAAGAAAGAAGGAAAGAAGAAGGAAAGAAAGAAGGAAGGAAGGAAGGAAGGAAGGAAGGAAGGAAGGAAGGAAGGAAGGAAGGAAGGAAGGAGGAAGGAAAGAAAGAAAGAAAGAAAGAAGGAAGGAAAGAAGGAAGGAAAGAAGGAAGGAAAGAAGGAAAGAAAGAAGGAAAGAAAGAAAGAAGGAAAGAAGGAAGGAAGGAAGGAAGGAAGGAAGGAAGGAAGGAAGGAAGGAAAGAAAGAAGAAAGGAAGAAAGAAAGAAAGAAAGAAAGAAAGAAAGAAAGAAAGAAAGAAAGAAAGAAGAAAGAATGAAAGAAAGAAGAAAGAAAGAAGGAAGAAAGAAGGAAAGAAAGAAGGAAAGAAAGAAGAAAGAAGAAGAAAGAAGAAGAAAGAAGGAAGGAAAGAAGGAAGAAAGAAGGAAGAAAGAAGGAAGGAAAGAAGGAAGGAAGAAGGAAGGAAGGAAGGAAGGAAGGAAGAAGGAAGGAAGGAAGGAAGGAAGGAAGGAAGAAAGAAAGAAAGAAGAAAGAAAGAAGAAAGAAAGAAGAAAGAAAGAAAGAAAGAAAGAAAGAAAGAAAGAAAGGAAAGAAAGAAGAAGGAAAGAAAGAAGGAAAGAAGGAAAGAAGGAAGGAAGGAAGGAAGGAAAGGAAGAAGAAGGAAGGAAGGAAGAAGGAAGGAAGGAAGGAAGAAAGAAGAAAGAAGAAAGAAAGAAAGAAAGAAAGAAAGAAAGAAAGAAGAAAGAAAGAAAGAAAGAAAGAAAGAAAGAAAGAAGACAGAAGAGAAGAAGGAAAGAAAGAAGGAAGGAAAGAAGGAAGGAAAGAAAGAAGGAAAGAAGGAAAGAAGGAAGGAAGAAGGAAGGAAGGAAGGAAGGAGGAAAGAAAGAAGAAAGAAAGAAGGAAAGAAAGAAGGAAAGAAAGAAGGAAAGAAAGAAGGAAAGAGGAAGGAAGAGAAGGAAGAAGGAAGGAAGGGAAGGAAGAAGGAAGGAAGGAGAAGGAAGGAAGGAAGGAAGGAGATGAAGGAAGGAAGGGGAAGGAGAGGGAAGGAGGGAAGGAGGGAAGGAGAAGGAAGGAAGACCTTTGAAAGAGGCCTATTCACTGAATGAGCATTATCTCACTTTAAGTGAGTACCCTGAAAAGGCCTTAGCCTAAAAGGTCAAAGTCTCCCAGTGCATCCTGGGTCATCTCTAGTCATCCTGATGAATATCTGTGCACTGGATCCAGATGGCTCAAGAGGAGAAAGTGAGGCTGGTGACTTTGCATAATCTTCCTTCACTCAAAACAAAGTCAAGTGCAAGTCGTGTCATCATTTCTCTGATGTCATGGTTCTCTTCAAAAGCGAAGGATGAACACAACAACAACAACCTGAAGATGAAACCTGGTCTTCTCTATTCCGATAATAGTTTTCTATGGTTGTATTCCTTCTCTTTTGTCTGCATTTTTCTTGTAGTGATAGCTTAATTTTTGTAATCACCTCCAGTCCTGAGATATGATGGTGCCTCTTGCTCCAGATCTTCTGTTCTCCCCTCTAGACTGGAACCAAAGCAAAATTTCCAACCTCCTGTAAGTATCCATAGCCAGGGTCATTCCACCCCACTGCTTCTGCACTCACCAGGCATGTGCTGGTTCTGTTTCACTGCTGCTCTCTAAAGCATAGCTCAGTCTGGTATTCCTTGTTGGCAGAGGTTCCCTTGAACTTTCTCGTCTCAGATGCTCAATTCCCCTCACTGTCTCAGGGGTAAAATTTCCTGTGGCTAGGGCCAAGGCAGCCTTCCAAACCAAGGAGGCTGTGATATGCAAATATCATAGGGCTAACCCCAGAGTTTGCCACTTGTTAACTTGGACCCTAGCCTTGTGGTGTTTAATCTTCATGGGGCCCAAACCTAGTCTTAAGATTTTTCTTCTGATCTCAGATTGTCCCAGAAGGATCCCTATTGTGCACCTATTCTTACTTATTTTACCCACATTTTGTTAGCCCTGGAGTTCTATTTTATCTCTTTTGTGGGGGAAGATCTTGAGAGCACTAAAAGTAACTGGGTTACGCCCTCATGGGAGTTTTTGGCATTGTTTATTCCATTTGCTCTCTTAGCTACCAGCATTTTTCAACAACATGGGTAAGACTTCTGTCTTCTTTTTCTCCCTTACTTATTCCTTCCTTCCTGCAATAAGAATTAGTTTTCTCTAAAAAGAGACAATGCATTCCTTATCGACCCTTGCTTCCTTGATGTCACCACTTGGTCATCTAAGGGCATAAAAATTTTACTACCCACAGAGTCAGAGGGCCCCTTCTTGACTTGTGGATTTCTAAAGACCATGCAAATTACCTCACCACACCGACTTTGAGGCCCAGACCATTTCCATATGGAAATGAGGCCGGCTACAGAGTAAGGTCTGCCAATGGCAGAAAAGCCAAGCTCTGCTCTATCCCTGTTAGATATCTTCTTTGTGTTAGGACTAAGTTATATGGTAGTGATTGTAGAACACTGAAAATAAATAAAAGAAAAGAAAATTGACTCAGTTTTCTATCTGTTTTAGAATTGAGGCTTTTATCAGAGATATTGCCTATAAAAATTCTTTCACAATTTTCTGTTTCCCTCCTAATCTTGGTTGCATTGGCTTTGTTTGTAAGGATTACTTCTAACACTATAATAAACTGTCAGTTTAATTTATATGTGAATGGGTAATTATTTTAGGACAGACTAAGTTGGAAAGAGTATTAAAATCTCAATGGGGTAGTGTCAAGAGTCCAGTTAGTAATGAATTATCATGACTTATCTTAAATAAGAGCCTGGGGGGAAAATTAGGAAAAGCCGAGTCTGGCAAAAATAACAATAGTTAACATTTATATATCACTTTGAGATTTGAAAAATATCTTATTGAGTGGGATAGGTTTAGTGAAGACTTCTCAGATTGTAATTCTTCTCCCAGGGGTGAGGTAAGACCGAGAGGCTCAAGGTTACTATATTTTTAGAACAGAATAATTCCATATAAGGATATAAAACTATGTAGTACATTAGGGTATCAATGATTGGATAAAGTTTACCTAATTCTTCAAGGTCTTCATTTCAAAAGGGATTGGTTAGATTTCGTGTCTAGAATGTAAGATCATATTCTCAGCTAATGGGAATAATGGTCAGTGGGGGGGGGGAGGGGCTTGCGTTAGGGTCTATATAAATCACCGCCTTTTCTTTGTCTTCGGCTTTCCTACTCCAGGTGAACTGCTGTAGGATTGTCCAGATTCTCGAGAATCGAATAAATCTCTTTTCTGTCAACACTTTGAGAGGCCTCTGAGTAATTGATTATGTAGGGACCTGAGCCATCCCACACAGTTTGGGGGCTCGTCTGGGATCTGTGACCTTTCTGAGAGGACGGCTGACAGCTCAGTTCAAAGACTGGGCGCCCGTGGGGAGATTTCCCCATAGTTCTTGAAAAGGGCTGCCGGGCCTCCCTCTCTGCAAGGTAACGACCCAAAGCAGAGGAACTCAGTGAAGACAGAAAAGAATAGAGATAAGGACTCCAAAGACTCCTAAGCTGTGAAGTGTGTAAAAATGCCAACCAGTTGGTGTTGAAGGTTGCAGTCAGGCAATTTGTACGCGTACAACCCAGCGGTAAGCCCGGGGGGTGGGGGGGGGAGCCTGGGGGTCAATTCGTTGAGTCTTAGATAGACTCGGGGAGAAGGTGACGACTCCCAACCAAACTGGTGGACTGCAGGACCCCAGGGTGAAGGGCCCCCCAAAAAACGTTTGCTGGGTGACTGTGGGTGGGTGGGTGACCCCCACTGAGAGCTAGCGAGAGAGCTAGCAAAATTTGTTGAGTCATAGACTCGGAGGTGTTGGTGACAACCCTCGACCAAAAGAATGGGGAAGGGGCAGTCCAAACCCCACTGAGCTTTGGAATGGAGTCAGGAAATACCGGTAAATAGTCCTTTGGGAAATCAATTACAAAATTGGCACGAATTACCAAATTATAGAGGAAAGGACAAGAAGAAGATGATTAAGTATTGTTGTTTCATATGGGGTGAAAAGATATCAGAGGAGGAGGCACAATCTGGCCCAAATATGGTTCCTCCGAGGATTGGGTTTGCCAAAAATTTAAACCTATATGTACTATTCTATTCTGTTAAATGTTTTGTCTGTATATGTTGTGTTGGTATTTCTGTGTGAATGAAAGTCTGTGTCTCTGTTTTTATCTGATAAGGTTGTAAATTTAGCCAGCCAGCCAGCAGGAGCAGAAAGGCTGAGCTGAACTGTCCTTGAAATTCCTGTTATTCCCCTTCTTCAACCCCTCCATATTAGTTTCAGAGGGGCGGAGGGACAAGGAGGGAGAGAAAGGGAGAGAAAAATTATTTTACTGTTCAGTTTATATAGTTGGTAGCAGCAAGTAAAAGAATGTAGGAGAAGTAGAAAGAAATAAGTTATGTGCAGTTTCAAAGTGGCTTGAGGGAAAGGCAGGAGAATTTAAGCAGGTAGAAATGATGAGCGGGGGTACTGTGTAATCAGAAGGCTTGGAAGAAGTACAAAAGGGAGGGAGGGAATTTATCTTTTTCCCTCAGATCAAAGAGGCATGCTAGCAACCATTTAACCATTTCCTGCCTCACCCAAAAGAAGAAATTTTAGTATAATGGGAAAGAACAGAAAGTTAATTGAATTCATTCTGGTTGTAACTGGAATTGTGAATAGGTGGAATGTATCATTCTTAATTTAATGTTTAAGACAGGTTAGAATTTATTAAAGTTTGGTGTAAGTAAGCAGAAGATTAGAAAGTAAAAGAAAATCTCAAGTAAGCAACTTAGAGCTGAGAGTTTTGAATTTAGGTTTAATTAGATCAATATATTTGATGCCAGACAATGTATTTAAAGTAAAAAGATAATAAGTTTAGGTTTTTCTTTTTCTTTGCAGAGTGGGAGGGCCAGAAAGGGGTGGCCTTGGGAATCCTGGCACAAATAAGAGGAGGGCAGAGACACCCAGTAGCATTTCTGCCAAAAATGTTAGATCCAGTAACAAAAGGATAGGTATTTGTTAGATGCAACATTAATCTAATGTAACTGTTACACGATTTTAAATTTTTGTAATTTATTACATATAGACTGGGGTTTTAAAAGAGATGTGATAGAAATTTGATAATTTGAAACTTACATTTGGTTATAAAAAAAGGAGTTGAATAGGTTAATGGCTTATTTGAAGTTTTAAGTAAACTTAAATAAGTTTATATTTTTAGGTAATTCATCTAAATATTGTATTAGAAATTGCATTGTTAAGCTAATTAGTGAATTGGTTAAAAAGAGCTGTTATGAATTTTTTTTGTAAGAGTTTTCTTGTTGTAGCATGCTTATTAAGAAAATGAGGATGCTTTAAAAATGTACATATATATATATATATATATATGTATATGTAGGTGTGATTTTCAAGCCTGTTCCATCTGAGGATGTATTATGTTAAAAGTTTATTTCTGCTGTTGAAAAGGAAATTTTAGCTAAAATTGTTTTTGCCATGAATCAAGCATTTACTCTAAAGTTATGTTTGTAAAAGAAAGCTTATGGACAAATGTGAAAAGGCTGTGGGTTTAGGAATTTTCTTGTGATTTCTGTCAATTAGTTTCAAGGGGATTGTGATAAATTGTAAACTGTTCATAAGAGAGGAAATATTTGTTGTATTAAGAAATACTTTGTAAAATATTTCGTATGGTTTTTTGGAAGGCCTACCTATCCAATTTGTATTTGTAAGTTACAAAAGTGGGAAGAATTTAGTTTCTCTAATAGGATATGAAAATGCAATTGATGTCATCTGAAATTTATTGTTTGGGTTCATAGCTAAAACAATTTGTTATCACTTATAAAAATTATGTTTGCCATTTGTAATTCTAATGCTAAAACCTAAAGCTGGTACACTGTGTGTATATGTGGGGAAAGAAGCAGTCCTCAGGCTAGTCACAAGTACAGCCCCAGCAGCTAAGGAGATTGTATATAGAACTTGCTTTGGTGAGAATTTGAAAATGCATAAGAAATGATCTTCAGTGATTGGCTTTTTAGGGCAAATTTAAGATCTAAGAGGTAAATAAAATCCCTGGGAACATTCTTTCTAAATCTAATGGGAATAAATAGATATTGTATCATTGTTACATAGAACAAGATTGGGATTTAAAGTTAACTATAATTGTATTTTATTTACAGGGGGATTCAAGGAAAGGAATCCCTTACAAAAAAAAAGAGGGGGGGGGGGTGGCCCCAGGTGGTCTGGGAGCTCCAGGAATGGGCTTGATGGGAGTGGCCAGTAAAATGGAGATTTGGACTGATAGAACTAAGAGTGGAAAGTAGAATAGACTTGGGCATAGTGATAGAGTGGACCTTAGGAGAGCCGGTTCATGTGAAAAAAAAAAAAAAACCAAGCAGTTTTCAAGGTGAAGTTTTCCAGGGCCTTTAGAGACTAAAACTCTTTTAGGGTAATGGACAAAGGTCCCAACTTGGAATAAGATCTTTACAGGTTACAAAATGATGCAAAAGCAATTAATATTAAAACAATTGACTGAATTAATTACTGAGACTAAATCAGAGACATCTTCAGTTTGGGAAAAAGAATTTCAGTCTAATTTTCTTAGAGGTAGGTAGTCTCTGGTAATATTTGGCATTGAAAGTTAAATGATTGTTTTGATTTGAATTCATTACATGAACATAAAAATTCAAGTTAGTGTTTGAACTTATCACATGTGTAGCTCATTCTTTTAGATTGAGCAGGGTTAGAAAGGGATAAAGTAGTTTGGGAAACAGATATAAATCTATTAGAGCAATGACTTATGATTGTTATTCAATCAGGAACTAGAACATGTATAGAAAGGCATGTAGGCTACTTAGACCTGCTTCAAAGATGTTCCTTGGCCAATGTGAAATTAGTCATGTTTGAAACTGATTATAAGAGCTTGCTATTTTAAGATTTTTGTGGGACTATTAACTGACTGTTCTTCTGAGTCTAACTCCAGGTGTGGATGGCAAGAGAGATGGTCTGAGCCACTGATCCATGATGCCAGTAAGCCTGTGAGATGCTGGTATGAACTGCAAAAGGTGATCTCATGGGAAGGTCAGGAGAGCGACTGTTCAGCCTGGGCTGAGGTAGGATTCTACTGACTCAATTTCCCCACTGACACCTGGCAGACTTGAAGCCTGGCTGAACGCCAATTGACAATCTACTCCTGCCTGGAACTGACATAAAGTAAGGGAGATGTTGTTTCCCTGCAATGTCCCTACTCTTAGTGGCAAATTCCTAAAATCAGAAGTTTTGTAAGTAATAATACCAGATCTGTTGAATAATAGATTGTTGGTAGGGGAACATCTGAGGTTAAGTCTAAAATTAAGCTAACAGGTTTAGGACTTTAGACCAACAACAATAAGTTAGGGTCCTCTAATTCTTAGTAACAGTGTGGAGATGATTAGGTCAAGGGCTTGTGAGACTAGCATGCATAGTTATTATTTTGTCTCAGTTGGTTAATGTTAAATGAAAAATGGTTTGTGGACTATATTGTAAATGCTTTAAAAGAAGCATCACATGATCAGAAGTTGGAATTGTTTTATGATGTGATATGCACTGTGTTAAAAATGATTATTTCTTGTATTTATATAAGTACTGGAGCCTGGTATTGACTTCTTAGTGAAATCTCATCTTCCTAATGAGAGAATGAATAATGACTTACTGTGAAATGTAGAAGCTGCATTTGAATGTGAATTTTCTTTTCTTTTAAAAAAAATGACAATTTGTCAAAGTTCCAATTTTGATTTTTGTAAGAGTGATAGGAATGGTAATCTAAGATGGTATTAAGTTCAGTTTTGCAGGAGAGTGGACATCTGGATTTCTACAAGAAGATGAAGAGAAGAAGATGCTGAGATGCTGTGCTGAAGACTGTTTGAAGGAGCATCCAGATCAGAAAACTGCATAAGATGATACTTCTCCCCAGACTGCTGTATGAGATGGAACCTCTAAATGGACAATTCATTAATTTACCTTTCCCTTTGAATCTGTGTATGAAGGGAAAGATTCATTAGGGAAAGAATGTGAAGGGGTCATGACTATGACTATTTGTAGAGTTGCATATATATATGAATAGTACTAAGAATAACACAGAATATAAAGAATGGGTATGGAAGTGGGAGAATGGGACACATAGGATGATGTTTGATACTTTCTGGAGTGTAATCAATAGAACTGGGGAGAATTATCAACATTGTATATGGAAGAGGAAGCAACAACTATGGAGGTGTAAGTCAGAGATCATGAAAGGAGGACCATTAGGCCCGGAAGATGTGAAGTTCTTTCTGGCTGTGGATTATAGGGTAAGACTGTTTCTAGAGGAAAATCCTGCTTTGAGAGGACATCATTGGATATGTGGACAGACAGCTTATACTCACCTTCTGTTAAACTGGAGGGGTGTTTGTTATATTGGATTGGTGAGACCTAAATTCTTTTTCTTGCCTGAATCAGGGAAATGGCATCTGGGGGTTTCTCTATATGATGATCTAGCCAAAAGGAAGAGGAACATTGACACCTCCCTCACTCAGACTGGAAATGCAAATGGGTGGGGTGACACTTGGCCTTCTGAGAGGATAATTAGAGAGTATGGGCCTGCAACTTGGGCTCAAGATGAGAGCTGGGGTTATAGAACCCCTATATATCTATTAAATAGACTAATCAGACTCCAAGCAGTAGTTGAAATTATTACCAATCAAACAGCAGAAGATTTGGACTTATTGGCCGATCAAGCCACACAATCTAGGGAAGCAGTACTGCAACATAGGTTGATCTTAGATTATTTACTTGCAGAAGAAGGTGGAGTTTGTGGAAAACTCAATTTATCTACATGTTGCTTAAAACTTGATGATAATGGAAGAATAGTGAAAGAGATCACCAAAAATATCAGGAAGGTTACTCATGTTCCTGTACAAACTTGGAACTCCCTTTTCAATACGTCTTGGTGGTCCTGGTTTGAGGGGAGCTGGTGGAAGAGATTACTGTGGTTTGGCATCATAGCAATTAGTGGTATCATATTACTTCCTATTGGTTTACCTTGTTTGATTTCACTTATTACTAAAATAGTTAGAAATTCTCTACTAAAACTTGCTAGAGTAGAAGAGAGGACCGAAGGAGCCATTTGGTTGATGATACCAAAGAAGGAAGGATGGGCACCTGTGGAGAGAAAAGACAGGAATGATCCTGATTGGGATGAAGAGATTAATAGACAGTGTGAGATCATGTTACAGAACTGTGGTTGAAATATCTGTGAGAAGTCTTCAGATTAATAAATAAGAGGAGGGATTGAGTGGGATAGGTTTAGTGAAGACTTCTCAGATTGTAATTCTTCTCCCAGTGGTGAGGTAAGACCGAGAGGCTCAAGGTTACTATATTTTTAGAACAAAATAATTCCATATAAGGATATAAAACTATGTAGTACATTAGGGTCTCAATGATTAGATAAAGTTTACCTAATTCTTCAAGGTCTTCATTTCAAAAGGGATTGGTTAGATTTCGTGTCTAGAATGTAAGATCATATTCTCAGCTAATGAGAATAATGGTCAGTGGGGGGGAGGAACTTGCGTTAGGGTCTATATAAATCACTGCCTTTTCTTTGGCTTTGGCTTTCCTACTCCAGGTGAACTGCTGTAGGATTGTCCAGATTCTCGAGAATCGAATAAATCTCTTTTCTGTCATCACTTTGAGAGGCCTCTGAGTAATTGATTTATGTAGGGACCTGAGCCATCCCACACATTATGAAGATTGTCTCATTTTATCTTCATAACAACCCTGAGAGGTGGGTGCTATTTTTATTCCCCATTTGACAGACAAAGAAACTGACACAGAGATCAAGTGAGTTGCTAAGAATCACATAACTAGGAAGTGTCTGAGGCTTGATTTGAACTGAAATATTCTTAACTCCAGGCCTAGTGTCATAACCACTGTGTCATTTAGCTGGCCTTTGTGACCAGACCACCCCCATTATCTTTTTCTGTGATTCTATAGCACTTAATGATGTGCCTTTCTTTTAATGTTTTATTGCATTTTTATTTATTTTGTTAAGTATTTCTCAGTTATATTTTTACCATCTTTTAAAATTTTTGTTATCTATTTTTCCATTCTTTTGTTTTTACATTTTGAGTTCCAAATTCTCTCCCTCCCTCCTACCACTCCCTTATCTACTGAGAAGGCAAGCAAACTGATGTCAATAATACATGTGAAATCATATAAAATATATTTTCATATATGCCATATCACAAAAAGCAAAAAAAAAGAAAATTAAGTGAGAAAAGTATGCTTCAATTTGTACTCAGAGTTTATCACTTTTGTCTCTGGAGTTGGGTAGCATTTCTTTTATCCTGAATCCTTTGGAATTGTCTTGGATCATTTTATTGATTGGAGTAGCCAAGTCTTTCACAGTTGATCATCATTACAACATTGCTGTTACTGTGCACGATGATCCCCTGGTTTTTCTCACTTCACTTTGTATCAATTCATATGGATCTTTCCAAGTTTTTTTTCTTTCTGAAACTACTCTCTTTGTCATATCATGCAGCACAATAGTACTCCATAACAACCATATGCCACAACTTGATCAGCCATTTCCCAATTGATGAGAGTCCCCTTAATTTCCAATTCGTTGTCAACAAAAGAGCTGCTATACATATTTGTGTACACATAGGTCCTTTTTCTCTTTCTTTGATCTCTTTAGAGTACTATCTGTACCCTCCTTAGTACAATTGAATGTCTTCTCTATATGCAGGTTGTGCCTCATTCATTCTACATTATTTAAAAATGAAGTTCTAACGTGAATAGTGTGTGTACAACCTTTTCTCCACAGACCTAACTGCCAGCTTATTTTTTCCCTTCCTCCATGGTCTCAGAACTGCAAGGTATCCCTCTGAAAATTAGAGGCAATAAAAGCCCACAATGACTCTATTTTCAGTCATTATGGGACCGTAGAGAATGATGACCTCCACTGACTGGTCTTTACTGACCTTGCTGTGGGTAAATTTCTGGCTAACACATCACTTAACCCTACAATTCAGAGTCAAGAGCTTCTGAGATAAAGATTATCTCCCCTTCCTATCTCTCCACATACTCCTGCCCCTATCCTTCTATAGCCATATCCTCTTCCATCTTCCTATTTAATTGCAACCTCTGTAACCACTTCTTCATAATTACACCTCTACCCTGGCCAGGAATTGTGCAACCTCATCAACCTCTCTTACTTTGAGGTCCACGCCACCCATCTTTGTCACTCCATCCAAATTCTTGTAATAGCTATCTACAGGTCATTTTCTCTTTTCTCCAGGAGATGATGCTGGTTACTCCATTCCCTGTCCTTATACTTGGTGATTTCAATATACAAAATGATGTCCTCTGGGCCATCCTAAGCTTGATATTCATTAAATGCTGTCCTCAACCTCTGAATCCAATGCTTTCCCCACTATGTCACAGCTCCCACTTCCCACCACAGCAGGACTGTCTGATCTTTGCCACTCTCCATTTAGGGTGCATTATCTCCTAACCTTGGAAAAAAACAAAAACAATACTTTCCCCTTGAAGCTTTAACCTAACTCTCCTTTAAAAGTCTCTGTTGATGGCCCTACCACATTCCTCCTCTGTCCATATCAATTTGACTAAGTTCTGTTCATTTTACTACAACAGTACTTCATGCATCCATTCCCTTCTCTCTACAAACATGGCCACCATTCTAGCATTGGCTCTTACTTCTCTATTCAATAATTGCAATATCATATCTTAATAGTATAATATCTTAACTGTTGCATCCGACTTGTAACTGAACTCTCTTATGTGTTGTCACTCTTTTTAGAAAGTAAGATCCTTGAGAACAGAGATTGTCTTACTTTCCTATCTGTATCCTCAATGTTTATCACAATGCTTTGCACATAGTAATCCTATGTTAAATGAATTTTCTTTGCATTCTCCCTACTTCAGTTCCTCTAGAAGAAAGGTGGAAGATGGATTATAGCAGAGACTTGAAACCAGTTAGGAGTCTGTTCTAATAATCTGGACTAGACATGACGAAGGCTTAAACTATGATAGCGGCTACATGGAAACTAGACTGTGGTTCAAGAGTTATTGCACAGAGACAGAACCAAAATTATGGAATAGCAGAAAGAAGTACACTCATAATAATTTCATTAAATGACAGTAATGAAACAACAAAGTTCTTGAGATACAATGAAAAGAGAGCTTGGAGAAAAATTGATGTCTCTAAACACTTTCATTAATAAAAGGGAGAAGAAATAGATCAATGAAGTGGGCATGTAAATAGAGAAAAAAAGAAAACCAATAAATTAAATGGCCCTAATTAAACCCCAAAAGAGACATTTTGAAAATCAAGGAAGAAATTAACAACATTCAAAGCAATAATAAACCATTAAGCTAAATCAAATAGCTTTTTTTCTCAAAAAAAAAAAATAGAGAGGTTATTGGCTGATTTGATCTAAAAAGAAGAAAGCAAAACTGCCCCTATTGAAAAAAAATGAAAAAATAAATTCATAACTAATAAAGAAGAAATAAAATAAATTATTGGAAACTCTTTCTCCCAATCAAATGCCAGTAAAACTGACATTCTAAATCAAATGAGTGACCATTTACAGAAATATAAATTGCTCAAATTAACAGAACAGGAAATGGAGAATTTAAATAACCCTATATTAGGGAAAATAAGAAATTGAACAATTCATAAATGAACTTACAAGAGAAAAAGCTGAGGATAAAACTAATTTACAAGTTCCCTCAAACATTTAAAGAACAATTTCTTCAAGTACTACATGAGTTGTTTAAAAAAAGGACAAGAATGGATCCTATCAAATTCCTTCTATGACACAAACATGATTTTGATGCCTAAATCAGGAAGAGTCACAACAAAGAATCAACAGACCACTATTTCTAATGAATATTGGTGCAAAACTTTAAATAAAATAATAACAAAGATAATAGCAACATATCACAAAGATTATACACCATGACCAGATTTGTTCTAGATAAGAAATACAGAAATGGTTTGGTATCAAGAAAACTATAAACAAAAATGACAATATTAATGACAAACAAAAAAAATGTAATTATATTAATAGATGCAGAAAAGCATTTGGAAATATATTGATATGCATTTTTCTAACAAAATTGAAAAAAAGGAATAAATGGAACATTTTTTAATATCATATGTAATATCTATTTAAAATCAAGAGCTGGCATTGTTTCAAAAGGAGATAATTTAGAAGCCTTTCCAGTAAAATTCAATTATAGAGGAAAGATGTCCATTATCACTCCTACTACTCAATATAGAGCTAGAAATACTAGCTATAGCAAGAAGTAAGAAAAAAAATTGAGAGAAAAGCATAGGCAAAGAAGAAAAAAATTACCACCTTTTTTTGTGTGCAAATGATGGCTTACTCAGATAACTCTAGCTAGTCAATGTTTTGTGACAATCCTCTGGCATAAGGGAGTTATTCCTGTTAGGATGTAAGGTTCCCCTATTGATCCTTGCTTTGTATAGCTGGACTCATTGTGCCTTACTTCCCCAGCTTGTAGGTTAAGTCTTTGTCTAGGTGCCCAGTTTATGTCAAAGGAGAGACCTGGTGACTGGTCAAAGACATTGGGGAAAATCCCTAATGAATTTGGGTTCTGAAAATAATGTAAAAAATTGGAATCAGTTCAATGCAAAGCTTTATTCCAAGCAATAAGGAAGAGAGGGAAGGGAGAGAGGAAAGAGGAAGTTGGAAATACACAACATAGAGTATAACTGTCATAAGAGCAGTTTCGTGTTTGGGAGCATAGAGCATGGGTTCATTCAGCAGGAAGAGGGTGCTCCAGTGGAAAAAGGTGCTTCCACTGGATGAGAGAGTATGCTCCAAAGTGCTCTTCTCAGAAGAGGGTTCTTATACTCTGATTTTGGATGGCCTCCTTGGAGCTAGCTGATCTCCATGTAAGGGATCAGGGCAAAAATTATTTTGGGAATTTGTTATCATGAAGGAAGGCAATCTGGTGTTGGACAAAACGTTATTTTGGAGGTTTGAATAACAGGGATAAAATGAGTTTGTAGCAAACAAAATGTTATTTCGGGAACACAGATATACTAATCTTTGAAAAAATGCTATTGTCAGTATTTTTTTCTATAAGCGTGTTCTATGAGCTTTATGCTACGTTTTAAGGGTAGACTATCAGGACTAATCTAACAACAAGGATTTCCATGCATAGATTCTATAAGCTAGAGCTTCCCTTAAGGGAAAACCATCATGGTGGTCTCAAGACCACCACATCCAATCTTATAATAGTCAACTAAAAACTGATTTAAACAATCAACATTTCAACAGAGTTACAAGCTATGAAATAAAAATCACACAATGCATCAACATTTTGGTATAATACTAACAAAATCCAGCAGAAAGAGTTATAAAGAAAAATTCCATTTAAAATAACTACAGATTATATAAAAATTTAGGAGTATACCTACCAAGATACACACAGGAGCCATAATATGAACAAAATTACAAAACACTCCACATAAATAAAAACAGATCTAAATAATTTAATAAATACTATCGGCTAAAGGGTAAATTGGACAACTATAATATAATTTACTTATTCAGTGCCATAAAAATCAAACTACCAAAAGATTAATTTAAATAATTAGAAAAAATTGATCTAGAAGAAAGTAAGATCAAGAATATCAAAGAATTAATTTTAAAAAGTGGTAAAGGAGATGGAGAAAAGTCAGAAAATTGCCTGTGTTTTCCCCAGTTTCCCTCAGAGAGAATATTAAATCAGGCCTCTAAACAGATTCTGAATATTTTGTATTATATGCAAAATATAAACTTACAAAAAGATAGAGTGAAACAATTTTCCTACTTAAGATAACTTAGAAGGACTTCAGGAGAGGTCTGTCTCCTTTAGGTAAAAGGGCAGTGTAGTCAAGTGAAGGTATTATCTGGGCAAGCAAGTGGAAAGTTCTTAAACACAGCATAGAACAACAACTGAGAACCCCTGGTCCTGGGTCAGCAGAGAAATGTCGCAGCAGACCACCTATGAGGCCTCCAGTCCCGGTTCATAAGGCAAATTGCCAGCCAAGGAAGCCCCAGCACAATAGGAACGACTAGGCAAGGTCATCCCAGTACAGGGGGCAAGTCACCAGCACTTGAAGCTAATGACCAGGCCTCTGATCCCCCAGAACAAGAAGCTTGAAACAGTGCCACTTGGGCCTCACACTCAAACTATTAAGGTTGAGTTAAAGTTTAGTTAAAGTTGAATTAAAATTAAAATCATGAAATAGGTTAAAAATTGAGTAAAAAACAGAAAAAAAACCATCACCATAGAAATCTACTATGGCAATAGGGAAGATCAAAATTTAAACTCAGAAGAGGAAAACAATGCCAAAATCCCTACATGTGAAGCTTCAAAGGGAAATTTGAATTGGTTTCAAGCCCAAAAAACCTCCTTGGAAGATCTCAAAAAATGAATTTAAAAATCAGAGAGGTAGAAGAAAACATGGGGAGAGAAATGGGAGGTATGCAAGAGAGAATCAAAAGCTTGGAAAAGAAAGACCAAGACTTCACTGAAGAAAATAATTTTTTAAAATGCAGTTGGCCAAATGGGAAAAAATCCACTGAAGTAAACAACTTAAAAAGTACAATTGCCTAAACAGAAAAGAAGGGACAAAAATCAACTGAAGAAAAGAATTCCTTAAAAATTAGATTTGGGATCAAGAAACAGTCAAACAAAATTGCAGCCAAATTCCAGAATTATCAGGTCAAGGAGAAAATACTGTGAACAGCCAGAAAGAAACAATTTAATCATAAGGGAGTCACAGTCAGGACTGGACAGGACTTAGCAGTTTTTACATTAAAAAATATGGAGACTTAGGTTATGATATTACAGAAGGCAAAAGAGCCTGGATTACTACCAAGAATCAACTACCCAGCAAAACTGAATATAATGTTTCAGAGAAAAAGATGGACATTCAGTGAAATTGGGGACTTTCAAGCTTTCCTGATGAAAAGACCAGAGCAGAGCAGAAAATTAGATCTTCAAATCAAGACATAAGAAGGTAAACAGGAAAGAAAGAAAAAAAATATTCAATAAAGTTAAGCTGTCTATGTTCCTACACAGGAAGGTACTTGTAACTTTTGAGTATCTTATCTGTACTAGGGCAGTTAGAAGGAGTATACATAGACAGGTGGTGTGGGGTATAAGTTGACTTTGATGTGATATATATTTTAAAAAACTAAGAGGTGAAAAAAAGAATTTTACTGGGAGAAGAGGACAGAGGGAGGAGGTGAAATAGGATAAACTACATCACATGAAAAGGTGGAAAAGATCTATCACAATGGAGGGAAAGAAAGGAGGGGTGAGTATTGTTTGAACCCTACTCTCATAAGATTTGTCTCAAAGAGGGATTAACATACACACTCAGTTGGGTGTAGAAATTGATCTTTCCCTATAGGGAAGTAGGAGGGGAAAGAAAAGGGAGGGTAACTGATATAAGGGAGGGAAGATTTAGGGAGATGATGGTCAGAAGCAAAACACTAGTGAGGAGGGATAGGGTGAAAGGAGAGAGAAAAAGTATAAATGAGGAAAAATAGAATTGAGGAAAATATAGTTATTAGTCATAACTGTGAATTTGAATGGGATGAACTCCCTCATATAATGGAAGAAAATAACAAAGTGGATTAAAAACCATAATACTACAATATGTTGCTTATATGAAACATGTTTGAAGCAGAGAGATATGCAGAGAGTAAAGGTGTAAGGCTGGAGCAGAATCTATTACACTTCAGCTGAAGTGCAAAAAAGAGCAGGAGTAGTACTCCTGGTCTCAGACAAGCAAAAGCGAAAATAGATCTATTTAAAAGAGATAAGGAAGGAAATTACATCTTGCTAAAAGGTGCCATAGACAATGAAACAATGTCAATACTAAACATATATGCACCAAGTGGTACAGCATCCAGATTCTTAGAGGAGAAATTACATGAGTTACAAGAAGAAATAGATACCAAAACTATACTAGTGGGAGACCTCAATTTCCCCCTCTCAGAACTAGATAAATCTAGCCACAAAATAAGAAAGAAGTTAAGAAGGTGAATAAAATTTTAGAAAAAATAAATATGATAGACCTCTGGAGAAAACCGAATGGTGATGGAAAGGAATATAACATTTTTCTCAGAGGTGTATGGCACCTACACAAAAATTGACTATGTATTAGGACATAAAAACCTTCCAATCCAATGCAGAAAGGCAGAAATATTAAATACATCCTTTCCAGATCATGATGTAATAAAAATCACATGTAATAAAGGGCCACAGAAAGATATGTTAAAAATTAATTAGCAACTAAATAGTCAATCCTAAAAATGAGTGGATCAAATAGTAAATCATAGAAACAATAAATAATTTCTCCAAGGATGATGACAATAATGAAACAACATGCCAAAATTTGTGAGACATAACCAAAGCAATTCTCAGGTCAAATTTTGCATCTCTAAATGCTTACATGAATAAAATAAAGAAAGAACAGATCCATGAGTTGGGCATGCAACTAAAAACACTAGGGGAAAAATATTTTAAATTCCCAAATAAATGCCAAGTTAGAAATTCTGAGAGATTAACAAAGGAGAAATTAATAAAATTGGAAGCAAGAAAACTAATAAAACTAAGACCTGATTTTTTGGGGAAAAAATAAAATAGTTAAACCTTTGGTTAACTTGATTTGAAATAAAAAGAAAACCAAATAACCAGTATCAAAAATGAAAAGGGTAAATTCACCACCAATGAAGAGGAAAATAAAATAATAATTAGGAGCTATTTTGCCATAATATATGCCAAATAAATCTGACAATCTATGTTAAATGGATGAACATTTATAGAAATATAAATTGTCCAGATTAACAGAAGAGGAGGTAAAATATTTAACCTTATTTTATTTTTCAAAAATTTTATTAATTTATTTGTTTTAAGTTTTGAGCAATCATATTCATAAGTCTTAAATTTTCTACCTCTCTACTTCTTCTCTGAGATAGCTTACAATCTTCTACCGGTTCTACACATACATTCTTATTAAACACATTTTCACATTAGTCATGTTGCATAGAAGAATTAAAATGAATGGGAGAAACCATGAGAAAAACCAAAATAAAACATAACACAAGAGAAAATAGTCTGCTTCATTCTGCATTCCAATTCCATAGTTTTTTCTCTGGATGTGAACGCCATTTTGCCTCAAGAGTCCTTTGGGAATGCTTTAGATCCTTGCATTGCTGTAAACGTCTTAGCCTATCAGAAGTAGTCCTCACACACCGTTCCTGTTACTATGTACAATGTTCTCCTGATTCTGCCCATTTCACGCAACATCAGTTCAAATGAGTCTTTCCAGATTTTTCTGAAGTCCACCTGTTCATCATTTGTTATAGAACAATTGTATTCCATTACATTTATATACCACAACTTTCTCAGCCATTCCCCAATTAAAGACATTCCCTCAATTTCCAGTTCTTGGCCACCACAGAAAGAACTGCTATAAATATTTTTGTACTTGTGGGACCTTTTCCATTTTTATGATCTCTTTGGGATACAGTCCTAGAAGCAATATTGTTGGGTCAAAGGGCATGCACATTTTTGCAGCCCTTTGGGCATAGTTCCAAATTGCTCTCCAGAATGACTGGATCAACTCACAGTTCCACCAACAATGAATTAATGTTCCAACTCTCCCACATCTTCTCCAACACTTATCATCTTCCTGTTTTGTCATGTTAGCCAATCTGAGAGGTGTGATGTGGTACCTCAGAGTTATTTTGATTTGCATCTCTCTAATCAGTAGTGACTTAGAGCATTTTTTCATAGGATTGTAGATAGCTTGACTTTCTTCCTCTGAAAACTGTTCACCCCATTTTAGAAAAAGAAATTGAACAAGCCATCAATGTATTGACTAAGAAAAAATCTTCATAGCCAGACAGATTTACAAGTGAATTCAACCAAACATTTAAAGAACAATCAATTCCAATACTACATAAACAATTAAGAAAAACAGGCAAAGAAAAAATCCTACCAAATTCCTTTAATGACACAAATATGGTGCTGATACCTAAAACAGGAAGAACCAAAACAGAGAAAGTTATAGACCAATTTCCTTAATGAATATTGAGGCAAAAAATTTACACAAAATATTATCAAAGAGATTGCGTCACATATTCCTATTAAAAATGCTGGAGAGCATAGGAATAAATGGAGTTTTCTGTAAATGATAAATAATGGCTATCTAAAACATCAGCAAAATTTATATGTAACAGGGATAAGCTTTCCCAATAAGATCAGGAGATGAAACAAGGATCTCATTATCACCACTCTTATTCAATATTGTACTAGAAATGCTGGCTTTAGTAAGGTAGAAGGAAAAGAAATTAAAAGAATTTGAATAGGCAATGAGCAAACAAAGCTTTCACTTTTTGCAGATGATATGATGGCATACTTAGAGAACCCTAGAAAATAAACTAAAAAACTCTTTGAAACAATTAACAACTACTTTTGTAAAATGCAGAACATAAAATAAACCCACATAAATGATCAGCTTTTCTATATATTACCAACAATGGTCAGTGGCAAGAGATAGAAAGAGAAATTCCATTTAAAATAATTGTAGAAAATATGAAATATTTGAATCTACCTGCCAATACAAACCCAAGAAATATATGAACACAATTACAAAACACTTTTCACACAAATAAATCAGATTTAAATAATTAGGAAAATATAAATTGTTCATGCATAGACCTAACAAATATAGTAAGAAAAAAATGAAAATTCTATCTTAATTTATTTATTTATTCAGTGCCATACCAATCAAACTACCAAATATTTATTTTATAGAGCTAGAAAAAATAATAGTAAAATTCATCAGTAAGAATAAAAGGTCAAGAATACTAAGAGAATTAATTAAAAACAATGCAAAAGAAGGTGCCATACCAGATCTAAAACTATATTACAAAGCAGTGATCACCAAAGCTATTTGGTACTGACTAAGAAATAGAGTGGTGGATCAGTAGAATAGTTTAGGCACACAAGGCACGGTAGTCAATGGCTACAGTAATCTACTGCTTGATAAACACCAAGACTCTTACTTCTGAGATAAAACCTTGTTATTTGACAAAACTTCTGGGAAAACTGAAAAATTGTATGGAAGAAATTAAGCATACACCAATATTTCATGCCATATACCAAGATAAGATCAAAATGGGCACATGATTTAGACATAAAAGATGATACCATAAGCAACTTAGGAGAATAAGGAATAGTTTACCTGTTGGTTCTATGGAGAACAGATGAATTTATGTCCAAACAAGAGACAGAGCACATTATGAAATGCAAAATGAATAATTTTGATTGCATTAAATTAAAAAGGTATTGCACAAAGAAAACTAATGCAACCAAGATTAGAAGGAAAGCAGAAAGACTGGAAATAATTTTCAGTCAGAATCTCTGATAAAGACTTCATTTCTCAAATATGTAGAGAACTGATTCAAATCTATAAGAATACAAATTATTCTTTCATTGATAAATGGTCAAAGGATATAAACAGGTAGTTTTCAGATGAAGAAATTAAAGCTATCCATAGTCATATAAAAATGTTCTAAATCACTATTGATTAGAGAAATGCAAATTAAAACAACTCTGAGGTACCACCACACACCTCTCAGATTCACTAATATGACAGAAAAGGGAAATGATGAATGTTGGAGAAGATTTGGGAAAATTAGAACACTAATGCATTGCTGGTGGAGTTGTGAGCTGATTCTACCATTCTGAAGAGCAATTGTGAACTGTGCCCAAAGGGTTATAAAACTGGGTGTACCCTTTGACCCAGCAATATCACTACTAGGTACATATAACAAAAAGATCAGAAAAAAGGGGAAAGGACCCATATGTATAAAAAAATTAAAAATAGCCCTATTCATGGTGGCAAAATATTATAAATTGAGGGGATACCCATCAGTTGGAAAATGGTTGTGGTATATGAATGTAATGGAATACCATTGTGCTATTCGAAGTCATGAGTAGGCGGATTTCAGAAAAACCTAGAAAACGCTGAAATGAATTCAAGCTGAGTGAAGTAAACAGATCCAGGACAACACTGTACACAGTAACCACAACATTGTATAATGATTAACTGATAACACCCGGTTCTTCTCAGCAGTACAATGATCCAAGACAATTCCAAAAGACTTGTGATGGATAATCATACACACATCCAGAGAAAGATCTATGGAGTCTGAATGAAGATCAAAGCATTCTATCTTAACTTTTGTGGTTGTTTTTCAGTTTTTTTGTTTCTCACAATTTATCCATTTTGTTTTGATTCTTCTTTCATAACATCACTAATGTGGAAATATGTTTAACATGATTGTACATGTATAACCTATATCAGATTTCATGCTGTCTTGGAAAAGAAGAGGAAAATTTGGAATTCAAAATTTTTAAAAATGAATGTTGAAAACTACCTTTGCATGACATTGGAAAAAATAAAATACTATTGAGTGTGAAAAAAGGAAAAAAAGTAGAAAGGAAAGGTACCTAATATTATTTCAAACTGTACAAAGTTTTACTTATCCAAATAATTTAGTGTAAGGTAAGAAAGAGAGAGGAGTACCTAGGCATTAGAGTGGATAGAGTGCTGGGCCTGAGGTCAGGAAGATTCATCTTTCTGAGTTCAAATCTGGCCTCAAACATATATTAGGTATGCAACCCTGGTTGTCACTTAATCCTGTTTGCCTCAGTTTCCTCATCTGTAAGATGACCTGGAAAAGGAAATGGCAAACCACACCAGGATCTTTGCAAAGAAAATCCCAAATGGGGCTGCAAAGAGTCAGACATTACCAAAATAATTGAACAACAAAGAGCGAGATTGTTTAGATTAGATATGCATTATATAGAAGTAAATGAAAGGTTGAAGAGTGTCCTGGCCACACAAGCTTCAATGGGGACCCTGGGGGCAGTTTGTCTCCTATCAGTAATCGTCTCTGAGACGGGGGCATACAAAAACCTGCCCTGTGACTTCTTGTGGAGTTGGCAGGCACCACAGAGACAACCTAATACAATCCACACTTTCCTCTCTGCAAAATACTGAACAAATAGAAAATTATCCAACAAGGCCATATGATATTTCCAAATAGATCACCAGTAATCTGTTTATTGCACTGTGAGAATAACTGACCTAATACAGTACCTATGGGTATGGGAACTTAGTACATCTTAATGAATGATGATGCTAATTTTCACCCATAGTAACATATTTAGAGCTAGAAGGGATCTTAAAAGTCACCTAGTTCAGCTCCCTCATTTTATAGATGAGGAAAATGAGGCCCAGAGAAGTGAAGTTACTTTACTACCTATTGACCTTGGCTGGGGCAAGAGGAACAACCAGGATTTGAATGAAGGATGACTAACTCCAAATCTAGCACTGTTTCTATTATGCCACATCTAATTCTTTAGAAAGAGGAACTTAAATCAACAATCATCATTCATCAAAATGCAGTAGAAATTAACATGAACTGTGTCTCAACTGGCAAAGAGGACATGTTTGGTCTCACATGAGGCTGTTTCCATTGGGACACTCTAAAAGCATAAAATGCTGTCCAGTCTTATATAAAGACCAGCCAAAGAAAGATAGCTTTGGTGCAGGGTCCTCAAAACCATGGGCTACTTGTATCTTCTGCATGGCATATAGCAAAGGAAAGGAAGACAGTAGATTTTTCTTACCATATACAACAAAAAGAGACTTCATCAAAAAGAGTTATATCATCTAGTGGCACATCCCAAGGAACTCATGCTGTGAAAAAAGATGATCTTAATCTATTACAAGACAAATCTATTAGTCAGTATCAGCAACTGAAGAAAACATTTAGCCAGTGTAGAAAACTTATGATTCCAGTACACTTAGTGACTTCCAGTATTTGGTTCAGAACATTTTATTATGCAGTGTTAAAAGAAGTGAATGTTGTTCCTTTTCTGGAACTCATTGGGTTACCAGACAGAATAGTAGGTATCTTGAAAAATTCCCAAGTGGAAATGCACTAGCTGTGTATATCTTGTTTAAGATTGTAACACCTACCAGATACACTGTGATTTTTGGAGAAGCATCAATTAATGTTAAGTATTTGTGTAGTCATGGCTACATGTCAATACCATCTCCAGTTAAAACATACTTACAGAATAGAGTGGAGAAAACAAAGGAACTTATTACAGAAAAATGGAAGAAAGAAAAGATAGACTCACAGAAAAACTACAAGGAACCAAAGAAAAAGTTTCATTTAAGAAAAAAAGTGGAATAGGAAATCTTGTGTGCCTGGTCACAGACAAGTCATGCACTTTAACCTTTGTGAGACTGTAGACAAAGACAAGTTCTCCTTATTATACCTCTGGTTGACAATCTTAAAATACTAGTGCTTCAAGGGTTAGAGATCCCAGAAAACTTTTTTAAAGTTAAATGTCACTAGAAAAGTAAGCGTATTATGGCAAAAAAAAATGAACCCAGTGTACTAATTTCATATCAGCAGCAGCATAAGTAATGATTATTGTTTTATGTCATGATAATTTTTCAAGTGTCTTTCTGGCTGATTTTACTTCCTGCTGTAATGATGACAGACTAAGCAGTTTACTACTGATATAAGAAATTTCTCCAATAGAAAGAATGGCTCTATTGGAATAATGATCTTCATGTTATCCATCAATCAGACTTTTAGCCATAATCAGTTCTCAACATGGAGAGATCTTAGCACCATTGTTGCCAGTGGTTGAATATTTTTAAATTGTCTCTCAAAATATCAGAAGTTTTTCAAAAGAATAGCAATATGAGGCCATTCTAATAACCATCTTCCAGTTAAAACTTTAATTTTATATGAAGAGTTGAATTAAAATTGAAACTATACATGTGATAAAAGAGATTTACTGACTATGAATAAATGACTAACAAAATGACACTTAAAAATAGTTTTCCCAAAAATCTGCGTCAAACTTTTCAAAGTAAGTACATATGTCTGAAGTTCCTCTTTAAAAATGTAAGTTGGTAACTGCCACCTACAACATAAAATTTTCCTTTAAATGCATTTTTTGTCTTCATCAGCTGACTTCTCAGAGTAAAAAAGAAAGGAATTTCACATCTTGGTAAGCTTGCTACTGAAATTAGATATTCATAAGTTGTACTTCATGTTTGTGATTGAGTAAGTTATTAGAGTAGGGAAAGTGACTTTAGAATCAGTGGGCACCTTTACAACATTGATTAAAACTTATCATATTTTAACATGCCAATGCTTCTGCCACCCCTATTCAGATACAGCATTAATGTTCATTTTCTTGTTGAGTAAATTCAAGAATCATCTCTTCTCCCTTTTAGGCAGGAATTTCTGTTTGGAACATCATATTTGAAATTTTGTTGGAAGGATTGTAACATTCATGTTGTCTTCACTGGCAATGACTGGCGGAGAATTGAGCCATTATGAAATATTTTAAATGTCATAGTGAGTGTGGAATGAATGGCTGTAGTTCTGTGTATTTTTAAATGGATTTTTGGAGACTATATGGTATTTGTTCATATCATATTTATATCCCTTACTTGATAATAGAATTTGAGTAAAGACACTATCCCTGGTTCATGTCAATGACCCTTACTGCCATTTGTGTCCAATAAATTGGAAATTTTCAACTTCACAGGAGGTTGTTGGCAAAATTAAACTTGAAAAAAATGTGGTTTTTTTTATTTATTAGCCTACTTACCGTATTAGAACATTTTATAAGTCAGTATCCCATAGACTTCTTGTGAGGATTTCAGTCGGAAGAGTGTTTTCTTATGCAGAAATGCAGAAACTTTGAGCAATCTTTTATTTCTGCTGGCATAGAAAAGTTTAACATAATATTTGAAACTGACAAAGAAAATAATTTTAAAGTTTTATTTTATTTAACCAGCTCCCTCTCATCCCCCCCAGTTGAAAAACAAAACAAAACCCCTTGAAACAAATCCGCTTAGTCAAGAAAAACTTTTTTTTTTTTTTTTGCCCAAAGCAAATATGTCTTCTTCTGTGTCATGAGTTCTTTACTTTTCTGTCAGGAAGTAGATGGAATGCTTCATCATTGGTCCTCTGGAATCATAGCTAGAGTTCTTAAGTCTCTAAAAGTTGTTTATCTTTACAATACTGTTTTAGTATAAATTGTTTCGGTTCTGCTCACTCTGCTCAGCACCAGCTATTACAAAGCTTCTGCAGTTTCTTTTTTTAGAAAAAGCAAATGAGCGCAATAGTCTAGTGTTTGATTAACCTAAGATTCCAGATATTGGGGCCAGGATTCACTTTTCAACAAAAACTGTTGGGAAAATTGGAAAGCAGGTTAGCAAAAGCTAGATACAGAGCAACATTTCACACCACATACCAGGACAAGTTCCAAATGGGCATATGACTTAGCTACAAAGGAAGACATCATAAAGCAGACGAGTATGGAAGAAATCACAACATAGATCTATGGATAGGAGTAGAGCTCATGATTAAATAAGAGATAGATTGATGTCTATCTTATGATAGACAACTTTTGTTACATAAAATTTACAAGTGTGTATAAAAACAAAACTAACTCAAAGTCAGCTAAAACTTAAAGAGAAGCAGAAAATTGAAGAAGAAATCTTTGTAGTACATTTATCCAACAAAGGTCTCATTTCTCAAATATATAGGTCATTGATTCTGATTTCTGAAAAAAAACAGCCATTCCCTAATAGGTAAATGTTCAAAGGATATGACAGTCTTCAGACAAAAAAATTCCAAGATATCAATATCCGTATGAAAAATGCTCTGTCACCAACAATTAGAGAAATTCAAATTGAAACAACTCTGAGGTATTACCTCACACTCATCAAATTGACAAAACAATGAAAATTACAAATTCTAGAGGCAAGCTTGGGAAAACAGGTACATTAATACCCTGTGAAACTGTGAATTAGTTCAGTCATTCTGAAAATCAATTTGGAACTATGCCAAAAAACCTATTAATCTCTTTGATCCAGCAATACTGCTACTAAGTTTCTAAGCCAAACAGATCAAAGAAAGAGAAAATGGACCTATATGTACAAAAGTATTGATAACAGTTCATTTTGTGATGACAAAGAGCTGGAAACTGAGGGGAGTGGGGATCCATCAATTGTAGAATTTTTGAACAAGCTATGGTATATGAATGCAATGGAATATTATTGTGCTGTAAGAACTGATGAAGGAGATGGTTTCAGAGAAACTGGAAAGGCTTGTATAAATTGATGCAAAGTAAAATGAGTAGAAAGACAACAATTAATACAATAATCATGACATCCTAGAGACAAACAACTTTGAAAAATTTAGCAACTCTAATCAACAAAATACATAACCCCAGCTCCAAAGAACTCATAATGAAGCGTGCGATCAGCTTGCAGATAGAGAAGTGATAAACTCAAAGTGCACACTGAGGCATTTTTTCTTTGAGAACGCTAATACAGAAATTTGCTTTGCCTAACTATACATATTTTAATGAGTTTTCTTTTTCTTGCTTTCTCGTTGTCGGGGCTGGGGACAGAGTGGATAAAGATTAGCAAAGTATTAGAATTATATTAGATTAGAAAAGAATTAGAAAAGAAAATTTAATTTTAAAAAGATTCAGAATAAAAGAAAGGATATAAAACACCATTAGGTAAAAAAAAAAAAAGAAATGTGTAGAGAAAGGATGTAGGAACTGACTGGTTATGGGATGTGTGTTAGAGGAAGTTTCTCAGAATAGCAGAGATTTTGAACCTGGGTGACTAGAAGAATGATTGTATCCTCAACAGAAAAGAAACTTAAGCGGAGATGTGTTTTTGGTGGGAAATATATTGAATTTTATTTTGGACATGTTGAATTTAAGCTGCCTATGTGATATCCAGTTTCTAATGTGAAATGGGAGTTCAAGAGAAAGAATAAGGCTATACAGAGAGATTTGGGAATTTGGGACTCTTCTTCATAGAGATAATTAAACTTATAGTAGCTGACAAAGTCACCAGGTAAGAGGGTGAGTATCTGAGGCTGGATTTGAACTCAGGTTTTCCTGACTCCAGATCCAGCTGTCTAACACTGAATTCAAATCCAGCCTCAGTTACTCACTACCTGTGTGATCCTGGGAAAGCTATTTAACCTGTGTTTGCTTTAATCCACTGGAGAGGGAAATAGCAAATTACTCCAGTATCTTTGTCATGAGCACCACATAGGAGGTCACAAAGTGTTGGACATGACTGAACAACAATGTGTCCTACATACTTTGTTAACCCCTGGAAATACAAATACAAACACAGTAAGTGCTTAATAAACACTTTTTATCTATCTACTTACATGAACATTATAAACCCATGAACTGAACTGGCTAATCTTTGTCCCCAAATTTGGCTTGCATGAAATTTTAGTGAAGCCTCTCATGTGTGTTTTTTAAAGTAAACTTATCTTTTAAAAAAATATAATGGGAGATACAGGAAGCACCTCCTTTCCTTCTCTGAATAATCTACTTGACCTGTGTTGCATGGTCCTTCTCTGTTGGCTTTGGTGGTGATTATCCCTTCATCAACACATTTCCCAATATCTGTGGTAATTGACACGGTACATTTTCTTGGAACTTTATTTGTCTTATGTCATTGAAGAATTTACCCTAGAGTCTGCAGATCAAACCAATCTCATTCAGAGAGAAAGTAATATAACAGAGGAAGTTTCCAAATATGTCATCACTCACATGGCCTTGCAGGAAGCAACCACTGAAGTTGCTGCCCTTTCTCCTGGAAAGGCAACTGATTATAGTCCCAGAAAATGAAGAAAATATCAACCTACCCTTAAGATCTGAAGATTCTTTCCAGGGACTTCAGTAACTATCCCAGAAGGTCTCCAGTTTCAGAATAGAATCATTTATATAGTTTTTTGCAACCTAATGAAGAGTCCCCCCTCCCCTAGATTCTTAACTTTAGGTGTCCTTTTGTTTCCTGACTCATGGGAGCAGGGAACCACAGATTTTTGAATGGAAGAAACACTAAATTCTTTATTTTACAGATGAGGAAATAGATTTTGAAACTTGGGTGAGATATTTTTCTTTTTAAGGAAGGCATAAATGAGGGAATATCATTTAATTTCACATACTCTTTTTTGTAATTTAGAGATTTTTTTTAATGGTTTCCACATCATCTGGTGGCCTAGGAACTGGAATCATGTGTCCCTCAGCCTCATCTCATTTCTCTCTCTCTCTCTCTCTCTCTCTCTCTCTCTCTCTCTCTCTCTCTCTCTCTCTCTCTCTCTCTCTCTCTCTCTCTCTCTCTCTGTTTCTGTGTCTCTGTTTCTGTTCCTGTCTCTGTCTTGCCTCAAGGTCAATGAATTCCTTTTCCCTCAGTTTTCCTCTCTTCCCAACATGTAGGACAAAGCATCATCGTATAGTCATTGCCTACCCCTCATTCCCTAGATCATGGTTAACTATTTACACTGAGAAACTCGGTAATCACTGCATGTGCTTTGGAGTGAATTTCCATGCTAGTTAATTTCATTTTTCAATGTGATGTCAATAATAATAATAATACATATTATATCATGTTACATTATATTATACTATATCATAATATATCAAATAAATTATATACTAATCATACCATATATTATACTTTACTGTTATACTGTATTATATCACATTGTATTATATTATGCACTCTCTGTCTCATTTCAGCTCCATGGATCAAGATACACCCTCTCTGCCCCTGCTACTTTTTCACTTCCTCTTGTGTGCTGTTCCCCGTGCCTCCAATTAGATTGTACTGTTTTAATTTTTTTACTTATTGTATCCCCAGTATTTAGCACAGTGTCTGATGCAAACTTAATAAATGTTAACTGAATCATTGGATTATAGTGTGTTGTACTGGTATATCACTTTATATTAACTGCATATATCACACCACTTCACATCTTACTATACTATATTATACTAGACTAGACTGATTATATTAAATACAGTATACTACTCTTCTCCAAACTCAAAGATAGTGATATGTGTGTGAGTAAGGGAACAAGCGTTTATATAGAACCTACTATGTGCCAGACAGTGTAGAAAGTACTTTATAAATGTGATCTCACTTAATCTTCACAATGCTATTATTATCCCCATTTTACAGTTGAGGAAACTGATGTAGACAGGTGAAGTGATTTCCTCAGAGTTGTACAGGTAGTAAATGTCTGAGATGATATGTGAGCTCTGAGATTTGAGATCTGGTTGGAATTACCAACCTGAAGATGCACAGAAACCTTTCCCCAAAGTGCTTGCATATGCAAAATCAGAGGTGGGGAACCAGCAGCCTCAAGGCCACATGTCACGTTCTAGGTCTTTGACTGAGTACAAGTCTTACAGAGCAAATCCTTTTATTAAGGGAATTTGTTCTGTGACGTTTGGATTCAGTTAAAGGGATACACTTAAGGACCTAGAGGGCCACGTGTGGTCATAGGTCGAGGTCATAGGTTCCCCATCATCATGCTAGACAATAACAATATTATTTTCCCCATTTCACAAATGAAGAAATAAACACTCAAATAACCATTTGCTTAAGTTTGCATAGCTAGTAAGTAGCAGTACTAAGACTTGAATCCAGATCTCCTGACTATAAGTGCTCTTTCTTTGGACATTTTGTTAAGGGACTGTACACAAAAAAAACAATAAAGTATACATGACTAGGAGCAAGGTATAACACACAACAGATAAGCCTTAGAGTTAGAAAAAACTAATCCTATCTCTGACAAAAACTGGTCAAATCCAGGTATCCTAGACAACTCTTTCAGACTATAAGTTATAGATAGGTTGTCACTCTGCATCAGTAAAGGAAGTTTTCACATTGGGAGAGGGCTACACTAAGAAATTCAGACCAGATCAAACCTATTCACCCCTAGAAAAATCACCCTGAGTGCACACATGATTAACAAAATCCATGCATACACAAATACCATAGCAACATAGAAGATACTTAGGTATGTAGGTATGTGTACATCTCAGTTATGTTTAGTGTTCATGAATCTATATGTCTATGGTATCCAGGCTATTGCCTGTCCTTGTTTCTCTGTGGTCAATGGACTGCAATCATGTGTTTTCCTGTTTGTTGGTTTGTGGTAAGATTTGTTGGCCAGTGGAGATACTACTTCCTCCTTTCAGTTCCCACGTGGTTGAGATTTCTGGGCAGTTTCCTTGGGGTGGGGTAGGTAAAGCAGAAGGAGGCAGCTGGTCTTGGATTAGAAAGTGAATAATAAATGTACTGCAGATGTCACACTTAGATTTTGTGATTGACCCATGAATGTGGACAGGATTCCCACCATCCCCAGGTGGAAGCTTCTCTAAGCTTTAAGAAGCATATAAGAAACGATTCTCATTATGACGAGGCAATCAACAAGCATCAGTTAAGTGCTTGCTCTGTACCAGGCACTGGGCTAAGTACTAGGTATGCAAATGTAGGCAAAGCAGCAAACAAAAAACTAAATAGAAGCAAAAATGCTTTTAAGGAACTTCTATCTTAATAGGAGAAGACAACACATAAAAGAAAATACAAAGGGAGAAGGAGAAGGAAGTTATCCACAGTGGGCATGATGGAACAGTCCAGATTACAACCTAGTAAGAAATGAAAAAATGACTGGTCTGGGCACCCTCATTAAATAGAGGTTCTGGGAAAAGCCATCTAATTGGTGGGAGAGTAGCTTTCTAAGATATGAATTTAAGAGCCGAAGTGCTTTTCCAGGATGGAGTCTTCTGGGGCATGACAGAGGAGTCCAGATTGTTGCCTGGTAAGAAATAAAGAGAAATTAAAATTAGGCCAAAATCCTGTTAACAGATTAAGGCTGAGCTTTCAGGCCACAACCAGGGAGAAAGAATAAATCTCTCTCCCCAAGGGATTTTGTTCTCTCCCTCCTTTTTAGGCTTTCTTGCCCATGACCTACACTCTTCATTCCTCAGAGGCTGTGGATTTGGAAAGACTTTTCACCTGTTAATGAATTCTTTGATCATAGTAATCCATGAAACAAAGTAAAATATGATACAATGCTCAGCCCTCTGCATCTCCCATCTGTTTTTGTAGTGATGGCAGAAGACTAGGAGGGCAGAGGGAAAAGAACACTACAAATCACACATTTTGAAGCAACTATTTACATGAATCTGATTTTTGTTACTCTATTGAGGATCTTTATCCAATGACCTGCAAGTTGGCCTTCTATTAGAGGAACAGTCTTATCTTGATTCTAAATGAAAGCAGATGTCTGAGTAAAGTAGTAATCACATGGAAGGATGACTCATGAGTTCTTAGGAAAGCCAATAAAGGGCTTATAAAGGCCAATAAAGTAGAGTTGGTTTTCCTGTATATCTAAAAGTAACAAGAAACATCACTGCCAGGCCTAGAGGCCTGTGTGGGCTACCCGAGTCTTTCTTACCTCACCTCCGAGGTCTTCGGCTGGCCACGCTGGATGCACATATGAGAGAAAGGACGTTCCAGAGTCGAACAAGGGTTGAGCTTTATTTCAGGGTCTAGTTACAAGTGCAGGGGGGTCTTCCTTAGGAGGAAGAGGGGGAGATTTCCTAAGGAGGCTAAGATCTTAAGGGATTGGAAGTAGAAGTACAAGCGGGGAGAGAGGGGGAGGGGAGAGAGGAAAGAAGAAAACGGAGCCTACTGTCCTCTTGGCTCCTCACGTGCTAAGAGAGCTTTCAGGCTTCCTCAATCCTACTTAACCTTCAGCCACACAGTTTGCATCTCAATACCGTGCTGTTAGATAACAATAGTGTGCCCAGATCCAGGACCATCTCGAGGGTGGGGAGATCTCTCTGCCATCACGTTTCTCACGGGAAGAGGCGGAATTACTCGAGATAGCTCGGTTCACCTCTATTCCCTGCCGTTTCCTGGGAGGGTCTCGTGAGAGCTCTAAGATTTAGAAGCTCCCACCTTTACCCGCCCGAGACTGTCCACACGGAATTGAGCTTCCAATCCCAACACATCACTTCATGGAATATGTGGTTATCTTGCATTGCAGTGCTCAAGAAAAGTATTTGCGAAATGACCACTATGTAGACTATAACTTAGGCACCAATATATGTTGCAGAAAACAAAGAGAGAGAAACTCTAAAATAGCTCAGAGAGATCCTCCAAATTAAGTCAACACATGCTTTCACACTTAATAATTCCAACATGAAGATGGGAATCTTTGAAGGGGATGAAAATGTGTTGAGAAATTTAGTTCAGGAATAAGGAAAGCCAAAGACTTGTAGATGACATAAAAACCTCAGCCAGTACATCATGAATACTCACAGAATCAGAAGGTCGTAGACACGGCAAATACACGTAACATAGTAAAAGAAATTGATCAAATTTTAATAGAAAGGAAAAATTTATTATTGATGTAGAAGTCTTTTCTGGGTCAGTTCCCCACGTATAGGAGGACGGCTTTGTTAGAACAAAGATCAAATTAATGCAAAACACAGAGAAAATAAAAACAGCTGGCATTTATATAGTGCTTGAAGATTTTCAAAATGTTTTGAATTTATTAAATTCAATTTATTAATTGAATTATTAATTAGAATACCTAATTAATTAGAATATTAATATCTAATTATTAATTAGAATAAATTTATTAAAATATTGAATTTATTTTCACTACAACTTTGGGAGGTTGGTGCCATAGATAAGAAAACTGAGGCAGATAGAGGTGAAGTGAGTTGTACATTGTTACAAAGCTAGTAAGTGTCTAAGGCAGAAATGAAGTCCTCTTGATTTCAGTTCCATCCCAGTCTTGTATCCATTGCTCCACCTAGAGGCCCCATCAGTAATTGTAGGAAATAATGTCAATTGGTTTAATAATATTAATAAAGAGTTTTGCATGAGCAAAAGAAATACAAAGAAAATTTTAAAAAGAAACAGATTGGGGGAAAAATATTTCCATAAATATTTCTGACAAAAACCTGACATCAAAATAAGGAATTGACTCAAATTTATGAAAATTTGAACCACTCTTCCGTGTTCAGTTGATAAAAATGTATGAATAGAAGTACAGGTAGACATGCTGGGCTCTAATAGTCTCCCCAGAGATGATAAAGAACCAGGATTTTTCCTTGGATGAGGATTTTTTAGAAAGGTATGAATGAGAATGACAGGGTGAAGTAGATTAATGGAGATCAGTTGGAATATCCAAAGATGGTATCTACATTGACTTTCTACTTAATTTTTAACCCCAATTCAATGGTCTCCCACTTTTTCATGCACCTGTTAGAGTGGATACATCAGTCACATGCGAACAGAAAGGAATGAGCAATAACTACAACATCAACCATTAACAACAGGAAAGCATGTGAATAGAAACTATGGACCACACAGACAAAAGGACATACCTTCCTGGAGGGCATGATGCTGATGTAAGGACAGCAGACATTTACAGAGACATTTACAATACTTCAAAGTTTTTCTTTTTTAAAAAAATTTTATGAGCGGAGCCAAGATGGCGGAGTAGAAAGACGCACATACACATAGCTCCGAACCCACAACCCACAGAACGGCTAGAGGGGACCAACCCAGGGCGAATTCTGCACCCAGAGACCACGGAATATTGGAGCGAGGGAGGTTTCTGTTCCGGAGAGACCTGCAAAGCTCTGGCGGGGGGGTCCTTCGCGCTGTGGACTGGGCGCTGGGACTGGGAGCTGAGTGCAGCCCTGCAGCGGCCGCGACACCGAGAGGAAAAGATCCGAGCGGGCTACGGAGACGGGATCTCCAGTGGCCACGCGGGTCCCTCCACCCACAGAGGGACCTGCAAACCTCTCGCAAAAGGTCCGTCGCGCTGCAGATGCGGAGCCCAGCCCGGACCTGCGGCGGCCGCGGCTCCGAGAGGTACAGATCCGAGCAGGCTTCAGAGACGGGATCTCCAGGGGCAGCACAAGCCCCACCACCCACAGGTGACGAGAGTCAGTGAGAGGGTCTCTTTGGTGGGTCGAGAGGGGAGTGGGGTGCCCCCATGGCTCGGGCCCCCCCCCGGGAGATAGAAGCTGAGAGGCGGCTGCAGACAGGGGCTCCCCAAATGGGCGGGAGCCTGGATCCATTGTGGAAGGTCTGTGCATAAACCCCCTGAGGGAACTGTGCCTGAGAGGCGGCCCTGCCCCGACCTGACCATCTGAACTTAATTCTCACACTGAATAGCAGCCCTGCCCCCGCCAAAAGCCCTGCGGCGGGAAGCAGCATCTGAATCTCAGTCCCCAAACGCTGGCTGGGAGGACCAGGAGGCGAGGTGGGTGTGAGGAGAATATTCAGAGGACAAGTCACTGGCTGGGGAGAATGCCCAGAAAAGGGAAAAGAAATAAAACTATTGAAGGATACTTCCTTGGAGAACAGACATTTCCTCCCTTCCTTTCTGATGAGGAAGAACAATGCTTACCATCAGGCAAAGACGCAGAAATCAAGGATTCTGTGTCCCAGCCCACCCAATGGGCTCAGGCCATGGAAGAGCTCAAAAAGGATTTTGAAAATCAAGTTACAGAGGTGGAGGAAAAGCTGGGAAGAGAAATGAGAGGGATGAAAGAGAAGCATGAAAAGCAGATCAGCTCCCTGCTAAAGGAGAACCAAAAAAATGTTGAAGAAATTAACACCTTGAAAACTAGCCTAACTCAATTGGCAAAAGAGGTTCAAAAGGCCAATGAGGAGAAGAATGCTTTCAAAAGCAGAATTAGCCAAATGGAAAAGGAGATTCAAAAGCTCACTGAAGAAAATAGATCTTTCAAAACTGGAATGGTACAGATGGACGCTAAGGACTTTATGAGAAAGACAGATATCACAGAACATAGTGTGAAGATTCGAAAAATGGAAGATAATGTGAAATATCTTATTGGAAAAACAACTGACCTGGAAAATAGAATCAGGAGAGACAATGTAAAAATTCTGGGTCTACCTGAAAACCATGATCCAAAGAAGAGCCTAGACATCATCTTCCATGAAATTATCAAGGAAAACTGCCCTGAGATTCTAGAACCAGAAGGCAAAATAAATATTCAAGGAATCCACAGAACACCGCATGAAAGAGATCCAAAAAGAGAAACTCCTAGGAGCATTGTGGCCAAATTCCAGAATTCCCAGGTGAAGGAGAAAATATTGCAAGCAGCTAGAAGGAAACAACTCAAGTATTGTGGAAATACAATGAGGATAGTACAAGATCTGGCACCTTCTACATTGAGGGATAGAAGGGAATGGAATAGGATATTCCAGAAGTCAAAGGAACTAGGACTGAAGCCAAGAATCACCTACCCAGCAAAACTGAGTATAATACTTCAGGAGAAAAAAATGGTCTTTCAATGAAATAGAAGACTTTCAAATTTTCCTGATGAAAAGACCAGAGCTGGAAAGAAAATTTGACTTTCTAACACAAGAATGAAGAGAACCATGAAAAGGCAAACAGCAAAGAGAAATCATAAGGGACTTACTAAAGTTGAACTGTTTACATTCCTACATGGAAAGACAATATTTATAACTCTTGAAACATTTCAGTATCTGGGTGCTGGATGGGAGTACACACACACACACACATGCACACACGCACACATACATAGAGACAGAGTGCACAGAGTGAATTGAAGAGGATGGGATCATATCTTAAAAAAAAAATGAAATCAAGCAGTGAGAGAGAAATATTGGGAGGAGAAAGGGAGAAGTTATATGGGGCAAATTATCTCTCATAAAAGAGGCAAGCAAAAGACTTATTAGTGATGGGATAAAGAGGGGAGGCAAGAGAAAAACATGAGATCTACTCTCATCACATTCCACTAAAGGAAAGAATATAATGCACACTCATTCTGATAGGAAAACCTATCTCATAATACAGGAGAGTGGGGAACAGGGGCACAAGCAGGAAGAGGGGGAGGATAGAGGGGAGGGCATGGGGAGGAGAATGCAATACGAGGTCTACACTCATGAGGAGGGAAAGGACCGTAAGAAAATAGAAGTAATGGGGGACAGGATAGGATGGAGGGAAATATAGTTAGTCCTATACAACACAACTAGTATGGAAATCATTTGCAAAACTACACAGATTTGGCCTATATTGAATTGCTTGTCTTCCAAGGGGAAGGGGTGGAGAGGGAGGGAGCTAAAGAAGTTGGAACTCAAAGTGTTAGGATCAAATGTAATGTTCTTACCACTGGGAAATAAGAAATACAGGTTAAGGGGTCAAGAAAGCTATCAGGCCCTACAGGACAAAAGAGAAGACAGAGACAAGGGCAGGGAGGGAGGATAGAGGAGAGAGCAGATTGGTCACAGGGGCAATAAGAATGCGTGGGTTTGGGGGGGGAGGGGATAAAAGGGGAGAAAATTTGTAACCCAAAATTTTGTGAAAATAAATGTTAAAAGTTAAATTTAAAAAAAATTTGTGAATTTATTTTTAATAATCTTTTTTTAATGTTGAGTTCCAGCTTTTCTCCCTGCTTCCAACCACTTAGCCACCCACTGAGAAGGCAAGTAATATGATATCATTTATACATGAGAAATCATGCAAAATATATTTCCATAATGATCATGCTAAAGAAAACAAGAAACATAAAGTGAGAAAATTATACTTCAGTTTGCAGAATTAATCACTTCTCTTTCTGGAGTTGGATAGAATTTTTCATCATGAGTCTTTTGGAATTGTCTTGAATCATTGTACTAATCAGAGTAGCTGAATCTTTTTACACTTGGTCATCATTACAATATTGCTGTTTCCGTGTACAATGTTCTCTTGGTTCTGGTCACTTCACTTTGCATAAATCCATCTAACTCTTCCCAAGATTTTCTGAAATTGTTTTCAAAATTTCTTGCAGCACTGTGTTATTCCATCTCAATCACATATCAAAGCTTGTTCAGTCATTCCCCAGCTGATGGGTGAATAGTATTTTATAGCCCTTTGGAAATGGTTCCAAATTTTATCAGAATGGTTGGACCAGTTCACAATTCCACCAACACTGCATTAGGGCACATACTTTCCTGCATCTTCTCCAGTATTTGTCATTTCTGATAAGTGAGAGATGGTACCACAGAATTCTTTTTATTTGCAAGGCTCTGATAAATAGTGGTTTAGAGCATTTTTCTTATGATTGTAGATAGCTTTGATGTCTTTTTCTGAAAACTACCTGTTCATATCCTTTGACCATTTAGTGATTGGGGAATGACTCTTATTTTTTTTTAATAGGGCTCAGTTGATTATATATTTGAAAAATAAAAAAAGAAAAGAAAAAGGAACATTAAAAACAAATATAAAATAAGAAAAAAATAAGTATGCCATGTGCACAGTAAAACATAAGAGAAGATTCAAAGTATACAACAATAAATTTCCACTTCAAGAAAAAAGAAAGAAAGAAAATAAGACCTTTATCAGAGAAATTTGCTGAGTTTTTCTTTGCATATTACTTCTTTGTCTATGGTGTTTTTCAGCAAAATGTAATTTCTCTGATTATTTTTTTAAAATTAGGGATCTTTTTGCTTTTGCTTTGTCTGAGATCACAATTACTACCCTTGCCTCTTTTACTTCAGCTGAAACATGAGTCTTCTCTAGCCCTTAATTTTAACTGTGTGTATCTCTTTGTTTCGAGTATATGACTTATAAACAACATATAGTCAGATTCTGATTTTTAAATCATTCTGCTGTCTACTTCCATTTTATGAGTGAGTTCATCCTATTCACAATCACAGTTGTGATTACTAACTGTGCATTTCTTTCATAATATTATCATCTATTTATCCTTTTCTTTCACTTTTTAAGTTATCACTCCTACTGTTTTGCTTCTGATCACTGCAGCCTTTAATCCAACCTACCTTTTATTTTCCAATTCATGTCTCTTATTCGCTTCCTCTCTTATTTCCCTATTAGGTAAAATAGATTTCTGTACCCAACTGAGTACATATGTGTGTGTGCACATGCATGCACATGTATGTATTCTTCCCTCTTTGAACCAATTCTGATTAGAGTGAGGTTCAAGCATTGCCCATCACCTTCATCATCCACTTTCCCTTTCACTATAAAAGTCAGGTCAACAAACATGTGCTATGTACCATGTTAAGCACTGAGGATACAAGGAAAATTAACCCCCCAAAAATGAGACAAATGAAGCTCAGAATGATTATTTGCCCATGATTACATAGCTATTAGGAGATAGAGGTAGTTTCAATCCCCATCTTTCTGACTCTAAGTCCTGTAAACTATTCACTATGCAAGGCTACTATGTTAAATATGGAGATATATGCTGTCAAATGTTTAACAAGTGACCCTCAGGGAAAAAAGTGTATATGTAACATACTTTTAAGTTTAATCTGTATTATTAACATTTTCTCCATCACTTTTATAAGCCTAAAAAATCAACAAAAGTACAAAGCCCTGATTATTTGTGGTGTTTGCCAGTACCCAAGGTATAAATGTTTACAGTGACAGAGAGAGAGAGAGAGAGGGAGAGAGAGAGAGAGAGAGGGAGAGAGAGAGAGAGAGAGAGGGAGAGAGAGAGAGAGAGAGAGGGAGAGAGAGAGAGAGAGAGAGAGAGAGAGAGAGAGGAGAGATGGCAGAGAGAGACAAAAAGAGAGACAGAGATTTATAATTGTTGAGACCTTCCCAGCTTTGGGGCTTGGTATTGTACAGAAGAGAAAATTGATTAATATTTTATAGCTTCCCAAAAGCATAGAAAAAGGAAGAGTATCTAGACCAGGCCTAGATGTTATTAGTATTTGTGGGGAAAATTTTATAAGTAAGCTGGGAGTCTGTTTCCCTGAGGTGATTACCTCAGGAACTTCCCTTTTCTCACTGCTTGTTCCCATATCAGGCTTGAAAGGAAATCTCTTCTTCCAAGGGGCAGAGGATAAGAGCTAGAAAAAGGAAGTATTTAGCTCTCACACCACCACCTTGCCCTTCCAATTATTAGACCTGTATAACCAGAAGTTTACAAACTTGGGTGACTGGAAAGATGGTGATTCTCTCAAAAGACATAGGGAAGTTTGGAGAAGAGATGAGTTCAGGGTGGTGAGAGACGCAATGTCAGGTGAGGTTAAGTTTGAGATACCCTACATGACAATCAGTTTGAGATTATAGCAAGCAGTAGGTGATGCTGGATTGAAACCGAGGAGGAAATTTGGATGAAGTTGTAGTGGGATCATCAAAGCAGACAAGGAATTCAACTGCAAGAAAAACATTGGGCACAAACTCTGAGAAAACCCTGTTGATGAAGTCCTATTCTGTGATGGCAAAAACAATGGAAGACACAATTTGGTGAGTCTCTGTGCCTCTCAGGAACCAATATCCTATTCAGGTCCTTAGGAATTCAGGTCATTTTGTCTCTGAGATCAGCTTTCTTTCCCTATGACATGATACATCTCAGCATAAATGTATCATCATCAACTGCCTCCCTCCAGTAGGTCTAGATGCTCTCTCTGCCATAAGGGTCCTATTAGGCAGAACTATTCTCATGGGATCCCTAATTCTAGAGAGACCATCCATCAGCAAACACATTTTAAAGAAAATTAAGCTACATTAAACATGACAGCACTACAAACACTTAGGATATAGTCATAGGATCAGAGATTTAGGCCAGAAGAGCCCTTAGAGGTCATTGAGTCTGGTCCTCTCAATTTACAGCTGAGGAAACTGAGGCCCCTGAGAAGTTAATTGACCTTTCCGGAGTCACACAACTAGTAGGAATATGAGGTAGGATTTGAACCCAGGTTGTGTTGGTTCCAAGCTGAGCATTCTGCCCAACCTAGGACTTGATGCTGCAGAAAATCAAATCTCAGGGATCTCATGTTTGAGTCCAGGTATATCTAGGACTGAAAACAGGAACAGTTGTACCCCAGAGCCTGGACCTAAGCACACAAAATCCTGGCTTCTCTCTCTTGGCCCTAGTCCTCCAAGTCTGTAGGCAAGGAGACACAAAGTAAAAGCCAATATATTGCATATTTAAGTGTTTTTATTTAGAAACATTCCAATCAAATGGTGGCTGGAAGGGCAAGCAGAAAACAGTTTTCCATGCTCAAAAGCAGAAGGATATATCTAATGATCATTTCTGAAGGGTTTCTGAGAGGTGTGTCTCCAGGCTGGGAGGACCCATCAGGGGTTCCACCTTCAGGCACAGACCTCTTTCTGCTGAGAATTTCTGGCTTCCTTCAGACTGGGTGTTTATCAAGGAGGACTTGGAACCTCAGTAGAGTGAGGGCCAGCACAACCTTCATCTCAGAAATGGCAAAGTTCTGGCCAATGCAGTTCCTGCTCAAGGGAAGAAGAATTTGCAACTGCCAGACCTTGACCCCAGGCTATTTCTAGGGTCCTCCCATACTGAGATTGGGCCTCCAGTTCCCTTGATGGGGACTTGGAAACAGGGCCCTTGTTGGACATCGATGCCCACACTGACCTAGAAGGGGTACAAACATCACCTGAGGAGGTCAGGGAAAGAGATGGGGAAAGAATTGACTTACCTAGATCCAGCTGAGAAGGGTTTGAAGACCAGGGGCAAAATCTTTTGAAGATTGGTGATGTCAAAGTGATATGGGTCATAAACCTGGGGTGTTGACAGGGTTTTGCTCACCCTAGGCATACACTTTCCCTCTTGCCCAGGATACTCCTCTGCAATACAGCTAGACACCCCCAGGGATAATCAAAGCTCCTCTCTCCTGCCTTCAGGCCTCCCATGACTTGATTTAGAGTGGAGCCCCACTCCCATCCCCATTAATGTCCCACTTTTCCATCTCTGACTAACCCAGGAGTCTTTTGTTAAGGGTTGACAGAGATACCTCAGGGTTGGGCCACGCAGCAGTGAGTTCCTAAGATGCTGATCAGGCAAATGTTTCCTGTTGGCCAGAATAGGAGAAAGCCTAGTTTAGCTTATAAACTCTACCAATGGATGTGTTGGACCAACCTCCCAAATGGGCCCTGACTATTAGACTTCTTTAACCCTTTCCTGTTGCTTTGGTGCAAGCCCCTGGCAAGTGAACCTTTAGGGATGATTTGCCCATCAGGCAGATGGATGTCCTTGGCACAGCAAAGAGAGATCATGATAACTGGTGGGTGCAGTCATAGGCTCTCTTTGATGCACATAGTCAGGAAGGGCATCTGGGCCAGATCATCGCTGAAGACAGAAACCCTGTCAACTCTAGTGAAGTGGAGATGGGGAGAAACTCCTCCATCCTTTTTAAGGGCAGAGGGGGCAATGTTAACATCTAAAACCCTGATAATCAAAACAGGGAAAGTCTACAGGACCCTGATACTCAGTAACCATAAAGCCCTAGATATCAAAACTTATGTGAAGGGGTTAGCATAAAAGTCTGAATGTGGACTTTGATAGCCAGAGATCAGAAGGCTCTTATTAAGTGGCAACTTTGGAGGATGCTGATGGGAGCTCAACTGAAGAAGAGAAAATTGGGGGAGGGGAGAACAGGACTCAAAGTCAGGTCTTAGATGTAGAAATCACTCAGGGTTTCAGGTCTGAGTGGTATCTGGGGAAAGTTACCCAGAAACCCAACAGAAGCCTAGGGAACCTACATGACAGGGAGACAACAGTGGACTGTAGCCAGATGGAACAACAGGTTGGCCTCTGTGTCTCTTTTCCTAGGGTATACCCCCTGGCATGGAGTGAGGCAAATGAGATAATGGATTCAAAGCACTTTACAGACTTTAAAATGCTATATAATATTGATTGTTTTGTGTTGTTATTATGACCCTGAAGTCATGGAGATGGCTTCATTCCCTCTACTATACTCTTCTTGAACTCAAGCAATGATTACAGAACAATACAGGGGAGTGCTGGTAAATATTTAACAACCAGGCTGGAGAGGAGGGAAACGTATGTGCACACATTTGTTAAAGTTCATTCTGCATCAGTAACTTTTCTCCCTCATCTTCTTGTTTCTAGAGAGTCAACACAACAATAAATTTAGCAGTGATTTGTAGAGATTGTTGATTTTTGACCCTGGACATTTAACAATGAGCTCTTACAAAACAGTTATAGTTGACTCCAGCACACTCATGGTTCCCTACTCGCCCACCCCCATAAACACCCTGGGTTCCCTTCTTAGTGTCAGTCCACACTGACTATTCAATTTCCTGGGGCTGACAACCTCTCAGGAGCTCTTATATCTCCTAGCAACAACGGTCCTGATGCTCCTGATGCTGGGCCAGGTTGTAGAGAACCCAGGAAATGCCACTTGCAGTTGTGTCATGACCTAGGGGGTGGAAAGATAAGGAAGAGAATCCCAGAGAAGACAGAGAAGTCAAGAGAAGAGCTCATCATGATCCAGGGGAAAGAATATCCCCCCATCTCCCAACATTAGGCTCTGCTCCAGGTCTTGACCTGTGCAAGGAATTGCTGAAACACTGTCCAGGCTAACCCTAGTTCAAGCGAGGGTCAGTGGGGCTGATGGCAGGGATGAGATGCACATGGAAAATCCCAGCTCTTCCCCAAGCACGCTCAGTCCTACCCCTTCTGTCCCATTTGAAGCTTACCTCTAAACATGAAAGTGTCAGCTTCTGCCTGGATGTCTTTGATAGAGTCTTTCCATCTTCATCCTAGAACAGACCCCTCTCTATGAGTTCTTGACCCTTTCCTTTCCAATGAGAGAGCCTACTTAGATGTTCTAAGGCAGAGCCCTCCAACCCCCTTTTTACCTAGAACCACTCCCTTAGGTGACACAGTGGAAGAGCACAGAATTTGGAAGTCAGAAAGACTTGAGCTCAAATCTAGCCTCAGACAATAGCCCTGTGACTCTGGGCAAATCACTTACTCTATCTACATCAGTTTCCTCCTTTATAAAATGGTGACAGCAACTAACCTGGTCATTGTGAATATCAAACAAGTTACATATAGAGGGCATATCACCACAAAAGAACACTTTGATAAACCTAAAACAACTTTCCATAGTTCCCATGGAACCTAGAACAAAACCCACCTCCCCTGAAGGCCTTCTGATGTATCTAGAATCTCAGAGCCCTCCCAGATGAAAATAGATATGGCTTTCACTGATGCAGAATCCCTGAATTAGAAGAGACTTTTATCTAAAAGTATACATATTCTCTGTTTTTAGAGACCCTCCAAAACTTTTGGGTCTTCTAGCATATGTGATATCTCTTGGTAAATCTGGAAACAATCATAGATACTCTAAAGTATAGCCAGAATCTGATATACCTAGTAATAGCCTCTGGGAACCACAAACACACACACACACACACACACACACACACACACACACACACACACACTCCTCTCTTTTCCCTCTTCCTTCTCCTTTCAATTCTCCTTTCTTTTTCTCATCTATACTTATTTCTATCTTTATTCTTCTCTAAACTATCAATCATATCTATCTGTATCTATCTAACACATATTTCCTTTCCACACCCACCATGCCTCCAGATCCGCCTAGCCAGGGCTTGGGGTCTGAGATTCAAATGCTACTTCCCAGCCTCAGGGCTTTGGGCGGGGGCAGGGCTGCTATTCAGTGTGAGATTAAATTCAGGTGCTCAGGTGGGGGCAGAGCTGCCACATGGGGCTCAGTTCCCTCAGGGGGTTTATGCAGAGACCTTCAATAATGGATCTGAGCTCCTGCCTACTTTGGGAGCCCCTGTCCGCTGCTGCCTCTGCTGCTGCCTCCCGAGGGGGCCTGAGTTATGAGGACACCCCACTCCCCTCTCGAGCAGCCAAAGAGGCCCTCTCACCAACCCTTGTCACCTGTGGGTGGAGGGACCTGTGTTGCTGCTGGAGATTCTGTCCCTGAAGCCTGCTCGGATCTGCTCCTCTCAGTGCTGCATGGCCAAGGCAGGGCTGGGCTCTGCTCTGGGTCTGGTGCATGACGGACCTTTCACGTCAGGTTTTCAGGCCTCTCTGGAACAGAAATCTTATCTGCTCTGTTGTTCTGTGGCTTCTGCTGCTCCAGAATTTGTTGGGAGTTCTTCTTTACAGAGATTTTATGGGCTGTGGGTTTCGGAGCTAGCACATGTGTGTCTTTCTACTCCGCCATCTTGGCTCCTCCCCTCCCCAGTTCTAATTGCAGGGCTTTAGAGATTATATCTGTGGATATATGGTGCAGAATTCTATATAGTCTCAACAGGGCATGAATGTCTCCCTGTCCCCCACCAACCTATGGAACATAAGACATGACCTAGACATACCATTACTGTAAAGACCAGATGCCCCCATATAAACATGATCCAGACATCTCTTAGTCTTGACTCTGGATACAATTCAGGAAAAGTATTCTAGATACAAGTCTAAATATAGCCCTCATCACAGCCCAGACATGGCTTTGAACATAATATATATGAGGTTCCAGGGACAGCCTAGACATGCCCCCAAATCTGCCACAAGTATAAGTGACATGAGCCCAAATCATGGCCTTCCAACATGGTACCATAAAGCCCAAATACAATCCTAAACAGTCTTAGGTATGGCCTCAAAGGTAGCATCAACACAGCTCAGACATGGCTTTGAACCTCCTGAGACACAGCCCCAAACATACCACCAATACATCACAGACACAGTTCAGATACATTCTGAATGTGACCAGAGGAAGCCCCAAACATGGCACCAATACAGCTTAGACATGGCCTAGGACAATCTGAAACATGTCCCCACATACAACCTCCACACAGCTCAGATACAACCCAGATGTGGCCCAATGCAGTGAGAGCTCTGGACTCAGAGAAGTCACAGATGGAGACCAGACAGACCCCAGGGCTAGGGTCCAGTCATAGCAGCTGGCTAAAGGAATGAGATCCAAGGGAGCCCAGATAAACAGGAGACAAAGTTACCTTAAGTAAGATTTTCTTTTCCCCTGCTGTTTCTGGAGCCAGCTCCTACTCATTCCTTCCTTCTCTCCCTGTCCCTGGGGAGCACAGCCAAGCCTTTCAGCGGGAAGGAGACAAAGGGGAGCAAGGAGGAGGGAAGTCTACCTGAGGCCAAGAGGACTGGCTTGATGTAACTGAGGTGCAAGTGCGTATCATGGCGCACCAGGCCCTGATCCAAGAGCAGCACACATCTCTGAAGCTGTAGACCACTGACTGTGTACAGCTCTTTGGAATTGTGAGTCTGGGGGAAGAATGGAGAGGGAGAAGTTCACATCCGAGGAGGCAGGAGGAAGAAGCCAGGGGGGCAGAGGGGCTGACTGGAGTCTGGAGTCATTTTCTGCCCTTTGTCTGACATCTCCCTTTATCTCCAACCTGTTTACTTTCCCCGAAGAGTCCCCCAGAATATGCCCTCCCATGAAGCTATGAAGTCAGGAACAGAAGAAGGGAAATTGAGGGATAGTTCCTCCATCTGTTGAGTGAGGGAATGTAAAGACCTTGAAAGAACTAAAGAGAACATTGGGAAGGAATTGCTAGGAATCTGGACCCTTCCTTCTGTCTGAAACCTTATCTTTGCTTTAGCCATGACCCAAACAAGTTCATAAGATCATGGGACCCTAGAGCTGGAAGGGCTATCAGAAGTGTTTAGTCATTTTTCATTTGTACCTGACTTCTGTGAACACTTTTAGGGTTTTCTTGGCAAAGATACTGCAGTTGTTTGCCACTTCCTTTTCCAACTCATTTTAGAGCTGAGAAAATTGAGGCAAACAGAGTTAAGTATCTTTCCCAGGGTCACACAGGTAATAAGTATCTGAGGCCAGACTTGAACTCAGGTTTCACTCCAGGGCCAGTGCTCTATCCACTGTGACACCTAGTTACCCACTTCAGAAGTAGAATGCCATAATTTTTCAGATGAGGAAACTGAGGCCCAGAGAGGTTATACAACTTACCCAACATCACCTACAGAAAGGGTTTTGAGGCCAAGCCCCCTGACTTGAGCGTCAGCAATCTTTCCACTGTCATTGACTAAATCCCCTCAGTGTCAGGTTCCTTAACAGTCACACCAAATAGGACCATGCCTAAGAGTTCCTTAATTTGCCAGTTAATAATCTGAGAGTAAACTGGTATCCATACATCCTCTTCTCTAGGCTGAGCTTCAGCTACATGATAGACGTATGATTTTATGAGTACAGAGAGCTCCTTAGGGGAAAACTCCCTCTACTCATGCAGCTTGGCACCTTCTAGTCTTAAAGAATTAATTATCTCATGATCCAGAGTTAAGTGACATATAGATAGAATGGACTTGAAGTGGTACCCGATCCCAGGACTTTCTGAATCCTTGTCCATTCTGTTACACTGTCTATCCCAAATACAGGGGATCAGTGTCAAGCTATTTGTTTACCTATCAGTGCTGCCCTTGTCTTCTCTGTTTGTAAGCCTTCTCCAACAACTGGGCAACCATGGCCTCCTGGCTCTGACTCAGCACCAAAGGAACTTCTAGGAGGAAGCATCCCACAGACTATACAACACTGTGAAGGAAGCTCTATGATCATGCCCATTTTACAGATGATGAAACTTTCACTTTGAGAGAGCTCCCTTCAGAAAGTTTCTTCCCCTGACATGGAGACTGAATTTATGTGTTTGCAGCTTCCACCCGTTGTCTTCTGGGCTTAATAAGAAAAGATTGATCCTCATTTCATGTCACAACCCTTCCTATACACAAAGAAAACAATTGCTGTTTTCTTCTTTTCTTCTCCTCTCTCCCCTTGTTCCTTTGACCAATCACATCATTACGGGAACTCCAGGTCCTTTGTCATTTTGTTTGCCCTCTGCCTCATCAATGCCTTCCTCAAGTATAGTACCATGACCTGAACACAATACTCAAATGTGGGCCAACCAAGGCAGAGTCTTTGTTCAGCAAAATCCAACCAAGCAGAACCATTTTTTCCTAGTCTTGAACTTTATGCCTCTGTCAATGTGCCTCAAATTCTATTAACTTTCTTAGTTACCATGTTATAGGACTGGTTTTTTCTTGAGATTAGCATCTATCTAGCTGCACCTCTCTATCTTGTACTTGTTAAAATGACTATTTGTTCCCAAATATAATTTGATCCACAATGAAATTTATCATATTAAATTCAGCTCAACATTTCTGTTTGCCACAATCTTTTTGAATCCCAATGGTCATCTGGCTGGTGAGCTAGCTTTGTGCCTCCATTCACACATTCAGATTCCTCCATCAATACTGGACTTTTAACTCTCTGCATACCTACCCCTCCTTTCTCCTACCAGTATATATTCCTACACATTGTCCCAAATATGATTAACTCATTCCTTCCTGACTTCTGCCTTTCTTTCTTTAGGCTCCACCTCAAAGGCTTCCTTTTCTAGGTCTTCCCAGACCACCCCAATTAAATGGGATTTCTCTCACCTTCATTTTTTGGTTTTTTTCCCCCAGTTAAATATAAAAATAATTTTAATATTCATTTTTAAAACTTTGAATTCTAAATTCTCTCCCTTCTTCCTTCCCCACCCCTCCTCACCTATTGAGACGGCACACAATTTGATAAAGGTTTTGCATGGTAATCATGCAAAACATTTCCATAAGTCATATTGTGAAAGAAAACACAGACAAGAAAAATCTCAAGCAAAAGAAAGTTTAAAAAAGTATGCTTCAATCTATATTCAGGTACCACCAGTTCTTTCTCTGGGGATGAATATATCTTTCATCATAAGTTGTTCACAGTTGTCTTGGATCATCGTATTGCTGAGAATAGATAATTCATTCACAGCTAAACATCTTAGAATATTGCTGCTACTTTGTACACAGTACATTTTACTTTGCATCAGCCTATGCAAGCCTTTCCAGGTTTTTCTGAGAGCATACAGTGCAAGAATATTCCATCTTAATCACATACCATAACTTGTTCAAATAGCTCCAAATTATTCTACAGCATGGTTGAATCAGCTCACAACTCTACCAACAGTGCATTGATGTCTCATTTTTCCCACATTCCTTCCAACATCTGTCTACATTTCTATCCTATTAGTCAATCTAATAGGTATGAATAGTGTCTCAGAATTGTTTTGATTTGCATTTCTCCAATCAATAATGAAATAGAGTATTTTTTCATTTGGCTATAGATAACTTTGATTACTTCATCTGAAAACATTATATCCTTTGATCATTTATCTATTGGTTGAATGGCTCTTATTTTTATAAATTTTACTCAGTTCTCTCTATGTCTGAGAAAGGAGGCCTTTATCAGAGAAACTTGCTTAAATTTTTTTCATACTTATTATTGCTACCATATTTCCCTCCATCCTGTCCCTCATCAGTTTATTCTGTTCTCTCCTCTTTCACCCTGTCCTTCCTCAAAAGTGTTTTACATTTGACTATCCTGTTCCCCAATTTTCCCTCCCTTTTATCAACCCCCCTTCTCTTATTCCCATTCCCTAATTCTTTCTTGTAGGGTAAGAGATTTCTATACGCAGTTGAATATGTATGCTGTTCCCTGTTTGAGCCAATTTTTAGGAGAGTAAGGTTCACTCACTCCTCATCACCTTCCCACACTTTGCTTACATTGTAAAAGCTTTTACTTGTCCCTTTTATATGAGATAATTTACCCCATTATAGCTCTTCCTTTTTCTTTCTCCCAGTACATTCCTCTCTGACCCTTTAATTTATTTTTTAGATATTATCCCTTCATATTCACTTTACCCCTGTGCCCTTTATTTATATATACTCTTTCTAACTACCCTAATAATGAAAAAAGTCTTATGAGTTACAAATATAAACAGTTTAATCTTGTTAAGTCCCTTATGGTTTCCCTTCTCTATTTACCTTTTCATGCTTCTCTTGAATCTTGTATTTGAAAGTCAAATTTTCTATTAAGCTCTGCTTTTTTCATAATGAATATTTTAAAGCCCTTTATCTCATTGAAGATCCATTTTTCCCCCTAAAGGATTATCAGTTTTGCTGGGTAGGTTATTCCTGAACGTAATCCTAGCTCCTTTCTCCTCTGGAATATCATATTCCAAACTCTATGATTCTTTAATATAGAAACTGCTAAATCTTATGTTATCCTGACTGTGGCTCCATGATACTTGACTTGTTTCTTCCTGGCTGCTTGCAGTAGCTTCTCCTTGACCTGGAAACTCAGGAATTTGGCTATAATATTTCTGGCAATTTTCATTTTGAGATCTCTTTCAGTAGGTGATCAATGGATTCTTTGAATTTCTATTTTACACTTTGGTCCTAGAATACAGGGAGGTTTTCCTTGATAATTTCTTGAAAGATTATGTCTACACTTTTTTTTTTTGATTATGGCTTTCAGGTAGTTCAATAATTTTTAAATTATCTCTCCTGTACCTATTTTCCAGGTCAGTTGTTTTTTCCAATAAGATATTTCACATTGTCTTCTATTTTTTCATTCTTTTGATTCTGTTTTATTGCTTATTGATTTGCCATAAAGTCATTAGCTTCCATTTGTTCCATTCTAATTTTTAAGGAATTAGTTTCTTCAGTGAGCTTTTGGACCTCCTTTTCCATTAGACCAATTTTGCTTTTTAATGCATTCCTTTCCTCTTTGTCTTTTTGGACTTCTTTTACCATTTGGGCTAGTCTGTTTTTCAGGTAATATTTTCTTCAGTGTTTTTTGTTGTGTTTTTTTTTTTTGTATCTCCTTTACCAAGCTTTTGACTCATTTTTCATGATTTTCTTAATTTACTCTTATTTCTCTTTCCAATTTTTCCCCCACCTCTCTTACTTCTCAAAATCTTTTTTGAGGTCTTCTGTGGACTGAGAACAATTTATATTTTTCTTCGAAGATTTGGATCTAGGAGTTTTAACTTTGTTGTCTTCTTCTGAATGTGTTTTGATCTTCCCTGTCATCACAGTAACTTTCCATAGTTAGAGTTTTCCCATTGTTTTCTTATTGCCCAACCTATTACTAGACTTTTTGCTCTTTGTTAAAGTAGTGCTATGCTTTCGGGGTGGAGTGTGCACTGTCCAAAGCTTCAGGAGCTTTGTGCAGCTATTTTCAGAGATACTTGTAGGATCTCATAAGTTTTCAGTTCTTCTCACACTTCTAAAGAGAGGTATTTACTACTCTCCTGGCCTGTGTGTGACCACAAGTACTCTTTTCTGCCCTGGAAATGTGAGGAGAGTCTCCTCTCCACTGTGGCCATAAGTTCTGCCATACTAGTGCTCCTCCTTATCCTGGGACTAACACCTAGAACTTTGACCTGGATCCAAGTATGGGCAAAGCAATAATTTCCTGGTCAATGTTAGCAGAAAGACCCCTGTAATCTCCTTCTGACCAGTTGTTCAATCCCCTTACTACCTATTGGCTAAGAGCTCCAGAAGCAGCTGCTACTCCTAATTGAATAACTCCCAAGGCCTGTTCCAGGTTTTCAGTGGCTAGAGCTGTGCTGGCATGGACCATTCTTAGTGACCTTCTAAGTTGTTTTTGGCCTGAGATCCCTGGAAACTGCCACTATGGTTCTCCTGTCTCACCCTGGTGCAACAGACCTTTCCTGTCAGCCTTCCAAATTGCTTTGGGCAGGAAATTTGCTTCACTCTATCTTTGTGTGAGTCCTGCTACTTTAGAGTTTATTTAGAATCATTTTTAAAGGTATTTGAAGGGTTTAGAGGAAGAGCTCAGGGAAGTCCCTGTCTTTATTCCACCATCTTGGCTCTGCCTCCCAACCTCCATTTTTCTTAGAACACTTTGTCTTTCTCTTCTCCCTCCTCCATCTCATGCATCATACTTACTGGGGTAAGTGTGATATCGCTCCTCTCTCCCATTTCCTCTGCCTCTCATTAGACAAGGAGTTTGTTCTCCAGAAAAGAAGTATCATATCATTTCTGCTTACATGAGAAGCACAGACCTGAACCTCATACATCCACAATAATTTCTATTAGATTGAATTGAATCAAATAAAAGGTAGAGAGGGCAGGTAGACAGGGCAGTTATGATCTCTCTTTTACAGATGAGAAAAATGAAGTCCAGAGAAGTAACATGACTTGCCTAATATTAGACACAGATCAGAGCAGGGGCAGAGACTGAAACAGAACCTGACTCCTAGTGTGTGTTCTTTCCCCTGGATCCTCAACTGATTCTTGGGCCCCCTCCCAAACCAAGATCTCTATTTCCAAATTAGGCCCATAGGAAACCAAGGGACATACCTGAGGCCTTAAGCAAGAGGGAGATGAACTGGGGATGGTTGAGTCTGGTCACCAGAATGAACAGTCCCATCCACAAGACATGTGTATCACCAATCACATGGTTCAGCTTCTGAAGATAACAGATACCCTCTTCAGTGGACAGGAACTATGGATGACAAACAGTAATTAGAAACCAAGACTTGAGGTTGCTAAGTGCCTTCATAGAGCTCCTTCTTCCAGCTAACTCCTGGACACTCCAGTTCAGAGATGTGGTTTGCTCAAATGGAGTTCTCCTTTGTTACTTCGCTGATCCTTTCTCATTTCCCTTCTCTCAATATTTGTCTCTAATGCCTATTCCTTTTCCCTTCCCCTTCTTTCATCCTCTCTCCTATTCTCTATGGACAACTACATAGCACAGTTGATAAGGCACTGAGGCTGGAGTCAGGAAGACTCTTCTTCCTGAGTTCAAATCTGGCCTCAGACACTTTTAAGCTGTGTTACCCTGGGCAAGTCACTTAACCCTATTTGCCTCATTTTCCTCATCTGTAAAATAAGCTGGAGAAGGAAATAGCAAATCATTCCAGTATCCTTGACAAAAAAAAAAAAAACCACCAAAAAAAACCAAATGACAAAGAGTTGGAGATGACTGAATAATAATTTTATAGTCTAGAAATCAATGTGGATATATACAATTAGAATATTCTCTTGCACCCCATCCTGCTGGGAAAGCATGTCCTTCCTCCAAGATGTGTTGTGCTTCCATAGACCCTAAGCACGTGAATGTACTACAATGGAGTCTATGACACAACCTTTGTCGTGTCTTTTTCATCTTGAAATCCTTCCATTTTTTAAAGGAACACATCTTTCTCCCCAACAATCTGGATAACAGAGAAGTGTCTCTCAATCCCCTTTACCTTATTTCCTAAGAAGACCTGCCTCTGCCTTGAACATAGATAACAACTACTCTAGGAAGGTCCATTGAAATTCACTTAGCTCTCCATACTTTATGAAAACAAGAATCCCTCTTCTTTGTCACTCTGCTAATTTTTCTTTTGAATTCAAAGTTTAGTGGGCCTTCCTGGGCTGGGGTGTGGGCCATAAAGATGAAGACTGAGATCCAATCTCTCCAGCAAAAGGAGCCCAACAGAGCCTTATGTTACCATATTCCTCCACACTCCCTCCCTAATGCTTAGACTCCTCTACTGGGCTCCATTCCCTCAAACTACAGTAGTAAGTGGACTGAAAATCCCTACTGTAGTCTCCTTTCTTTTTTTCTCTTGACCCCAGGGATCCTTCTCCATTATTAATACCACTGCCACACCAACGCTTTTCTCAACATGAATCTCCCTACTTCTGAACATTAGAAATTCTTTCCATACTATCATCACTAACTTTTTTTTTTTGACAAAATAATGGCCTTTGGAATCAAAATAGGGCATTGCTGCTCCAAGCCTCCATCTACCTCTTCAATCCCTCTTTCACTACACACACATACACACACACACTCACACACATGCACACACATACACACACACACACACACACACACTCACACAGTGACACATACAAATCCCTCTGCTTTTGAATAATGCCAGAAAGCTGCCTTCTAAAACCTGCTCCCAAGACAGGGGATCTGTCTGGAAGGATTTCCAAACCCATCTTCACCAGAATAAGGTTCACTTTCCTCTAACTGTCCTCCATTCTTGACTAGCATAGAATGAGGAGGTAGGGATCATTCAGAAATGAGGAGATAGGGTGGCAATAGAAAAGGAAGAAGAGAAAAGGGAGATGGATGAGGACAAGAAGAGAAAGAAAAAGTGACTGAGAAGCCTTAGGGGAAAGGATAGAAGCAGGAAAGCCACAGTGTAAAGAATGGGAAAGCAGAGAGTGTTATGGGGTGATGCTGGAGAAGAGATTTGAGATATTATCAGAGAAACATACTGCAGACACATTAGGGAATTAATTGATATATATTTCATTCAGTTGTTGAGAGATAGAAAGAAGAGACTAAGGATTGTGGGAGAAACTTAAAAGAAGGAAGCCCAGATAATTTGACAGGGTTGATGGAAGGAGGGAGGACAGAGTTTTGTATTCCCAAGAGTTGAGCTGTAGGCATATCTTGGAAAGTTGCAGGTTCAGAATTGATTAGATTGTCCCACAATGACCATAGTCTCTGGGGCATCCATAGTGGAGGCTGAAGTAAGGGGTTTGATGTAATCAGGGTGGCAAAATGTAAGCAATGGGTGGAAGGGCGCAAGCCATGTTATAAAGGCAACCATTTGATCCATTTCCTTCCTCTGATCTATAAAGAGTGCAAGAGAGGGAGTCGCCAGCTCCAGGCAGCCTCTAAGACACTGCAAACCTCCCTATCATAAGGTATGGCTAAGGAGCTCTAAGGGGAGGGAGTGAAAGCAGCAACTTTGCTGGCAGACTCTCCCTCTCTAAACCAACAAGATGGACAGCATGCCATCATGGAAAGATTTTTAAACTAGTCATCAGAAGACTTAGGTTCTAGTTCTTACTGTGTGACCTTGAGCAAGCCCCCATCTCTCTCTGCATCTCAGCAAAATGAAGGTCAGTCTACATGATTCCTATCCTATTCCACACCTAACATTATATGAATCTATTGGGTCTTCTTGAGCCTTGGAAATGCAGGAGAGTTTTTTCTCTCTAAGTTTCTTATGTTCCCAGCCAGGAACTATGTTTTATCTTCCAAACTTAATTTTGTGAGAAGGAATAAAAGAGAGGAGAGGGATAAGAAAAGGTATGATGCAGTGTCAAAAGCACTGGATTAGGAGTTCAAGGGTCTCAATTTAAATCTTGGTTCTCCTACTTAAGTGACCCTTTACATATTACTCTTTGGTCTCAAGTTTCTCATTTATCCATAAATGCTGTATGGTTAGGTGGTTGTGGAATTGGCTGAATTATTGACATTATTCTGGAGGAAGATCTCTAGTGGAGGAACCATAAGGTTCTATTGTTGGCTCTTTCCTATTTAATGTTTCTATCAATGACCTGAATAAAAGGTTAGAGTGCATGTTTTTTTTTTCATTTTTAGATGGCACAAACCTAGAAAGGATCATTAATATGGTGAACAACAGAGCAGGATCCAAAATACAGAATAAAACAAGTTGAACAAAACGAAATGCAATGGGTATGAATGTGCAGGCTTAGCCCTGTGTTCAAAAAAATCAATTTCATAATTAGAAGGTGGAGGAACTTGGCTAGATAGAAAGTAATCTGAAAAGCAGCTGGTGGCTTCAGCATCCTGAAGAGCCATAAAGACATGGTGGCCTTAGTTAGACCATATGGGGAATATGGAGTACTCATCTCTAAGCAACATATTTTAGGATGTTAACATTAGTAATAATAATAACAATAATAATACTTAATATTTATGTATTACCTAATATATTACCTATATATTACCTAATAATTATCTAATTTATATATTACCTAATTTATATATTACCTAATATTTATATATTACCTATTACCTAATTACATGCCAGGGACTATGCTAATTATTTTATAATTATTATTTTATTTGATCTTCACAACAACCCTGGGAGGTAACTGCTATTATTATTCCCATTTTGCAGATTAAGAAACTAAGACAAACAGAGGTTGAGTAATTTTCTAAGGATCGCACAGCTGATAAGTTTTTAAACCTAGATTTTGTATCAGTAAGCACCCCAACATACACAGGGGGGGCCTGCTATCACAGGTTCTTAGATCTGCTTCTCTAAAAGGAAAGGCAACTTTGGAGGGGTTAACAATCACTTTAATCAAGCATATGTATCATTCCTTTAACCAAACACATATATCATTCACTTAGTCCAGGAGAGTCAGCTTCTTGAACTTCAAAGAAAATACAGAGAAGTCAAAGATCAACAGACATGTTTTCCTCTGCCTGAATTCAGCAGGCAGGTTCAACTGTCTGATGATAGTTACCAGAGAGGGAAGCATCAACATCTGGGTTTTCAAAGCTGAGGGTCTCCTTAGTGACTTCCCAGAGTCCTCCACTGGCCAACCAAACATTTCTAGTCAGTAAGCCCCAAAATAAAACCCACACTTCAGAGTCTTTATACACTTTTTAGAGCTAGAGGACTTCACATCCCTTGAGAACCAGTGTCCCATTAACAAAATGTGTGGACCTTCCTACACATCTTCCCAGGTCTGACAATAGGTTGGAAAGATCCTCCTTAATCACATTATTCAGAGGCACTTTTAGTAAAATAAAAATAGTAAAAGATCTTACTTTGCTTGCCCTTGCAAATTTGAACTCAGGTCTTCCTGGATCCAGATTTGGCATTTTACAATGAACCACCTAGCTGCTGATGGTTCTGCAGGAGAAGTGAGGCTGGTGACCTTGCTCAGCCTTCCCTCACTCAAAACAAAGTCAAGTGCAAATCATGTCATCATTTCTCTGATGGTATGGTCTTCTTCCACAATTAAGGACTAGCACAACCCTGTGAGTAGACTGAGCTCCTCCTATCTTGTCTGTCTCCCACTCTGCTTCCTTCTCCTCTCAAAAAGAATGCAAATTTTGATGGCCAAAAGATGCCCAGATGACTTGGGTTTTACTGGCTAGTCTCCATTCCCTTCCTTTCCCTTCCCTGAACCTTGAGCCTACTGCACTCTGAAGCTCAGGCACCATGGGACCCCTGCCCCCTGCCTAAAGGTTCTCTTCTGGACCCTCCTTGTTGGGGGACAGCTCTGAACCGGGGTCCCCCGTGAGGACCGTGAGATGCCTGAGGGTCCGAACCTGCCCCCTTGTGGGGTACTGGGATGACCCTGGTAACAGGCTGGCTCCACCCGCGGGGAGGCACTTGGGAGGAGCTCCCCCGCCCCTGGGAGGTACAGGGGAGGAGACAGGGGATAATAAAAGGGGATGATCACAAGGGCTTAGAAGGAGAAGGAGAAGGGGAAGAAATGCAATAAAGCTTGCTGACTGCAACTCCTTTCAGGTGCTCTGCCTGTTTATTGCCCTCCCCCAACCGGGAGAGGGGCCGGAGACGTCTGAAGACCGGGGATCAGTAAGTGGAGAGGCGAAGGCCCGGGAGTAGACCCCGGGCAGCTGGCGCCTGAACAGGGACCGCCGTAAGAAGAGGAGAATCCGCCTTTGCCCCGCTACTGCGGGAAGATTCAGGCAGCCTCAGTATTGAGAAGTGGCCTTGACCCGCTACTGCGGGAAGATTCAGGCAGTCTCAGTATTGGGAAGTGGCCAGGATGGGCCAGGGAAATAGTTTTCCCAACCTGAAGCCCAAAGATAAGGGAGTGCTTGCCTGTCAGTTGTATAAGCTTTGTAAGACCCATGGGCTTAAGCCCCACATCCGGGACTGTAGAGCATTTGTGGAAAAGATCTGGGATGTTTCCCCTTGGTTAGAATATTGTGGGCTACACCCAGACAAATGGGGCGTAGTGGGACAGCAGATGGTCACCTATGAGAAAGAGAGCCCTGGCGTACTAACAGAGGAGGACTTTACGTTCTTTCAAGTGGTCGCCACGCTTCTGCGTTCAGATCCCCGTCCCCCCGGGTGGTCCAACGGCGAGACCCAAACGGGGCAGTCCCTTCAAGGGACGACAGAAGAAGAAGGGGAATCCGATGAGGATAATACTGAGCCCCAGCCCTTATATCCATGGGGTATGTTAAGAGAATGTGCAGGCAGGGACCAGGACCGCGCCCTTCAAGATGGCGCACGGCTGAGTAAGGGGTGGGCCTCTAGAGCCCCGAGGGGAGGAACAAAAGGGAAGTTTGATGAGGAAGGAACGCCCAAGAGGGAGTGGAAGGTCCCCTGGAAAGTCCCCGAGACAAAGGGCTCGTCAGAAGGAACCCTTAAGAAAGAATGGAAAGTCCCTGGAACAACAAAAGAGGGCAGGGGAATTCACAAGAAGAAGTTTCAACAGAGTTTAGGAACTCCCAATCCTTCTGAGATCGGACCTAATGCCTTCCCCTTCCCCCCAGCCGCCATGTCCTTGTCACAATCATCACAAGGAACGCGGTCATTTACCTACGGGCGGTCTGGGCCCTCGAAGCCTCTGAGCATACTCACTCAGAGCCTATCCGCAGCTTTGGCGGAGGGACAGGAGGTAGATTTAGAGGAGTGGGAGGGGGCAGGCGCTTACCCTGTCATAGTGGAGTGGGATCTGATGGGAAATGAGAACCGTTTACATCGACCGGTGCCCTTCAAATTATTGAAAGAACTGAAGGAGGCCGTCTCCAAATACAGCCCTTCGTCACCTTATGTGAAACATCTCCTTGCGAATGCCACAGCCACTTGGCCGTGGGCCCCAGCTGATTGGAGGGAGGTATCGGGGGCTATTCTTACACCAGGGCAGGTAGTGGCCTATGGCGCTGCCGTTAGACGAGAGGCACTCAGATATGTCAAGGAACACAATATTGCAGGGACAGAGGACGCTGTGAATATGATAACAGGGGCGGGGCCATACTCGCAGCTTGCTGACCAGCTCCAATTCGACCCCTAGGTGATGGCTGCAGTACAGTATTGTCATATTAGGGGCTTTGCCAAGATTGACGCCCCAGGGACTATGAGGGATAAGTTGGTAGGGTTAAAGCAGAGGGCTAGCGAGTCCCCTACTGATTTCATGAGTAGGGTTCAGCTTGCGGTCCGGCGGTCTCTTGGCTCGGGACCAGGAACAGATTCCCTGATAACTCAGCTGGTCCGAGATGGCCTGCGTCCTGAATGCTCCCAAGCCCTAGCGGGCTTGGGGCCTCTCGCCTCCCTTGAGGAGATAGTAGAGAGGCTGTTAGACATTCCACCTAAAGACACCCACCAGGCCATGGTGACGGCGGTGGCCCAAGGGGTGACCCAGGCCCTTCAGGGTGCCAAGGACCAGAGGCAATGCTATCGCTGTGGTCAGATGGGGCACTTTAAGAGCCAGTGCCCTGCCGCTAAGGTGGGACCACTGCCCACTTGTTTTCGCTATGGGAAACCAGGTCATATTGCCAGATATTGCCGCCCTAAGCCGCAGCCTCAACCACCTCGGTGGGGAAATGGGAAAGGGGGCCTCCCTCGGGGGGGCCCCCAAACCCAGAAACATGACTTCCCAGTGGGGACCGTAGGCCCTGCCCCTGCCCCCCAGCCCGGGAATTCTGCACCCCTGTCGTATCCACAGCAGTACCAACAAGCCCTCCAAAAATTACAACCTTAGTATGCACATCTGCCACGGATCCCTCAGACACTGATTTAGTTATAAGGCCTTGGCATACTGAAGGGATTGATGTGCCCCCCGCTCCCTTTCCCCGCTTGGTGGTGGGACCCTCCGGCTATGTGCCATTCATAGTCCATACTCAATTGTTGTCCAGCGGGTCCTCCACGATTTATTTGACTAATCCGCATTGTTATCCTATAAATATTGCCCCAGGGACTCCCGTTGGGAGGGGCATCTCCCTGCCTTGGATTGAAGAGCCTGAGCAGAACACCCATCAAATTAATTGATGCTCTCCCATTGTAGGCGATCGCCCCATGATACAGATTCTGGTTGAAGGGCGTCCAATCATGGGTCTGCTCGATACTGGAGCAGATGTGTCAGTTATTAATGCATCCCAATGGGACCCCAGTTGGGCGGTGCTACCCCGGTTGCTGGAATAGGGGATGCTAGTTCAGCGCTATGGGCTGCTAAACATTTGAGTTGGACCTTTGAGGATTATCAGGGATATTTTAGACCCTTAAAATTGGCCGGTCTTGCCTACGCCCTTCGGGGGCGCGACCTCCTCCAGCAACTTGGGTTACACCTTACCACTCCAGAACACCTTCAGTTAAACATGCTGGGGCCACCGTAACGGTGAGCAGCCCGCCTATAACATGGAAAACTGAGACCCCTGTGTGGGTTGAACAGTGGCCCCTATCCCCCCAAAAGCTCACCGCCTTACGTTCCATAGTGGCCTCCCTTTTGAAACAGGACCGCATTGAGCCCACCACGAGCCCTTATAATTCTCCTGTTTTTGTTATAAAGAAGAAAATTGGATCCTGGCGCATGCTCATAGACCTTAGAGAGATTAACAAATGCATGCTGCCTATGGGGGCGCTACAGCCCGGTCTCCCCACTCCTGCTGCGATCCCCCGAGATTTTACTATGACAATCATTGATATCAAAGATTGTTTCTATAGCATTCCCCTACACCCACAAGATAGGATCAAATTTGCCTTTTCCATCCCTTCGGAAAATCGCCAGCAACCATATGAACGGTATCATTTTACCGTGCTCCCTCAAGGGATGGCAAATAGCCCTACCATGTGCCAAATGTATGTCCATGCTATCCTCTCTCCACTTAGACAGCGCTTCCCCAAGGCCATTATCATTCATTATATGGATGACATTCTTGTTGCTACGCCTAGCCATGATTCCACAATGGCCCTTACTCAGCTTATGATTGATACCTTAGCTGCCCACGGGCTGACTGTGGCTCCAGACAAAGTACAGACCACACCCCCTTTTCAGTATCTTGGTTATGAACTAAAACAAGGGCGAATTGCTCGCTGTCCTCCGAGCATTGATCTCTCTCAGCTCTCCACTCTCAATGATTTTCAAAAGCTGATTGGCGCTATACAGTGGATGCGGGCAGTTATCCCTATCCCCGATGGTGATCTGTACCCGCTGTATGACTTGCTGCGAGGAGATCCCGCCCTACTCTCACCCAGACACTGGACATCCGAGGCCTTAATGGCAGCCAAGGGCATCCTCAACAGGTGCTCCGCTGTCGTTGTGCAACAGGAGCCCAATCAGCCCATTTATGCCACTATATTAAAAGCAAGTACCTTCATTGGATGTCTCTATCAATCACATGGCATTTTGGAATGGCTATACCCCCCTCGCCACAAAAGAGTCCTTCCACACAAGTGGCGAATGATCGCCCAGTTTTTTCTTTTAAGTGCCGAATGCTGCCTATTGGCTTTTGGCAAATTCCCCGTTCTGAACTTGGAGGCATCGGAGGAAGCCCTGAGGTGTTTCTCCGATGAAATCCCAGAATGGGCCTCTCTTCTATGCATGTGTAATATTGCGAAGCTTCTGCTCCCCCCAGCGCTTAGAGGATGGGAAGTTCTTCCTATTCGGGTTCCCTTTGCTATTGTATCTCCACAGCCAGTTATGGGACCCACTGTTTTTACGGATGCCACCAAATGTCATAGGGCTGCAGTTTATATCCCTTCTAAGCAACTCCTTAAGGTGTACACCACCGAACATTCCTCAGCCCAAAAGAATGAACTAGTGGCAATCCAACATGCTCTCTCCATATTACCTAATGAGAGCTTTAATCTTGTCACTGATAGTTTATATTGTGCAAATGCTATTGCTGCCTTACCTTCTGCCCTTATTAATCCCCGTGCTTCAACTATAGCTCAAATCTTATATGATATTCAAGAGTCCATGTTACAACGCTCTACTTCTCTTTATGTATTGCATATTCGTTCCCATATGTCCACCATAGGACCAATTTATCAAGGTAATGATATTGTAGACAAAGCTCTTCTATTTCCTTTGCATTTAGAAGCACGAGCGGCCCATGACAAGTATCACCTATCTGCCCGATCTTTGCGACGCCTTTATGGCCTGTCCAAAGAAGACGCTCGTCGAATAGTCAAACAGTGTGTCAATTGTGCCCCATTTCGCCCTCCTGCTCGAGACACCGCTATTAACCCCCGTGGTGATCTCCCTAATGACCTTTGGCAAATGGATATCACCACTTTGGCAAAGTCCTTATACATGTTTGTGTTGATACGGCCTCCAATTTCATCATAGCCTCTATACAGCCCAAAGAGACAACCTGCGCAGTGCTCGATCACCTTTATGGTTGTTTTGCCGCGGTTGGAGTGCCCCAAGCTATAAAAACAGATAACAGGCCAGCTTATACTTCTTCTGCCTTTGCCTCTTTTTGTAAAGAATTTTCTATTACTCATATTACTGGCATCCCGTATAATCCCACTGGTCAGGCCATTGTTGAGCGTGCTAACCGCACTATAAAAACTCTTCTTTTAAAACAAAAAGGGGGAGTGAGGGCAGCGGGGCGCCTCTCCCGAGGTGATCTGGCACAAGCCGTCTTCACTCACAATTTTTTGCAAATCCGGGACGATGGCATAAGCCCCGCACAAAGGTTTTATCTCCATGAGATGGGGGGCAGAAGGGAAAGGCCGTTAAAGGCCCCTACTGCCTGCCTCACCGGAGCTCGAATCCAGTGGAGGGACCCAGAAGGCAAATGGCATGGCCCTGGAATAGTCATAGCGAGAGGTCAGGGGTATCTTTGTGTCCAACCAGATGAAGCCGACCCAGGGACTGAGATCTGGATCCCCACACGATGGGCAGTCGAGCTGCGAGAAGCCGAAAGCAAGGAGGAGACGAGGGCGGCCAGGAAGGCACCGCCCGAAGCGGGTGTGCAAACAGCGTGAGGTAACCATGCTCACACTTCTGATAGCCCTTCAACAGTTCCTACCTGGGTCCGAGGCTGTCCAGTCCAAATGGTACAACGCCACCCCCGCACAGCAGCGAGCCGCAGATCAAAGGGGCGACACCTACTGGGCATTAGCACAGGGACTCCCCGCCCTAAGAGTGGTCGGATGGGGAAACCATCCTATCCCTCTTCTTATGTATGGCAATGCCTCCATCCTGACTGGGACCCCAAAAGCAGATTACAGCTACCTGCCGATAGAGAGAAGTCCCTCCAAACCACTGTCGTTGGTGTCTGTGACTCCTCCGGTCTGTCTGTATGTACAGAGGGTGCGGAGCGAATGACTCCTCTGCTCCGTGGGGCCGCTTCTGCGTGCCCCTGACTCCCCGTGAACTCACTGAACCGCCAGAGTCCAATCCAGAACTGCTTAATCATAGCACCTCGGTCAATGTCACCTTGTTGGCTATCCCGTATGCTGCTGCCAACATGACCAGAGAATGGAGCCCTCCCGTTGTGCCTCCTCCTTGCCCGAAGGGTCATCCATTGACGTTTGACCCCTTCGTGGTCTGTTCTACAGGCATGGCGGCTCCAGGTCCGCCATTGCCAAATGGCACAACACTTTGGTTTTGGGATGCAGATAATACGACCTCTTATGGGAGAAGGCCTGCCCCTACTCCCGTGGTGATTCCCTATGGGAGGATACATGGTGACTTGTGGAAAATAGGGCCCGCCTTGGGAACAACTAATTTGTCAGTCGCGGTAGTCACTGGACCTAGTGGAATTTGGACTCAACCGGACTTGTACCAAACATGGCAACACGTGTTCCAGGGGAAGTATTCCTCCTGTTCAGACAGACATCAAAAAGACACCAATTACCTCTGCTATGAGGTGGTAGCAGAAGTTCAAACACCTCCGAACAGTGCTTTTCTCCTGTGTCCCTCTAATAACCTCACCATACAGTATGAAGGACCCACAGGCTAACCTACCTACATATAATGTCACTTGTACTCAACCCATTCTTACTAACACTCTTCGGAGAAACCATTCCTCCTATGTAGTTATGCTGGTCATAAATCCTCCCTATCAATTGCTCCCAGTTAAAGCTGAAGCTTTCGCGCTCGCACCTGCAGACCGCATTTTTAATACATTGATGAAGATATCGACGGGCGGACTTCGTCCCCGCAGCCGCAGGGATGGGATTGCGGATGTTTTGGGGTTTGTAAATCTGGCTATAGAATTGTATGAAGAGTTTCAGATCCTACAACTAGTAGAGGAAGGACAGTTATTAGCTTCCACCCTCCAATCTTTCATGAATTCAGAGGTAGCAGCGTGGCACCGTCAGGACCATATTGATCACCTCCTCCAAAGTCAAATCACCGCCTTACAAGACACGGTGATTTGGCTAGGAGACCAGATGGCTTTACACCAACGCTACGAGATGTTGCAGTGCCACTACAAATATCGCCTGCTTTGCGTGCTTAATCTCCCAATTGATTCCTCAACCTTCCCCAATCAATGGCCGGCGGTCCGCAAAGCCCTCCAGGGGGCTATGCTGGCTTATAATGCCACAGATGACATCCATCAGTTGGACTTGCTCATTGATCAGCTGAATAACCTCTCCAGAACGTTTGAGGAAAAGCGTGAACGAGAAGAGCGTTCCATCTTCGATTGGTTACAACGAATCCTGGACTTGCATTGGCTGCCAGGGGTGCTCTCCTCCGTTGCAGTTCTTGTCCTTATGTGTCTCGTCCTGCCGTGCTTCCTGAAGTGCCTCCTGCAATTATTGACACGGGCACTGGAGAGTCTTAAAGGCGATGTCTTGTCTCTGAGACACCACGAGGGCAGGTCCCCATGGGGGGAATCGCCCAACCTACCCGTGTAAAACAAAAAGGGGGAAATGTTGGGGGACAGCTCTGGACCGGGGTCCCCCGTGAGGACTGTGAGACGCCTGAGGGTCCGAACCTGCCCCCTTGTAGGGTACTGGGATGGCCCTGGTAACAGGCTGGCTCCACCCGCGGGGAGGCACTTGGGAGGAGCTCGCCCGCCCATGGGAGGTACGGGGGAGGAGACAGGGGATAATAAAAGGGGATGATCACAAGGGCTTAGAAGGAGAAGGAGAAGGGGAAGAAATGCAATAAAGCTTGCTGACTGCAACTCCTTTCGGGTGCTCTGCCTGTTTATTGCCCTCCCCCAACTGGGAGAGGGGCCAGAGACGTCCGAAGACCGGGGATCAGTAAGTGGAGAGGCGAAGGCCCGGGAGTAGACCCCGGGCACCTCCTAGCTTCAGAGTGATCATCAATAGTAACTGTTGCTGTCCCTCCCAGCCTGATGTTTTTCTTTTCATTGCTTCATTAAAGGGTTCATGCCCTAACTACTTCTTAAAGAGACCTCTTCAATGAATGGGCATTGGCTCACCCTAAGTGAGTACCTGCATGGACCTTGGCCTAAAGGGGCCAAGGTCTCCCAATGCATCCTGGGTCATCTCCAGTCATCCTGAGGAATATCAGGTCACTGGATTCAGATGGCTCTGGAGGAGAAATGAGGCTGGTGACCTTGCACAGCCCTCCCTCACTCAAAACAAAGTCAAGTACAAGTCATGTCATCATTTCTCTTATGGAATGGTCTTCTTCAGCAACGAAGGATGAACACATAACAACCTAGCTGCCCCAAGGTGGTGACAGTGACAGATGAGATAGCAAGCACATCAGGGTAAGCAGGATGGTAAAGGGACAGAAAGTCACCCCTTATAAGGATTTGTTTGATTTGAAAAGAGAAGACCTGGGTGTTCATGATAACTGTCTTGAAAGGACTGTCATATGAAGGAATGATTAGACTAATTCTGATTGGTTCCAAAGGGTGAATAATAGGATTGGGTGCAAGGTATGGGAGGGCAGATTTCAGCTCAGTGTATAGAAAAATGTAGAACTGTCTAAAATGATACGGACTGGTCCCAAATGATTGTAAAATCCCCAGTCACTGGAAGTCTTCAAGCAAAGACTTCTGACAGAGATTTTGTACAGGAATTGAATTCATGGAGGGGTAGGTCTGCTTAACCATTAATTACATGTCTAGCTCTGAAATCCTGTGAACTCTGACCATAAGACATCAAAGATGTATTTGACCTTGCCCATATCTGTTATCATGCAACTTGTGTATTTCTCTGTTGTAAAGACAGTAAAACCTGGGAGCCTCTCCAGGTTAAGAGAGAAGGGGATGGGTTTCCTGGAAAGCTACAGCTGGTATTCATCTGTCAAAGATTTGAGTGGAGAGAAATCAAGTTATAGAATTGATGGTACTGGTAAAAATGGGATAAATGGTCTATCCCCATTGCCTAGGGAAATGAAATGATAGCCCAGAATCATGTCGTTATTCTAGGGGCTGATAGCAGGAAGATCTCCTTCAGGGAAGGAGGAAAGTAGGCCTTTCTGAGAAGGTGTAGCATTGACAGGCTTGGCCACAGAGCTTTACAGGGGGCAGAATATGGGGTGGGGCAGCATTTCTATTAAGTTACAAGTTGAGGCAGCAAGGACTACTGGAGCACATGAGGCATCTGGCCCTATGCCACCTGGTCTAACCTGGGACAGTTGCAACATTAGGTTCCTCTAAGGAACTTAACTTCATATCCAAGGGAGGAGACTCTTTGACCCTACACAAGATTTATCTTTATGCCCACATCAAGCTCTTTCTCTTAGGTTGGGCCAAGTTAAACAATGGTGTAAAGAGGAACTTCCAAAGACTTTCAGTATCAGGGCAGTTCTTGAGATAGTGGAAGACAGCCTCCTATCACATCTATGGCTTTCAGATATGACTTGAAGTTGATGAGGATAAATTTTAAGCAATTGACTTTTTAAAAAGCAAATGCATTATTGCTTAAAAACACTGTAGTTATATCCCAATGACATCCTCTTCCCCCCAACACAGCAGAACTTCCCCTTGTTGGTAATTTTTTTTCAGAGATAAGATGCAAAGCACTTTGGTAGATTCTTATCACACAGATTTAACAGTACTGGGAAATTGACCACTGACCGCCAGAGAGGTATCAACTATAGTTTCAATAAATAAGAAATTCAAGTTGGAAGGGAAAGAATGATGTAATATACTGCTCAGTATTCCTTACTACTTTGTCAAACTCTACAGCAAAATCCTTTGTGAAGTCAGGAAGCACCTTGCCAACTGACTTACTAGGCTATAGAGTTGTGGTTGATCTAATTATCTATCAGTAGCAGCTGCTTTACTTCTTCTTTCATAGCCATCCCAGATACATATTCACTCACATAGTTGGCTGCCTCCTATATGAAACTGTACAATATCCTCATCTCTTGCTTCTTCACACTCCTAAATGTGTTATGGAGATGCTGGAAAAACCAAGCCATAAAACCCCCAACTATTTCAAATATCTATTAATAGTCCAAACATATCACATAGGACATAGATAGCAAAGAGGAATGGGGCTCAAAACAAAACATCTTGGTGCTGCCACCATTGAGACATACTTCCCAAGCTTAACCAGTTTCTCTCCCTCCTCACCCTCACCACAATATTTTCTGCCTCTCAAGAAATACACTATCTCCCTTACCTTCTTTCTGTATTGAGGTATCTCATTAACAGAAAATGAATAAACTTGCCTTCATCAGTCCCTGACTTCCAGTTCCCATTCATCTCTCTAGCACTCCTGTGGACATGCTTGTACAATCTACCAGTTTTTTCATTTCCTGTTCCCATAGAAAAGAAAGCTACACAGGGATCTTTCCCTCTCAGCTGCAGATGGAAGCTCCCTGCCTTTCTCCATTCCCAGTTTCCTAATGGATTAGCTTTTAGAAGGACAACAAATTGATTAGCCCCATAAAATCATGGAACATAAAGTGCTTGAGCTGGAAGTGTCCCTCAAACATGTTGGGATTGAGTGAGCAGACTCTTAAGACTTTCAGAATGTAACATGGTAGAATATAACTTGGAGGAGGAGGATCCTTAAAGCATAGAATGTCTGAATTTGAATGGACCTTAGATTAGAGAAATTTAGAGTCAGAAGGATCCTTAGAACATTATCAAAGATGAGAATCATCTTAAAGTACATTTTGTCAGAAGCGTAAGGGTGTTTAGGATATCAAACTTTAGGACTGGAAGGAACCTTAGAAATAGAATGAAAATATTGGGATGGATCTTAAGATACAGAACATTAGCACATTAAAGGACCTTGGGATAAAGAAGTTATAAGCTTAGAACATAGAATGTCACAGTGATTAAGGACCTTAGCACACTGAGCATTAGGTTTGGGAGAGCACACAAATCATTCCCCACAGGTAGTGTGTCCATAACTGATGATGGTGGAAATCTCTATGGTAGTGGCAACAGTATCCCTTTAAAAGAGGGGTGTCAATCCCAAAGGTGGTTCTCAAGGCAAAATGCCTTCCACACTCAGAGAAAGAAATATGGAAGTCATTCACAAAATGTAGCAGATCATGTTTGTGTATGTGTATGTGTTTGTGTATCATGTTCTGATTTGTTATACAATTTCTTTCATTTATTTTAGTCTGACTACATAGCATGACTATAGTGAAAATATACTCAATAGGAAAGTATATGTAGAATCTATACAGAATTGTATGCAGTCGTGGGGAGGGAGGGGGGTAGTGGGGAGTAGGTGGGGGGGGATAAAATCTCAATTGTATGGCAGTGATTGTTAAACATTAAAAAATAATAATTAAAAAATAAATAAATAATAAAATAAAAGAGGGGTGTCAAACTCTTTGACTTTGAGGAGCCAAGATGGTGGAGTAAGCAGTAAATCCACATGACTCTGCCATATTTACCTCCAAACAACCATTAAATAGCACACAAAACACATCCTGGAAGAGCAGAATTAGCAAAAAGATAGGATGAAACAATCTTTTTGCCCAAGAAACTTGGAAAATCACCAAAAAGGATCTTTCTCACTTGGGCAAAAGGGGAAAGCAGTTCAGGAGAGGAAGAGTCCCAGTAAGTCAGGAACAAGCCCCACCTCAGTAAACCAGCAGGAGATCCTGAGCCCCAGGCAGTAAAGTAGTCAAATATCAACACCAGGACACCCTCCCTCCCCCCGTGTGCTTAACATGTGAAGGGGAACTGGCAAAGTCTAGTCCTAAGAACTTCCATGTGCTTCAGCATAGCCCTGGGCAAAAAGGTAGCCAACAGTGGCCAGATAGCCACTTGCTTCAATGTAGCCCTTGGGAAATACAGAAGCACCCCAACAACTTTAGCACACACCAGACCTCATCACTAGCACTTAGGTTCAGTGTGAGGTAAGATACTAGACTCCTATGGCCTCCAGAAGTGCCAGTCACCCTCCACCCCACACCCTCAGCACAGCACCAGACACCAGGATCCCCCACATCTCTCAGGGTAACATCAGTGCAGCACCAGGTAAAGAGCCAGGCCTGCAGCCTCTAGCATAAGGCAGTGTCCTTTTCACCTTGGAAGCAAAACTCAAATTTAAAGGAAAGGAAAAAGGCCAAAAAAAGATGAGCAAAAAAGGAATCTGACCATAGAAAGTTATGATGATAACTGGGAAGATCAAGACTCAAACTCAGAAGAGGACAACAATGTCAAAACACCTATGGGCAAAACACCAAAGAAAATAAGAAGTGGTTTCAAGCCCAGAAAGATGTCATGGAAGAACTCCAAAAGGAGATTAAAAATCATAATCAATATAGAAGACATATTAAGGAAATAAATGAGTGATGCAAAAGAATTATGAAAAAAGAGTCAAAGCTTAATAAAAGAAAACAACTGCTAAAAAAAGTAGAATTGCCCAAGTAGAAAAGAAAGTACAAAAGCTAAATGAGGAAAATAATTCCTGAAAAATTAGAAATGGACAAGTGAAAACTAATGACTTATAAGACATCAAGAATCAATCCAACAAATTTAGAAGAATGAAAATTAGAAGAAAAAAAAAACACAAAACACCTCATAGGACACACAATGGACCTGAAAAATAGATCCAAGAAAGACAATGTCAGAATCATTGGGCTAGCTGAAAGTCGTAATAAAAAGAAATATCTGGACAGCATCTTCCAAGAAATTATCAAGGAAAACTGCCCTGATATCCTGGAATCCAAGAGCTCAATAGGGATTGAAAGAATCCACTGATCACATCAGAAAAGAAAAACCAAAATAAAAACTTCAAGGAACAATATATCCAAATTACACAACTATCAGGTCAAGAAAAAAATACTGCAAGTGGCCAGAAAGAAACAATTCAAATATCAGGGAACCACAATCACGACTACACTGGATTTAACAGATGCAACATTAAAGGATCAGCAGTCATAGAGCATGATATTCCAGAAGTCAAAGGGACTGGAGTTACAGCCAAGAATCACCTACCAGTAAAATTAAACATGATTCTTCGAGGGCAAAAAATAGTCATTTAAAAGTGAGATTGCAAGTTTTCATAAGGAGAAGAACAGAATTGAACAAAAAATTTGATCTCCAGTATCAAGACCCAAGCCTACAAAGGGAAAAAGGGAAAAGAAAACAAAGGATTCAATGAAACTGAACTGTTTATATCCCTACATGAAATGATAATACTTGTAATTCTGAAAAATTGTACTACTAATAGTATAGCTAGAAGGAATGTACATAGACAGAGGGTATGTATGTAAGGTAAAATGGAATAAATGACAAAAAATAACTAAGGGATGAGAAAGAAGGAAGAGAGAGGTAGAATGGGATTAATTGTTTCGTATGAAGAGGTACAGAAAGCCTATTACAGTGGATGGAAAAATGGGATGGTGGGCAATGGGCATGACTTCAACCAAGGCTGGGGATCCTTCATCACCTTCCAGGTCCTTGAGTGTGGCCTTTTGACTGAGTCCAAGGTTTACAGAACAAGTGCTTTTATTAAATGGATTAATTCTGTGAAGTTTGGATTGGTCAAATGGCAACACTTGAGGACCAAAGGGCCACACATGACCTCACAGCTGCCACTCCTGGCTTGAGACTTGCTCTCATCAGTATTGGTTCAAAAAGGAAATAATATTCACAATCAGTTGAATACAGAAATCTATCTAACCAGACAGGGAAATAGGAGACCAGGTGATTAAGTGAAGGGAAGGGTGGAGTACTGACAAAAGGGAGGGCATCGGAGAAGGTGATGAACAGAAGAAAAACACTGGTGAGGAGGGAAAGGGTGAAAGGAGAGAGGACAAACAGGAGGAAAAAATAAGATGGAGGGAAATACACAGTTAGTAATCACAATTTGCAAAAGTGAATGGAATGAACTCTCCCATAAAATGGAGGTGGATAGCAGAATGGATCAAAATTCAGAATCTTATAATATGTTGTTTACAAGAAACACACTTGAAGCAGAGAGACAGTCACTGAGTATAGGTAAGGGGTTGAAGCAGAATCTATTATGCTTCAGATAACATAAAATAACATAAAAAACAAAAAGCAGGGATAGCAATCCTAACCTCAAGCAAAGCAAAAGCAAAAATAAGCCTAATTAAAAGAGATCAAGAAAGAAACTACATCTTGCTAAAAGGTACCATAGACAATGAAGCAATATCAATACTAGACATATATGCACCAAGTGGTGTAGAGCTGCGGCCAGCACAGTCAGGCAGGTCCAGAGTGGTTACAGGGCTCACAGAGCGAGGATGAAAAGACAGGCGGGATACAGCAGTCTGAACAAGCTAAGCTTATTCTAGACATACTGAGGCAACAAATCAGGGATTCGGGGTGCTTAAATAGTAAAAAACCATAGGGGTAGTGATTGAGGCATGAGAACAGAACAGAATGTGATAAGTAGAAAGGGAGGCCTCAAGGCTTCTTTATCGAATGTTATCCTGTATAGCAGGGGCCCTGATTCCTGGAACTTCAACACCCGAATTCAAGGATGTGCACCTGAGAACAATATATCACTTAACTTCTCAAGTCAGCTATTATTCTCCCTTGGAGGAGGGGAATTCTTGATCAGGGGCTCTTTCAAGTCCCTCAAGGTTCTCTACAGTGTAGCCTCCCACTTCTTCAAGGAGAAGTTAAGTGAGTTGCAGATTCATGACCAAACAAGAGATAAAGAAGATTATGAAATACAAAATAGATAATTTTGATTATATTAAATTAAAAGGCTTTTGTACAGACAAAACCAATGCAACCAAGCTTAGAAGGAAAGCAGAAAGTTGGGAAATAATCTCTACATCAAGTGTTTCAGGTAAAGTCTTCATTTGTCAAATGTATAGAGAACTGAATTTATTAGAATACCAGCCATTCCCCAGTTGATAAATGGTCAAAAGATATGAACAGGTAGTTTTCATATAAAGAAACCAAAGTTATCTATAAGCATATGAAGAAGTACTCTAAATTGCTTTTGATTAGAGAAATGCAAATAAAAACAACTCTGAGGTACTACCTCACATTTATCAGAGTGAGTAATATGACAGGAAAAGAAAATGATAAATGTTGGAGAGGATGTGGGAAAATTAGGATATTAATGTACGAATTGATTCAACCATTATGGAGAACAATTTGGAATTATGCCCAAAGGGCAACCAAACCACATACTCTTTGATACAGCAATACCACTACTAGGTTTGTATCCTAAAGAGATCATAAAAAGGGGGAAATGACCTACCTGTGCAATATATTTATAGTTGCCCTTTTTATTGTGGCATATTGGAAATTGAGGGGATGTTGATCAATTGAGGATTGGCTGAACAAGCTGTAGTATATGAATGTAATGGAATACTATCGTTCAATAAGAAATGAACAAGCAGATTTCAGAAAAACTTGGAAAGATTTGTACGAACTGATGAAAAGTGAAATGAGAAGATTCAGGAAAACAATGTATACAGTTATCAGCAACATTGTGTGATGATCAGCTATGAATGACTCAGCTCTTTTCAACTCCACAATGAGCCAAGAAAATACAAAGGACTCAAGAGGGAAAATGCTATCTGCATTCAGTTCAAGAACTAATGGACTCTGAATGCAGATCAAGCCATGGTTTGTTTTTTTCATTTAATTCTTTTTCCTGGTTTTGTTTTTCCTTTTCTTCTGTTTCTTCTTTCACAACTGTGATTAATATAGAAGTAAGTTTTAGATGAGAGCATATAATAACCTATATCATACTGTCTAACATTTTAGGAAGGGGGGGCAGTGAGGGAAGGAGGGAGGGAAATTTGGAACTCGTCTTGTAAAAATGAAAGCTAAAAAGTTTCTTGAGATGCAATCGGGGAAAAAATAAAATACCATTTAAAAATAAGTAAATAATAGAGGAATGTCAGGGTCCAACCTAGGATCCATCATATACAGACCAAGACCAAGTAAGGAGCTTAGCATTCTCAGAGGGTTTAGGTAGAAGTGGAAAAGCTGAAACAAGGAGAGTTTTGGCCCATGGGCTAGAGTAAAAGTAAGCAGCACAGCCTGATTTTCTTGTCCCTGAGGGGCAACTTTGGCAGGCTTTTTTATTGTCATTATACAGATGAAGAACAGTTGTGGTTTACTCACAGTTAGGGAGAGGCATGTAGACTACACCTGTAATTTCATCTATAGAGGGAATTCCGGGAGGAGGAAATTCTCTTTACCAATGCAGGTCATCACCTTCTCTCCAACATAGATTGAGAGAGTTGACCAGATTTCTAAGAAGTTTAGACACTCAGCCAGCATCACACAGCCAGGATATATCACAAATGTTATTTGAATACAAACGTCACAGAGCAGGCATTTTATAAATGTTTATTAGCTGAGTTTATCTCTTTGAAAATTCCTTCTATTGCAGCTCATTCTGCATCCTAGGGGCCAAGCAAAACAAGGCAAATTTATCTAGATCATGGCCCCAAGGCCAGATCTCTGTCCACTCTGCCAATTCCCCATCTCCTCATAGTTACATAACCAAGTTTCAGAATCAGGCCTTGAGCAAGGTCTCCTTTGCTCTCTCACCTACATCATACTGGTTCAGTCTTTGCCTACAATCTCTGTCTATAACAGGGGTTCTAGAGCTGGTGACAGGAAAGATCTTGCTTGGGAAGGGGTCTGGAGGTTAGATAAGAGAAGGAACTAAATCAGAAGGGAGAGACTGGCCAAGGAGACTTTGATGCCCTTGATTCAGACCTAGAAAGACTCTTTGGATCTTCCTATGTAGGATATTCTTGGCATTCAGTCTGGTCCCTAAACCTTCTTGATGATTCCACATCACATAGAGAAGCCAGTCACCTTCCCCAGGTACCTTGAGACAGTACTGAGGATAGGCGACTCCATTACTATCAGTCAGAGTAATGTCTGAGACACAGAATGCTCAAGCTGACCTTCTAAGAGAGTCTTTCCTCACATTCTCCATTTTTTAGCAACCCTCAGCTCAGCCCATCCATCACCTTGGTCCATCCCTGCCTTAGTATTCCAAGCTTCTCAGGCTCTCCACCACTTTTGACACTCCATCTTCTCAGCCCCCTGATCCTTCCTCCTCTGTCCAACACTCCCCAAGGTCCTTCAGTCCTTCCAAGCCCTTAGTGTTGCAGGCCCACTCAGAATCCTATCAGTCTCCACTGAGGAATCTTGGAGATTTCAACAACTTTCTCAGTGACCCATGAACCTCATATCCTGCTATTTCATCCAATCTAGGGGACCAGGTCTTCCTTCACCTCCATGAATTTGACTATCTTGGTAGCTTGGTGCCCATCCTCAGTCCCCTATCCCATTAGTGCCTTATCCTCTCAATCTCCCTAACCCTCCCATTCTCACCTTCTAGCCCAAAATTTTCCCAGTCCATTAATCCCTTCAGTATAACCATCCTCTGTCTCCACTCACTCCCCTAAACCCTTCCCCACTTACCAACCCCAGGTGGCCAAAGAGCCAGTTCTTAAGAGGGGGCTAAGGGAAGCATCAAAGCCTCTGATAGTTGATATAATATCATTGGACACAGATTAGACCCTTGAGCAGGATCCAGATGCCAAGGACCAGAAAGGCCAGGAGCAGAATGGAAGAAAGTGTAGACTTCAGACCTGCCAGGTCCAGTTGATGAGATAACCACTTGGGGGTAGGCAGCATGCTACAGGAAGAGAGACCATGAGGCAAAGGAGGGAAGGTCAGTCCTAGGATAATCCATGGGGCAGGAGAAGCAAAGAAGTATGGAGAGGAGACCTAGGTATAGAGAGTCATTCAGAGAAGTTTAAAGAGAGAGGAGGGAGTAACAAGATTAGGAGATGCAAGAGAGGGAAGTGGAGAAGAAAATGAGAGGTCTGTGGAAGAAGGAAGACACCGAGGGTCCAAGTGGCACCATTGCCTCAGACTCTTTAGGCTTAGAGTCTGCTGGAGGCACATTCCTAGAGGACTGAACATTCCTGTGACTCCTAAGGGAAACCTAAAAGCAGAGTAGGGACACTTCTGCCCCCAAACACAGAGGGGCTCTCCCCCTACTCCCAGCTGAACTCGGTTTTGTTTTGGTCTGGTTTCTGAATATCAGCATTATCTTGATGTCAGTAAATAACCCAAGGAGCCCATTCTCCTCATCAGCCTCTTCCAGGCTCCAGGTCCAGGCAGCAGATTCATGGGCACTTTGTGAACCACTGAAGTAACAAAGCTGACTCAAGTTACATCCCTCCCTAGAGGACTCTCCTAAGTCTAAACACACCTGGCCTGAGTCTGAATTCCTATTCTAGAATCTCAAGCCCCTCAGGGTGGCAGACACAGCTTTCTTCCCAGGCAGAGGAGTCTTTTCATTCCTGCAACAAGTTCCTGGGGTGTGTAGAAGGGGGATTGTCCAAGGGAAGTACCTAATCTTGCTTTCTCACAAGCTCTTTCAGTTTCCTGCTTACAAATATTCCTTCTACCCAAATGGGAACCAAGATCTGCACTTTGCTCCCACTTCCCCCTCCCAATTCTTCCCAAACATTGGCTGCTTCAAGAGCCGCCTCTCCTCTCAGTAAACAAGAGGTTAGAGCTAGACAACCAATCTTGAGCTGGTATAGCCACATCCACTTACAGGAGGTCTCATCCCTTTTCCCAAGAGCCAAATATGAAAGGAGGAGATAGGTGAAAATCCTTAAGCAGCAGGTAGGGTAAGCCAGAAAGACTCACCCTTTTACTAAGAGTCCCTGAAGGCACAGACTGGATTTAACACTTACTCCTGATACAGAATTCAGGGTGGCAATTCTCCAGAGCCTGCCTTCCCCTCCCCACCACTGAGTAACAGTGATATATGGTGGCTCTCCTGGTACCTGTACACAGGGGCTCAGAGATAGCACCTGGGTTCAGGGTAAAGTTGAACACTAGAGTCTCAGGGGATGCTGAGCAGTAAAGGAGATGGGGCTGGTACATCTGCAGTCCAAGAATTCCTCTGGTTGTGAACAGCCCAGTAGAAATCCTTATGAAGCAGCCTCAGACTGCTCAGCACTTCCTAGAGGGTGGGGTATGGGGCAGGGGAGGAAAGAGGAAGGAGAAAATCCTGAATTGTAGAAAGTTTGTTCTGGCATCAGGAAGGTACTTCCCAAATGATCCTTCCCTCAATCCCCCACCTTCTCTGGGTCTTTTCCCACCTGCAAGTTTGGGTCCTGATTTCCTTGAACAGGTGAGGTCACTGAGTAGAAAAGACCATCATGGGGAAAGGACAGACCTTGAAGGAATTAGGAAGGTGGGAGGGCTGAGGGCCTGGGCAGAGTGGAGCCAAAGGCCCCTGAGGAATGGGCTAACTTACTAAACTCTGAACCTTCCTTTGGTTGGAGCAGAAGAGGGTGAACTAAAGTATATAAAAGTTTAGACCAGGCATTAGAAGCTAGGTGACAGATAAGACAGGTCGAAGTCAGCAGGAGACACAGCTCCCAGAGAGCTGGGGCTGGGCAGAGTGACTCCTGTCTTCATCCTAGGACCTCTTTTAGGCAGAACACTCAGACCACAAAGGGGACTGAGGGATGGAATGGTCTCTTTCCTAACAGTCTAAGAGAAAGACCTCTTCTTCTCTCTATAGTTAACCCTCCTCCACCTGGTGCCACAAACTAGAAAGGGCACAGCCAAGCCAGAAACAGGGCAGGGGATGGTGACCAGTTTAAGGAGAGACTGGAGACTATGTAATGTAAGGGTCACTTGGGCATGCTGGGACTGGAGGATAGATAATCCTCTCTTGCCAATTGCCTGCTGGACATCTCTGCATGTCTAAAGTGAGCATGTCTAAAATGGACCTCCCCTTTAATACTCATGATTTCAAAGCACCAGTGATGAAGCCTTCTATTCATTCCAGAGTCTAGACAATGGGGCACATGTGTTCTGTAGTCACTGAGGGGATTTGTTTTGCTTCACCATGTACATTTGTTAAAAAAAAAAAAAAAAAACTTTTTTTCTTTTTTTCCCCCAATGGAGCAGTGAGTAGGAGGGAAAGGAAATAGATTTCTGTTCATTTTTTAAAAATAGAGAGGCAGGAAGGTACTAGAAATGTGAAATGATATATGCACTTGTCAAAGAGATCATTATACCATTAGTTTTACCTTGTTACAAGACAGAGTAATCTGTTAATGAAAATAATGTAAAAACCAAAACACATCAAAAAAATTGTAAATGAAAAAAATAGATTTCATCTTTCTTTTCCTTATTTTGCCTATTTCTTTTTTCTTCTTTCCTTTTTCCTTCTGCTCTTTCCTTCCTTCCCACTTTTCTTCCTTCCTTTTCTCTTCTTTCTTTCTCTTTCTCCTTTCTTTCTTTTTCTTTCCTTCTCTTTTTCCTTCCTTCTTTTCTCTTTCCTTCTTCCTTTCTACGTTCCTTCCTTTACTTTCATTCTTTTTCTTTCATTCATTCTTTCTTTCTATCCATTATGTCTCTAAAGCTTCCCCTTCTAAACTTCCCTATTTCTGCCTGAATATTACAATCCTTCCAATCACCCAAGTTCAAAACCTCAGTTTCCTCCTTACCTGCCACATCCCCCAAATCACTTCAAATCAGGTATGAAGACTTCTTCATCCAGCTTGCACAACATCCTTGGCATCCATTTCCTTTCTTCTTCTCCAAATTTTCAAAGTGCTCTCAACCAGAAAATACAACAAACAACAACCCCACCCCCACCCCCTCCAGCTTGCTTAGAACTTTATTTAAAACAGGAATCTACCAGATACCTCAGTCAGGGCTCTTTTCAAGTCAACGTCTCTCTGCTGTACACGGAAGGACACATGCACATACACTTCTGGCCTTAACCCATCATGTCAGCTTCACCTTCACATTACTCTCCCTCCTACATTCTGCAATCTCACCGAACTATCCTTCTCTCTGTTCTTCATACACAACATTCCATCTCCTATCTCCAGGCCTTGGTACTGGCCATATGCTTTGCCTTTCCTTACCTCCACTTCCTAGCATCCTTCTCTTCCAGATGCAGATCAGACAACATTTTCTACATGAAACCTTACCTGTTTCCCCATCACCTCCACCTCAGCATCCAGTGCCCTCCTTCCCTCCCAAAACAACTTTCATCTCCTGTATATATGTTTGCATTTATCAACTTTATATTGATGCTGGATAACTTTTTATATGTACTTTTTATCTCCCCCATTAGAATGTAAACACCTCATGAGTAGCGGTTGCTGCACTCTTTGTACTTGTATACCCTACTCCTAGGACAGCGTGTGACATGGAGGAGGCACTTACTGCTTGATTGCCAGTGTTAATATTTAATATAAATTTTAGACTTTAATAAGGGCCAAAGTTTGAATTAAGAAGAGTCTGGACCTAATAGTCTCCTTTGCTTAGAGGATGCCTTTTGATGGGCAAATAGGACTTCCTTATCAGACCCTTCTTCTAGCATCCTAGTGTTAAGAGAAAAACACAGATGCCTGGGGTTGTAACTTCAGCTTTTGCCAAACTCTGTTAAGATAAACAACTTCAAAGGCCTGTTTAGGACAGGAAGCCTGGTGAGATTTTCTTATTGTATGTCACAGAGACTATATGTTTACACAGCCTAGAATCGCAAGGCCCAACTGACATTGCTTTGTTAATTGTCTTGTCTTACTGAATTTATGGTTTGCTTAATTAGGAGAGTTTCTTTCTCATGGCAAAATGTATATAAGCCAGAAGATTTCTGCACTAGCCAGCCAGAACATTTCTGGCTCCATAATGCATTATGTTACCATTTTCTTTAATAGGGAATTGATTAATTAATTAAATCATAAAATGTATGCATTCAGCCTGTTGCCTTTCTTTAACCAAGTTTTTAGGCCAACACCAGTATGGACTTTTTCCTGGGGGCCCTGGGCTCTCTCCACCCCAAGTAAATTTGTCTTGAAAAACTGATCTGGCACAGTATCAGCAACATTGTGTGATGATCAACTCTGAATAACTTAGCCCTTCTCAGCAACACAATGATCTGACAGAATTCCAAAGGATTCAGGATTGAAATTGCTATCCACCTCAAGAGAAAGAACTGCTGGAGTCTGAATACAGATCAAAGTATACTGTTTTTCACTATTTTTTTTCTTTTAGCCTGGTTCTTCTTTCACGGCATGACTAATATAGAAATGTATTTTACATGATGACATATACATAATCTATATCTAATTGTTTACCATCTTAGGGAGAGGGAAATAAGGAAGGGAGGGAGAAAATTTGGAAATGAAACTTTAAAAAAAAATGAATGTCAGAAATTGTCTTTATGTGTAATTGGGTAACAGCAAAATGCTATTTTCCAAAAAAAAAAAAAAAAAAATTTAAAGAGAAGAAAAAGAAAACTTTGTTTGAGAACATGTTTTATGCCCCTTACCTGGACACAAAAATTACTCTAACTCTGCATCATGAGTGGGACAGACTTAGTGAAGACTCCTCAGATTGTAATTTTTCTCCCAGGGGTAAGGTAAGGCCTAAAGGCTCAAGGTTACAATATTTTTAGAATAGAATAGTTCCATATAAGGATATAAAACTGTGGAGTGTATTAGGGTCTCAATGATTGGACAAAACTTACATAATTCCTCGATGTCTTCATTTCAAAAGGGATTGGTTAGATTTCGTGTCTAGAATGTAAGACCATATTCTCAGCTGATGAGGATAATGGTCAGTGGGGGGAGGAGGGACTTGCGTTAGGGTCTATATAAATCACTGTCCTTTCCTTTGTCTTTGGCTTTCCTACTCCTACAGGATAGCCCCGCTTCTTGAGAATCGAATAAATCACTTTTCTGTCATCACTTTGAGAGGCCTCTGAGTAACTGATTTATGTAGGGACCTGAGCCATCCCACACAATCATTTAGCAGACCCTCGTCCTTTCACATGGATTATGGCAATGGCTTCCTAATTGTTCTCCCTGACTCCTCTCTCTCTCCACTCCAATCTAACCTCCACATAGCTGCCAAAGTGATATTTCAAAACATATCCAACCATGTCATTTTTCTACTCAAAAATCTTTAGGGAACTGCTTATTGCTTCTAAAATTAAAATACAAATTCCTTCAATTTCTTAGAATTCCTAGTTTCTTTCAGAGCTTAGTTTATGTTCCTTCTCTTACAGAAAGTCTTTGGCCTTTCACCAGCCTATGCCCTCACCACAGATCTTACTTCATCAAACATAAATTCCTTGAGATATATTTTACATATGTTTGCTCAAAATTTTATTTCATATTTTTCTTATTGGATAGAATTCTTGAGATCATGGACTGTTTCTTTTTAATTCGTGTCTTCACCTGTCCCTAGGAAAATGTCATTCATTTAGTATGTACTTAATAAATGCTCACTGATTGGTATACCCATAGAAAATCCCTTTATTGATGATTGCAGCTATAAATCAACCTGTGTGGTGATATTCTGGACAGGGGTGTATGGGGGGAGCTAATGTCCGTTTGGTTTGCTGGTGGTTCCTGCTTTACTTTGTATGTCTAGCAATTTCTTGTACTCTTACAAGCAAAGTCAAAGAAGCAACAAGGTGTGATGGCAATCAAATTAGGATCTGTTGTTTTTGTTTTACTAAAAGTGCCTCTGATTGAATAATGTGATTAAAGAAGATCTTCCCCACCCATTGAGGGAAGTTTGATTAGGGGAGTTGTTTTGTAGGAGGGTTCCAAGTACCTTTTGTTTTTTCTATTAAGGCACTGGGTTAAAGGATTATGCCCTCTGGCTCTGAGAAGTGTATAAGTACTCTGAGAATGAGGTTTCGCTTTGGGGCTTACTGACCTGAAGTGTTTGTTAGTCCCAGAGGAGGAATTTGAGAAGTTGCTAAGGAATCCCCTGGCTTGGAAAACCCAGATGTTCCCTCTCTGGTAAAGATGTATACATGTTAATGGTCAGACATTTTGGAAGCATGTCTGTTGACTTTTGATTTCTCTGTATTTTCTTTGAAGTTCAGGATGTCGACTCCCCTGAACTAGGTGAATGATAATATATGGTTAAAGGAATGATACATATGCTTGATTAAAATGATTGTTAACCTCTCAAAAGTTGCCCTTCCTTTTATGAATGCAGATCTAAGAACCTGTGATAGCAGGCCCCCTTGTGTATGTTGAGGTACTTACTGATACACAAGGCAGAAGGTTTCTACAAAGCTTGCCTAGATAAGTAAAAGCTGGTAAAGTAGTCTTTAAAAAATAGTGGGAGGAAGCACCAACAACCAGAAAAAGAAAAGCACCCTTGTGGGAGAAATGGCCCTTGAGGAAAGGTTTAAGTTCAAATTTGAGTTCAAATCAAATACTTACTAGCTGTATGACCTTGTGGAAGTCACTTAACCCTTTTTGCCTATATTTCTTCATATGTAAAATGAGATGGAGAAAAAAATGGCAAACTAATCCATATCTTTTTTTTTTAATATTTTTTCAACATTCACTTTTATAAGATTTTGAGTTCCAATTTTTGTTTTCCCTCCTTACCTCCCCCTCAAGACTGCATGCAATTTGATGTAAGTTATACATGCATAATCATATGAAATATATATCCACATTAGTCACGCTGTGAAAGAAGAATCAGAACAAAAGGGAAAAACCATGAGAAAAGAAAGAAAACAGTACACTTCAATCTGCATTCAGAATTCATGGTTTTTTCTCTAGATGTGGAAAGCATTTTCCATCATGAGTCTTTAGAATTGTCTTAGATCATTGTATTGTTGAGAAGAGGTAAATCTTTCAAAGTTGATCATTGCACAATGTTGTGACTACTGTGAATACTGTTCTTCTGCTTCTGCCAACTTCATTCAGCATCAGTTTATCTAATTCTTTCCAGGTTTTTCTGAAATCTGCCTGCTCATCATTTCTTACAGAGCAATAATATTTCATTACATTCGTATACCACAACTTGTCTAGCCATTCCCCAATTGACGGACATCCCATCAATTTCCAAATCTTTACCACCACCACAAAAAGAGTTGTTATAAATGTTTTTTGTACATGTGGGCTCTCTTTGGGATACCAATCTAGAAGTGATATTGCTGGATCAAAGAGAATGCAGTTTTATAGCCTTTGGGGCAGAGTTCCAAATTGCTGTCCAGAATGGACGGATCAGTTCACATCTGCACTAACATTATTTATTAGGTTACTTGGAAGGGGTGTATATAGACAGAGTATGTGGATGTAAGTTAACTTTGATGTGATGATAAAAACATTAGTTAAGGGGTGAAAAGAGATTGTACTGGGAGAAGAAAAAAGGGTGAGGCAGAGTAGGATAAATTACATCACAAGAAGAGGCATAAAGATCTATTACCATAGAGAGAAAGGGGGGAGGGCAAGCATTACTTGGGGCTTACCCTTACCAGATTTTGTTCACAGACTGAATAAAACACACGTTCAATTGTTTATGGAAATCTATCTTACTCTGTAGAGAAGTAGGAGGACAAAGGAGAGAGAAAAAAGGGAGGGGTGGATGGAAGGGAGGGCAAATTGAGGGAGGCAGTGGTCAAAAACAAAACACTAGTGATTAGGGAAAGGGAGAAAGAATAGAGAAAAGCATAAAAGAGGTGGGGGGAATAGGATGGAGAGAAAGATGCAGTTAGCAACCACAACTGTGAATGCAAATGAGATGAACTCTCCCATAAAATGGAAGTGAATAACAGAATTTGAAGCAGAGAGATATGCACAGAGTAAAAGGCTGGAGCAAAATATATTATGCTTCAGCTTAAGTAAAAATAGCAGGGGTAGCAATCGTGATCTCAGATCATGAAAAAACAAAAATAGATCGAATTAAAAGAGATAAGGAAGGAAACCATATCCTGTTGGAAGGTACCATAAACAATGAAGTAATATCATTACTAAACATATCTGCAATGAATGGAATAGCATCTGAATTCTTAGAGGAGAAGTTAAGGGAGTTATAGGAAGAAAGAGACAATAAAAGTATTCTAGTAGGGTACCTCAACCTCCTCCTCTCAAAACTAGAAAAATCTAACCACAAAATAGACAAGAAAGAAGTTAAGGAAGTGAATAGAATTTTAGAAAAGCAGACTTCTGAAGAAAATTGAATGGGGAAACAAAGGGATATGCCTTTTTCTCAGTGATATTTGGCACCAACACAAAAATTAACCACATGTTAGGGCAAAAAACCTCACAATTCAATGCAGAAAGGCAGAAATATTAAATGCATCCTTTTCAAATCATGATGCAGTAAAAATTACTGGTAATGATGAGGTTCAGACTCTGGGAACTTCCTTGAGCTCCCCTGGAATCTCCTCACTTAACCTGGCTTTTCATACTCAAATTGAGCTCCCCTTGTATCTCTCCACAGAACCTGGCTTTTCATACCCAAATCTGTGACCATTGTCTGTTATCTCTGGATTGCCCCACCTGCTTCCCACCTAGGCCCCCCTTAGTCTGTCTTGCGATAGCCTCCAGCTGTTTCCAGCCTTTGACCCTCCTTGGATTCCCTCCTTGGACTTCTCCTCAAGACCCTTCCTAAACCCCTCCTCCCATCACCCTGGACTACCAGACCACCTCCACAGATCCCTCCTATACGCTTTTCTGTATATAAGTTCCATCTTGCCTCCATGAAGTCGCTCAGATTCAATCCAGCTCAGACTCTGTCTAGCTGGGATTCTATCTGGCCCACTTGTGAATACAAACGTTACAAATGCTTAGGCTCATTAAGGGGCAACCCAATTTGGCGAATCTTTAATAAACTTTGTTTTCTTTGGCTTTAAGAAGGCTTGAGTTGAATTCATTCGAGCATGACCCGGACTGTCAGTATTTTGGAGTCCCTGATCAACCCTTAACCTCATCAGTAACAAAGGGCCATGGAAAGATAGATAAAAAATTAATTAGAAACTCAATAATCTAATCCAAAAGAATGAGTAGATCAAACAACAAATCACAGAAACAATAAAAAACTTCATCCAAGAGAATGACAATATGAGACAAAATATCAAAATTTATGAGATGCAGTGAAAGCAACTCTTAGGGAAAGTTTTATATCTCTAAATGCTTAAATGAATAAAATATGGAAAGACCATATCAATGAATTTGGCATGCAACTAAAAAAGCTAGAAAAAGAACAAATTAAAATTCCTCAATTAAATACCAAATTAGAAATTCTGAAAATAAAGATTAATGGAATTACAATTAAGAAAACTATTAAACTAATAAGTACAACTAAGAACTGGTTTTATAAAAGAACCAATAAAATAGAATAATCTTTGATTAAACTGATTTTTAAAAAGAAAGAAGAAAACCAAATTAACCAGCATCAGAAATGAAAAGGATGAATTCACCACCAATGAAGAGGAAATCAAACCAGTAATTAGGAGTTACTTTGCCCAACGATATGCAAATAGATTTGACAATCTTATTAAAATTGATTATTATTTACAAAATATTTAAACAACTTCATTTCAGAAAAAGAAATTGAATATGTCATCAATGAACTCCCTAAGAAAAAATGTCCAGGGCCAGATGGATTGACAAGTGAATTCCATCAAACATTTAAAGAATGATTAATTCCAATGGTATAAAAACTATTTGGGATAATAAATGAAGAGGGCGTGCTACAAAATTCCTTTTCTGATACAAATACAACATTGATGCCTAAACTGGGAAGAAGCAAAATAAAGAAAGAAAATTATAGACCAATTTCCCTAATGAATATAGATGCAAAAATTTTAAACAAAACATTAGCAAAGAAACTGCAGCAACTTATCTCAAGGATAAAACATTATGACCAGGTAGGATTTATACCAGGAATGCAGGGTTGATTTAATATTAGAAAAACTATCAGCATAATTGACCACATCAACAACAAAATCAAGAGAAATCATATGACTATCTCAATAGATACAGAAAAGGCTTTTGACAAAATACAACACCCATTCCCATTTTTAAAAGTAGAGACCATAGACATAAATGGAGTCTTCCTTAAAATGATAGGTAATATCTATCTAAAATCATCAGCTAACATTATATGTAATGGGGAAAAGCTAGAAGCATTTCTAATAAGACTACAGGTGAAATAAGGATGTTCATCATCACCATTGTTATTCAATATCATAATAGAAATCTTAACTTTAGCAATACTTTTTAATCTGCTGTCTGTTCCTTTGGGGAGGGGGGGTTAAATCCATCCCATTCACATTTTAAAGTATAATTACTTGTTATGTATTTCTCTCCTTCCTATTTTTCCTTACTATTCTTGTCACTCCGTTTATTTTTTGCTTTAAAAATGTTTAATGTACAACTGAGTGTATTAAATTTTAAATAGTTTATCATAAACTTAACCAAATAAATTTAGATTTGCAACTATGTACACTAAAACACTTTACTCAGATATCTATAACAATTTGTCAGTTACTACAGCTTTTCATTCCTTTCCATTCTTTCTCACATCCCTATAATTGGGTATGTCTTTGTATAGTTGTAATGTCTCATAATGTCTATATCTGTTTCTTTATAATACTTTACGAAATAATATGTGTTTATATATTTCTCATGTCATCCTTAAGGGAATTATAATTTTCACAGTCAACTGTCAAAGACTAAGTTATAGATAAATTTTCAATATGAAGCTCTACAGGTCAATTATTTCAAATGTCTGACCAAACAAATATTCGCAGAGCCGTCAACTGCTATGAGCTAGAAACTACCTTTAAAAATGATCTAATTCAACTCCCTCAATCTTACTAAAGGTAAGCAATTTGCCCAAGAGATATTGAGGAACTGAGGCTTGAAACCAAATCCTTTGAATCTCAAGTTAAATGCTCTCCCCACCCTATAATATGTATTACACAATATCTCTGTCTTTGTCATTAGGTTGATGCCAATTTTTCACAATTAAAAATAAGATATAGATCTTTGAAAAAGATTGTTTTAAAAGGTTCTTCCCAAAGTATATATTCCTCTAATGGAATTCTTGTGTCAAAGAGAACATTTTTCACTATTGAAATTTGTGGCCTCAAAGCGTCATGTAAGTGGTAGCTATTATCACTTTATTCAAGCACAAGACAACAGTATTGTTTTCTTTTTCTTACTTCCTTCCTGTATTCTTTTTCCTACAGTGGCCATTCCAAGAGGGTCTAAACTCTGCTCACAATAGTGTTAAAGTGGTTCCCTTTCATCACAGATACTACAGAATCAGAAAAAAGGCCAAGAGTTACTGATAAAATATTTTTACAACCTTATTTGGATACAAGAATATGTTAATGTTTAAAATGGTCCACATTCTCATACTGGGTCACACAACTAGTAAGAATATGAAGTGGAATTTGAGCCATGATTTTGCTAGTTCCAAGACTAGCATTCTGTCCAACCTGGGCCATGCTGATGCACAACATCAATCTCAGGGATCTCACGTTGGAGTCACAGTATACCTATAACTGAAAATAACAGGAGTTATTCTCCAGAGGCTGGACTGGTACACAGTTGCTCACAATTTTGAAGTCCTGTGTAGTATGGGACTGTTAGTATTGTGGGACATATTGACCCTGGAGTATATGGAAATAAGTTTGCATGTGGATTATTGGTAGGAGTGTGGGCAGTGGAATTTCAGGCACAGAATGAGAGTGAGGTTGGAGAAGCAGCTGCATGTAAGGGAGGAGTACAGTGGAAAGGAGTCAGAGGACATCCATTCAAGACCTGATTCTGATGTATATTTAGCTGTGTGACTTGATTGAATCTCTTCACCTCCCTAATTCTCAGTTATAGCTTTGGAAGTCCTTTCTAGTTCTACACCTGAGATCCTATGAACCCTTCCTCAGACTGTATGGGAACCTAGGAGATGGGAAGTTAAAAGACTCCAGGGACCTGGGAGAGGTTGAGCTGTAGGAACCTTCCAGCCCTCTCTTTTTCCACCCAGAGCCTGAGTCTAGAAACACAGAATCCTGGCTTCTCTCTCTTGGCCCTAGTCCTCCAGTTCTCTAGGCAAAGAGACACAAAGTAAAAGCTAATGTATTGTATTTTGAACTGTTTTTATTTAGAAGAATTATAATCAAAGAGTAACTGGAAGAGCAGGTAAAAAAGCAGGCTTCCATGATCAAAAGCAGAAATATATATACAGGTATTATTCCTGAGGGGCTTCTGAGAAGTGTGTCTCCAGGCTATAAGGACCCAACAGTGGCTCCACCTTCAGGCACAGACCACTTTCTGCTCTGAGAATAATTTCTGGCTTCCTTCGGACTGGGTGTTTGTCAGGGAGGACTCGGAACCTCAGTAGGGTGAGGGCCAGCACAACCTTCATCTCAGACATGGCGAAGTTCTGGCCAATGCAGTTCCTGCTCAAGAGAGGAGAAGCTAGCAATTCCCAAACCTTCACCCCAGGCTGTTTCCAGGATCCTGCCATACTGAGACTGGGCCTTCATCTCCTTTGATGGGGACTTGGAGCAGGGCCCCTTGCTGGACATAGTTCCCCACACTGACCTGGACAGGGTAAAAGCATCACCTGGGGAGGTTAGGGAAAGAGGTCGGGGAAGAATTGACTTACCTGGGTCCAGCTGAGAAGGGTATAAAGGCCAGGGGTGAAATCTTTTGGGAGTTATTGATGTCAAAGCGATTTGGGTCATAAACCTGGGGAGTTTACAGGGTCTTGCTCACCTTAGGCATACATTCTCCCTCTTGCCCTCTCCAATACAGCTAGACATCTCCAGGGGTAACCAAAGCTGCCCTCTCCTGCCTTCAAGCATCCCAAGGCTTGGCTTAGAGTAGAGCCCTACCCCCACACCCATGAATGTCCCACTTCTCCAGCTCTGACTGACCCAGGGGTGTTTCTGTGGAGGATTGACAGAGATACCTCAGGGTTGGGCCACACAGAAGGGTTGTAGTGAGTTCCTAAGATGCTGATCAGGCAAATGTTTCCTGTTAGCCAAAACAGGAGAGAGCCTAATATAGCTTATAAACTCTAACAATAGAGTTTACCAACTCCCAAATGGTCCCTAACCATTAGACTTTTTTAACTTTTTCCCCTTGGCTGGTGTGAGCCCCTGGCAAGTGAACCTTTAGGGATGATCCGCCCATCAGGCAGCTGGATATCCTTGGTGCAGTAGCGGGAGACCATGCCAACTGGTGGGTGCAGTCGTAGGCTCTCTTTGATGCACATAGTCAGGAAGGGCATCTGGGCCAGATCATCCCTGGAGACAGAAATCCTGTCAGCTCTAGTGAAGTGGAGATGAGGAGAAACTCCTCTATTCCCCTTAAGGCAGAAGGGACACTGTTACCATCTAAAACCCTGATAATCAGAGGTTGAAGGACAGGCAAATTCTATGCGATGCTGGTACTCAGTAACCATGAAAGCCTAGATATCAAAAATTAATGTTAAGGGGGTTGGCATATAAGTCTGAGTCTGGACTTTGACAGCCAGAGGTCAGAGGGCTGTTACATTGCAACCTTTGGAGGATACTGAAGGGACCTCAACTGAAGAAGAGAAAATTGGGAGAGAGGAGAACAGGACTCAAAGGCAGGTCTTGGATAGAGAAATCTCTCAGGATATGAGGTCTGAGTGGTAGCTGGGAAAAGTTCCCCAGAAACCCAACAGGAGCCTGGGGAACCTACATGACTCGGGGAGAACACTGCACTGTAGCCAGATGGAACAACAGGTTGGCCTCCGTATCTCTCTTCCTAGGGTGTAGCTCCCAGGATTGAGTGAGGTACAAATGAGATAATGGATGCAAAGCACTTTACAAACCTTTAAATGCTACATAAACATTGATTGTTTTGTGTTGTTATTATGGGCCTGTAAACATGAGGATAGCTTCCTTCCCTGAGCATTCTGATGGACTCTTGGTGAACTCAAGCAATGATTGTAGAATAATACACAGGTGTGCTGGTAAAGATTTAGCAACCAGGCTGAGCAGAAAGGGAAAGTAAGCCCTTTTCAGTTTATTCTGCAACAGGAACATTTTCTCTCTTGCCTTCTTAAGTCTAGACTGTTGACATAACAATAAATCTAGCCTTGATTTGTAGGAATTGTTGGTTTCTGATGCTGGAAATTTAACAATGAGCTCTTACAAAACTGTTGCAACTGGCCACGGAACACTTATGGTTCCCCACCCACTCATCCTCACACACCCTGGGTACCATTCTTAGTGTCAGCCCACACTGACCATTCAATCTCCTCGGGTTGACGATCTTTCAGGAGCTCTTGTATTTCCTGGCGACAGCGGTCCTGATGCTCCTGATGCTGTGCCAGGTTGTAGAGAACCCAGGAGATGCCACTTGCAGTTGTGTCATGACCTAAGGGGTGGCAATCAGAAGGAAGAGAATCTCAGAGAAGGCACAGGAGTCAAGAGCAAAACTCATCATGAGCTAGGGGGAAAAACATCCCCATCTCTCCATAATTCAGCTCTGTTCCAGGACTAGGACCTATGGCATGGGATGGGTGAAACACTGTCCAAATTAACCCTAGTTCAAGCAAGGATCAGTGGGGCTGATGGCAAGGATGAAATGTAGATGAAAAATCCCAACTCTTCCCCAAGCACCATCAGCCCTGCCCCTTCTGTCCCATTTGAAGCCCACCTTCAAACATGAAAGTGTCCGCTTCTGCCTGGATGTCCTTGTCTGACAGAGCCTTTCCATCTTCATCCTAGAATAGGCCCCTGTCTATGAGTTCCTGGTCCTTTCCCTTCCAATAAGAGAGCCTACTTAGTTGTTTTAAGGCAGAAGCCTCCAACCCCTTTTAGATCCCTTAGGTGACACAGTGGAAGAGCATAGAACTTGGAAGTCAGGAATACTTGAGCTCAAATCTAGCCTCGGGCCACAGCACTATGACTGTGGATAAGTCACTTACTCTATTTACATCAGTTTCCTCCTCTATATGTATAAAGTGCATTATCCCACAACAGAACTCTTAGATAAACCTAAAACTAGTCTCTATTATGCCTATGGAACATGGAACCAACTCCACCAGCCCTGAAGGTCTTCTGCTATACCTAGAATCTCAGACTACTCCCAGAAGATAATAGATAATCTGACACACAATCACAGAATTCTAGAATTAGAAGATGCTTACCAAAAGGGTAAATATTCTCTTTTTTGACAGACCCTCCAAAACTTTTGGGTCTTCTAGCAAATATAATATCCCTTGGTAAATCTAGAAATAATCATAGGTACACCAAACCTAGAACCTGAGGGATTTCCCTAATATTCCTAAAAATAGCCTTAGGAAACCTCCCCCCTCCAAGACACATACAGCTTCTCTATTCTTCCCCTTTTCCTCTCTCTGTTCCTCCCTCTCTCTTCTTTCTCCTCTCCTTCCTTCCCTCTTCCTTTTCCTTTCATTTTTCCTCTCTTTCTCATCTATATTTGTTTCTTTCCCTATTCTTCTATTAAATCCATATCTGTCAATCATATTTTTTTGTATCTACATACCTACTGATTTCACCAGAAACTCTTCTGATGTACAGAGAACCAAAAGAGAGATACCTTTGGATAAATCTAGATTGCATAAAAGTATTCTGTCACACCTAGAATCACATAGTTACTTTTGGATATATTTAGAATCCTCGTCATTTCTCTTACATACCTAGTTGTTGTTGTTGAATTCTGTCAATCATGACCAACACTTCATAATCACATTTGGGACTTTCTCGACAAAGATACTGGAGTGGTTTGCTATTTCCTTCTCCAGATCATTTTACAGATGAGAAACTGAGGCAAATGGTTAAGTGACTTGCCCAAGTTCACACAAATCTGAGGCCAGATTTGAACTCAGGGAAATGAGTCTTCCTGATTCCAGGTCTGGCACTCTATCCGCTGTGCCAGCTAGCTGCATCTTTGTATTCCTAGATACACCTAGAACCAGTCACCAAAATAGTTCTAGCATCATGTAGAATTGGGAAAATTCTTTTTATGCACTTAAAATAAAAGATTTCTTCATTGTTACTAAAACTAATCACAGAGATGCATTTAAATATTTATAAAACTTCATAGACTCTACTAATATACCAAAAACCAGTGAGGAGTTAGCTAATCCACTCTAGCATCCAAGGAGATAATACATCTTCTCCCTAACTACTCAGTGTTCTATACGAATTCACAAAAATTTAGGTTCCCCGGGGATAACGTACTTTGAAAGAGATGGCACAGTTAGGTGGGGTTCTCTTATTTGTCAAAGTGGCATCCCTTCCATATTGCATTCTAACTCTGCTATCTAAGCCCATGACTCTCCCCTCTACCTAAGTCCATCATATCCCTTACATATTCTCTATCTTCTTTGGGACCCCCACAATGTTATCATCTCTCTCCTCCCATTCCCCCTCTCCAAACTTGATACCCACTTTGGCCAATAGGAGAACATCTATGAAGTCGATGGTCTTGCTTTTGCCTTTGTCCCTGAGGAAGACCTCAGTCCCCTGCTGGGCGAGGAGTTGACGTCTGTCCTGGATGACAGCATTTGAGAAATCATGCACTAGACGACAGGCACGGGAAAAATGCTGTCCTTGGCTTGTGAGATAGTAGACAGCATCCCAGTGTAGAAGTGGCTGATTATAACGCTTTACCACAAGGGAAGATAATTCCAGGATAGCTGAAATGTAGGCGCTGGGCTTCCTGACAAAAGCATGGGTTCCAGGGTGAGAGGTGAGGTTCAATAGGGAGATAACCCTGACCTCTCAGACTCCATATAGCCCAGAACAATCTATAATTTGCTTCACAACCTCACCACCAACCCCAACCCACCCATCTGATTGGTACAGAATGGAAAAAGACTTCCCCAAGGTCTGGTTGATCTGGGCGCCTAGAGAGAAATGAGGGAAATCTGTCTTCATGGATCAGGAGTGGATTGACTGACAACTTGGGTTAACACAACAGGATGAAAGTGCCACTGAACAGTCTTGAGCATCTGGACTGCACTGGACTACATCCAACACATAAAAACTGGAAGAAGCAGCAGTTGGGAACTGAATGCTAGCAAAATACTTTTGCTTGTGTGGAACCTGATAGTGCTGGAGAGAACAGGAGACAAGTGGGAGTTCAGCCAGGTGAACCATCACAAACCTGGAGAATGATTATTCTTTTGTGTATCCCTCTGTGGGTGTGTTCCTCCAAAAGGGGCAACAGCGTACGTGACCATACTGACAAGCTGCCTGACTTCTCAGCCATGTCCTCAAAAGGTTTCTATATTCTGTATCCCAAATCAGCTTCTGGGTACATTCCTCTTTCCTAGGGTATCTCTACATCAAATGTTAAAGGACCTTTCCATCTGGAATTCATAGAATCAGAAGACTGAGTTTCAAATCCTATCACTGACATTTCCTGACTATGTGACCTTGGGAAAGTCACTTAATCTCCCTCCTTCAGCTTCCTAATATGTAAAAAGAGCTTGCAATTTCATGTACAATCATCTTTTACTCCCTATTCTACTATGTTATGGAAATATTTGTTTTATTTCTTAAGTTTTGTGGGAAAGAAAGAGTAGGATGAACTATATGACCTCTGAGGTTCCTTGCTGTTTTTCCTCTATGAACGGCATCTTACATTCCTCCCTGAAAAATCTACACAATCAATGCAAGACAAAAGGCAAATAAACAAAGGAACAAGTATTGACATGAATTATACACTATTTTCCACAGAAGGCTTATTAATGCAAAAATAATCACCTTTCGGAGTAGGGCAAATGACCCTAGATACTGCTTTAGCCAGCAAAATCTTTGCTAAGTGGAGAGGTAGGGAAGCCAGGGGCAACACCCATTTTGAATATGTGTACTAGAAGTTGATTAGCAGTGCTACCATTTCATGGGGGGGTAAATGGTACAGGAAAAACTGAGTATACAGGAAAATTTTAAGGAAATCCATTTAAACCAAATGATCTTGAGAGAACTTAAAGAGGAAACTGAAATGTGACAACAGATTAAAAAACTAGAAAAAGCTTCTCAAGATTTATACAGCATCATTTTCTTTATCATTGACAGAACTACTACATTTAGACACAACATTTAAACCTCACAATCCTTGACATGTTAAATGAAGGAGTAGAGATGATGTTGAAGAAAAAAAGTAAAGGAAAGGCAACTGATCTTGTTGCACAAAAGAAGAAACACAATTTTTAGGCATTAAATAATTTTAGTCTTTTGTCTGTCACATCTAACTCTTCATGACCCCATTTGAAGTTTTCTTGGCAGAGAGAGTGAAGTGGTTTGCCTTTTCTTTCTCCAATTCATTTTACAGATGAGGAACTGGAGATAAACAGGGTTAAATAACTTGCTCATGTCACACAACTAGTAAGTTTGTGAAGTCATATTTGAACTTAGGTCTTCCTGACTCCAGGCCTGGCACTCAATCCACTGTGTCACCTAGCTGCCCCATTAAAGGACTGATGACTATTAAGATATTTAATTAAGTAGAGAAAAATGAAGCCTTAAGGATTCTCCTCCAACAAGCCAAATCCTGTGCATTTGTTGAGGCCATATAACTACTCTACAAAAACAAAGAAAATCTTGATGATCCTCTCATTACTAATAGAAAATGAGGCATAAGATAGGGAATCACATGCTCACCAAAAGTGTTTGCAATTGACTTGGAGGACATCTAGTAAAGTTAAAAATGGAATGGGGATTTCCTATAGAAAAGGAGGTCCTTCAGATGCCATGGTTTTGGGATGACATTGCTTTAGGAAGAAAAAGGAAGAAATTTACAAAAAATTTTGTTTTGTATTTGAAAGGAATAGCAGGTTATGCACAGTAGATTTGCAGTTGCATGTACAATTATCTTTTTATTATACTATGTTAGGGGAATGTGTGTTTTATTCCATATATTAAAAATAAAATTTTCAAAGGTAACCTGAACAGTTGGTATTGAAATGACCACAACGACTTACAATGACTAATTTGAGGAGGTGTACATGGCAAGCTGCCTTCCACTGAGGGAAGGTAGATAATGACAGGAAATGGAAGAGACAAGTTTGTCAATGATATTATTAGGAATAACAGAATCAACCAAAGGGTCTCTCTTGGCTCCATTTATAAAAATGACCACTGCTGACTCCAGCCAGAGCAATTAAATGCAACGTCTCCCCAGTCAGGTAACAGTCTAAATCTAGATAGGTAAACTCCCTTATTTGTAATTGCCAAGAGACATGACTGACACTCTAGGGTACAAACTCTCTTAGGATGGAACCAGTGATGCCAAAAGATTTCCCTACAGGCCTATTATATTTTGCAGTCTCTCCCGGGCTTTCCTTCTTCTGTTGCCTTTGGAGAAATGAACTTATCCTCATTTAAGATATAGATATAGAAATATAGCTATAAATATGGACAAGAATACAGATACAGAAGCAGATGATACACATATAGACACACACGCACATATGTGTATGTATGTGTGTATATATTATTTTCTTTCCTTAATGTGTGGTTGAACCTACCCAGGTTTTCCCATGACTCAGACCCAGACCTTACTCCAAGGCTACTGGCAGCTCCCCAAGTTCTCAGAGGGGCATCATAGATACTGGATCATAGATATAAAGTTAGAACTAGAAGGTACCTCAGAGGTCATCTAGTCCAACCTTCACATTATTTAGGTGAGAAAGGTGAGTCCCAGAGAAGTTAAACAGCTTGCCATACCAATAGTAGAAAAAAGGACTGAGGTTAGAGACTATGTCATTTGCCTCCTGATCCACTTCCCATGGTCCTAACTTACCTCTCGTTCCCAGTCAGTCATGTATGTGGCCCCCAGTTTCCATATTAGCTTTAAGTTGCTCTTCCTTCCCAGTCCTTCCAGATTCTGTCCTCAACACTGTACATCCCCTTTGCTATGGAGACCACCCTTCTCCTACTCCCTGGGGCTCTCATTTCTTCATCTGTAGGTCCTGAGTCCCCAGAAGCAAGAGCTAGGCTGATACTTACTCCTGGCAGTTGCTGTTGTGGCTGAAGATGCATTTCTGCAGGCTATCCAGGGTCATAAGGCTGATGTGTTCAAACATGTCGAGGTAATTGCTGCCCTCAGCACACAGGCGTTTCCATTTTGCCTGAGAAAGAGAGAGAAACAGAGACAGAGACAGAGACAGAGACAGAGACAGAGACAGAGACAGAGACAGAGGGAGAGGGAGAGGGAGAGGGAGAGGGAGAGGGAGAGAGAGAAAGTAGATTGTTCTGGCCTTCTTCCATGACCTGACTCCCTGATTGCTGCTGCTTCAGGCAGCCAGAAAGAGCAAGGGAGAGATCTCTGTTTGCCATAGGAAGAACAACAGGGTTATGAGCCACATTGAGAATTTACTATTTGGGTGGAAAAATCCTTTGTGTTGGCAGTCAGGAAATGACAGCTAGTCCCAGCTCTGCTACTGAAACACTGTAACCGTGGAAAAGTGACCACACCTCTGCATCAGATCTTCCTTCCCATACCTTCCAAGCTATTGGGGGGAGACATGGTTATATGGATTTGAAGCTGACCTGCAAGGTCTTGGAAGAAGGTCCTGGATGATGGTGGCCTTGGCTCTGTCCCACAGACCTAAACTCATTACACTCTAACTAAAAAATATTGACAATTCTAAGGCCCCCATTATGCCTCCTGAGCCCCAGACAGGTCTGGAAGGAAATTCTCTTTGTGCAGGTTCAGTCCTGGACATGTTTGCTCCCAACATGGTGAGCTCCTCCAGGCTTACATGCATGATATCTGCACTCTGGTTGAAGATCTTCACATAAGGTTTGAGGATGTCAAAATGAAAAGCTGGGGTCAGCATGCGCCTGTGCTGGCTCCATTTGTCTCCTTCACTCAGCAGCAGCCCATCCCCTGGAAGAAAGACAGTTGTTGGGATTAATCTCCAAGTCTCAGGCCTCAGTACAGTCTCCCAGCCCCTAGGAGCAGATGCTCAGCCCTCATCTCAGTCCTCCATTCCCTGTCCCAAATCTTAGCTCCTACCCAATTACAAATCCCCAAACACTAGGTCCTTAGCCCAATTCCCTCATTCCCAATTCCCCAGCCCTCAATCAATAGATCCTCTGCTCCCAATCCTAGGCCTCCATTTCTAGGGAGTTCTGAGTCCCTAAGCTTCCCAAATACCAGTCTTCAAACCCCATCCTCTCCCCTCCCCCCAAGCAAGGACTTCATCCTATTCTTCCATTGCTTCAAACACTCTAGAGACTAACTCCTAGACTCCCAAATACTGGCTTCATCTCCAGCCTCAACCTCTCAAGTCATAAATATCCATTCTTTAGTCCTCCTGACCAACACACCCTACCCTCTACCTCCTGACCAATGCCTTCTCCCCAGGTTCTATGCCTGCACTTCACTCACCCAGCCAGGGTTCCAGGAAGCTATAGAAGAATTTGTCCTTGGGTGCAACAACAGCTGTAAGAAAGAGATAGGTCCTTCAGAGCTCTGACATGACTATGATTGGGGATAAGGAGAAGAGCAAAGAACATAAAACAACCCGTAGGAGGTCAAAGGAGGAGAAGTCAAACAAGGGCTGGAGTCCCATGCTCTAAGTCAGTGAGGGAAGTGACTAGGGCTTCACTTCATATATCATCTCCCCTAATTCCCATCTAAACCCAGTGTGGACAAGACAAGAAGAGAAGGAGAGCAGAGAATGTAGTGGGTAAGGAAGTAAGGCTAGGCAGAGGTCAGGAGAAAGAGAGTAGAGATGATATTATGACCAGACATACCTAGCTATGTTGAGTAGATACAACTTAAGGAAAGGCTGGACTTGATGCAAAGCCCTCTAGATATGGTCTAGAATTGATCCAACATTGCCAACATAACCCCAACATGGTATCAGACACCACCCATCCCAAGACATGAACTATACACATTCTTGATATGAGCCAAAACAAATTATGGATTGATGTTTTGAGAGGAAGATCTAACCCTCCCAAAAATATGGCTCAGAAACTCACTAAGTCAAGGCCTAGACATATCCTAGACATGACTCAGTCATTTCCCTGTACTTGCCCCTATAGATAGCCCCAGACATATACTTTGGACACTGACTTAAGCAAGGACTTAGACACAACGCACATATGGACTTGAACATGACTTGAGTACTTTCCCCTCCCCACTTTTGAACTTCTGATTTCATTGGTATTGGAAACTTCCATTGTGAAAGCTCTAGATATCATTCTATATTTTCTACTCATCTGAAACTTATGGTCTTAGACTTTTCTGAGGCACTGAGAGGTTAAGTAATTTGTCTATGATTATGTAGCTAGTATATGTTAGAGACAATGTATGAGCCCAGGTCTTTCTAACTTCAATCACAGCCCTCTATTCAATGTGCCAGAATGCCCTCATGCCTGAGATATTGCTCTAGGGATATGTCACACATGGGACAAATCTCCCTCCCATACCCAATTCCAGTTGCACGGCTTTAGAGATGACATCTGTGGATATGTGGTTCAGAATTCTAAATAGCCTAATCAGGGCATCAGTGCCTCATCCCTCCCCCACTGACCTATGGAACATAAGACATGACCTAAACATGTCAGTAAGATAAAGGACAGATGCCCCATATAAGCACAATCCAGAAAGCTCCTGGTTTTGACTCTGGATGCAATTCTCGAAACGCATTCTAGATACAAGTTTAAATATAGCCCTTGTCACAGTTCAGACATGGCTTTGGACATAACAAACATGAGGTCCCAGGGATAGCCTAGAAATGACCCCCAAACATGGGACTAATATAGCTCACGTATGAGCCCAAAGCTTGTCCTCCCAAAATGGTACCACAAAGCCCAGATACAGTCCTAAACAGTCTGAGATATGTGCTCAAATGTAGCATCAACACAGTTCAGACACGGCTCAGAACATCCTGAAACACAGCCCCAAACATGCCACCAATACATCTCAGATATAGCTCAGACACACCCTGGATGTGGCCCAAGGAAACACCAAACATGTCACCAACACAGCTTAGACATGGCTTAGGACAGTCTGAAACGTCCCCAAATATAACAACAATACAGCTCAGATATGACCCTATGCAACCAGAACCCTGGACTCAGAGAAGTCACAGATGAAGACCAGATAGACCCCAGGGCCTAGGATACAGTCCAGTCATAGCATCTGGCTAAAGGAGTGAGATCCAAGGGAGCCCAGATAAATAGGAGACAAAGTTGGCTTACGTAAGATTTTCTATTCCCCTGCTATTTTTGAAGCTTAACTTGAAAGAGTCCTGCTCATTCCTTCCTTCTCTCCCCGTCCCAGGGCAGCATAGAGACCTCAGCAGTCAAGCCTCTCAGTGGGAAGGGGACAAGGGGGAGCAGGGAGGAGGGAAGTCTACCTGAGGCCAGGAGGACTAGTTTGATGTAACTGGGATGGAAGACGTGTAGCACAGGGCACCAGACCCTGATCCAATAGCAGCACATGTCTCTGAAGCTGCAGACCAGAGACTGTGTACAGAATACCCTCTTTGGAATTAAGTATGGTACTGTGCCCTGAACACAGTACTCAAATGTGTTCCAACCAAGGTAGAGTCCTTGTTCAGCAGAGTCCAACCAGGCAGAACCATTATTTCCCTAGTCTTGGACCTCATGCTTCTGTCAATGTGCTTCAAATTGCATTAACTTTTTTTAGTTACGATATCACATGACTTTTTTTTGAGAATAGCATTTAATATAACCATGCTTCTCTATCTTATACTTGTAAAAATAACTATTTGTTCCCAAATATAATTTGATCCCCAAAAAAGTTTATTCTATTAAATCCAGCACAACATTTCTGTTTGCCAAGATGTTTTTGAATTCCGGTGGTCATCTGCCTTGTAAGCCAGCTCTCTGCCTCTATTCACACATTCAGACTCCTTCATCCACACTAGACTTCTAACTGTCCCCACATCTAGCCCTTCTTTCTCCTACCAACATGCATTCTTGCACATTTTCCCATATATTATATAAACACATTCCTACCTGACTTCTTCCTTCTTTACTTTATTTTCTAAAAAATTCTTTATTTATTTTTAATTTTCAACGTTTGCTTTTATAAAATTTTGAGTTTTAAATTTTCCCCCTCTCTCTTCCCTCTGCCCTCCCCAAGACAGTGGGAATTCTCATATAGGCTATATTTGTACAATCATATTGAACATATTTCCACATTAGTCCTGTTGTAAAGAAGAATTAGAACCAAAGGGCAAAACCACAAGAAAGAAAACACAAACAAATAAAGAAAATCATATGCTTCAATCTGCATTCAAACTCCATAGTTCTTTCTCTGGATGTGGATAGCATCTTCCATCATGAGTCTTTTGGAATTGTCTTAGATTCTTACATTGCTGAGAAAAGCTAATTCTAAGAAAGTTGTTCAACACATAATGTTGCACATAACATGGTACAATGTTCTCCTGGTTCTGATCACTTCACTCACCATCAGTTCATGTAAGTCTTTTCAGGTTTTTCTGAATTCTGCCTGCTCATCATTTCTTATAGAACAAAGGTATTCCATGATGTTCATATACCACAACTTGTTCAGCCATTCCCTAATTGATGAGCATCCCCTCAATTTTCATTTCTTGGCCACCACATGAAAAGCTGCTATAAATTTATTTCTACAAGTGGTTCCTTTTTCCATATTTATGATCTCTTTGAGATACAGACCTAGAAGTGATAATGCTGGGTAAAAGGGTCTGCACAGTTGTATACCCCTTTGGACATAGTTACAAATTGCTCTCCAGAATGGTTGTATCAGTTCAAAATTCCACCAATAATACATTAGTGTTCCATATTTTCTCCAACATTTATCATTTTCCTGTTTTGTCATGTTAACAAATCTAGTACGTGTGATGGTGGAACCTCACAGTTCAGTTCAATTTGCATTTACCTAATCAATAGTGATTTAGAGCATTTTTTCATATGATTAGTAGCTTAACTTTCTTCATCTGAAAACTGCCTGTGCATATCCTTTGACCATGTATCAGTTGAAGAATGACTTGTATTCTTAAAAATTTGACTCCGTTCTCTTTGGGACCTTTGTCAGGGGTCTCTGCTTTCATATAAATAGAAATAATAAGGTGCTTCCTTTCAAGGAGAATAAAAGCCTTGTAGCTGTAAATAACGTTTCCCAGCTTTCTGCTTCATTTCTAATGCTGGTTGCATTGGCTTTGTTTGTACAAAAACTCTTTAATGTAATCAGAATTATCCGTTTTGCATTTTACAGTGTTGTCTCTCATTTGGTCATATTTTTTTCTCTTCTCCATAGATAATGGCAGATAAACTAATCCTTGCTATCCTATTTTGCTTATAGAATCATTCTTTATGTTTAAATCATGTACCTATTTTAGCATTATCTTGGTATATGGTATGAGATCTTGGTCTATGCTTAGTTTCTGCCATACTGTTGTCCACTTTTCCCAGCAATTTTTGCTATATTGTGAGTTCTTATCATGGAAGCTGGGGTCTTTGGGTTTATCAAACAGTAGATTACAATACTCATTGACTCCTGTGCCTTATGTATCTAAACTATTCCACTAATCCATCACTCTATTTCTTAGATAATGCCAAGTCATTTTGATGATTGCTGTTTTATAATACAGTTTTAGATCTGTCATGGCTAGGCCATCTTCTTTTGCATTTCTTTTCATTAGTTCTCTTGATATTCTGGACATTTTGTTCTTCCAGATCAATTTTGTTATTATTTTTTCTAGCTCCATAAAATAATGTTTTGGTAGTTTGATTAGTATAGCACTGAATAAGTAAATTAATTTAGGTAGAATTGTTGTTTTTATGATATCAGCTCATCCTACACATAAACAATTGATATTTTTCCAATTATTTTTATCTGACTTCGTAAGAAAAGTGTTTTGTAATTTTGTTCATATAGTTCTTGCGTTTGTCTTGGCAGGTAGACTTCCAAATATTTTTTTATGTCTACAGTTATTTTAAATGGAATTTGTCTTTTTATCTCTTGCTTCTGGGCTTTATTAGTAATGCACAGAAATGTCAATGATTTATGTGGGTTTACTGAAACTTTGCTAAAGTTGTTAATTATTTCAAGTATTTTTTAGTTGATTCTCTAGGATTCTCTAAGCACGCTATCATATCATCTGCAAAGATGTATCATGTTTACATATCTAAATGTGGCATCACCCTTCTCTCTCATTTCTCCTACCTCTCACCAGACAAGGCTTTTATTGTCTTTGGAAGGAAGTACCTTATTATTTCTGCTTATATGAAAGCACAGGCCTGAACCTCATACATACATAACACTTTTTATTAGATTGAACTGAATCAAATATAATGTAGACAAGTCAGGTACTACCTCTGTTTTTCTGATGAGTAAAATGAAACCCAGAGAATTAATGAGATTTGCCTAATATTATACATAGATCAGAGTAGGAGCTGAGATTCACTGTCTATGGTCTTTCCCCTGAATCCTAGCTCTGCCCTTGAGGCCACTCCCAAACCAAGGTACCCCTTTCCAAATTAAGCCCATAGAAAACCAAGGAACCTACCTGAGGCCTTAAGTAAGGGAGAGATGAGGTCGGGATGGTAGAGTCTGACCACAGGAATGAATGGCCCCATCCAGCAGATGTGGACACCACCGAAGAGACGGCTCAGCTGTTGAAGAAAGAGAGTGCCCTCTTCAGTACTTGAGACCTGAAGACAACAAGGAAAGGTTAGAAACCTAGACACAAGGAAGCTAGATCACCTTCACAGAGCTCTTTCAGCCAGCTACCTCCTGGACACTCTAGTTCAGAGAAGGAGCCTGCTGAAATGGAGATCTCCTTTGTTATTTTTCTGATGTATTCCCACTTCCCTTCTCTCAACATTTGTTTCCAACTTCTATCACTTTTCCTTTCCCCTTCTCTCTCCTCCCTTCCCCTTCTTTTCCTCTCTCTCTTGTTCTTTATGGGCAACAAGGTGGCACAGTGGATGGAGTGCTGGACCTGGAGTCAGGAAGACTGCTCTTCCTGCATTCAAATCTGACCTCAGACACTTTTGAGTTGTGTAGCCCTGGACAAGTCACTTCTCCTTGTTTACCTCAGTTTCTTCATCTGTAAAATAAACTAAATAAGGAAATAGCAAATTACTTTAGTATCTTTGCCAAGAAACCCCAAATCAGGTCACAAAGAGTTGGAGATGACTGAGCAATAACTTATTGGTCTAGAGATCAGTGTGGACATATATACAATCAAAATACTGGTTTGAGCTCCAATCTACTGGGAAAGCACATCCCCCTACCTGTTGTGCTGTGTTTCAATGGACCCTAATCACATGAATGGGATATAATGGAGTCTATGGCACAATCTATAGCACACATAGACAATTCTGTCTTTTTCATTTTGAAGTCCTTCCATTTTTTAAAGGAATACATCATTCTCCCCAACAATCTGGATAACAGAAAAGTGTTCCTCAAGTCCCTTTATCTTACTTTGTAAGAAGACTTGCCTATACCTTGAGTATAGATAACAACTACTCTAGGAATGTCCATTCAAATTCACTTAGCTCTCCATACTTTATGAAAACAAGAACCCCGCTTTGTCACTCTGCTAATATTTCTTTTGAATTCAAAGTCTAGTGGGCCTTCCTGGGCATGGGTGTAGGTAATAAAGAGGAAAACTGAGGTCTTCTCTCTCCAGCAAGAGGGGCCCAACAGAGCCTAATGCTCACACACTCCTCCACACTCCCTCACTGATGCCCAGAATCCTCTACTGGACTCCATTCCCCCAAACACAAAAATCCCCTTATTTTTTGCAAAATAATGGCCTTTGCCACCAAAGTAGACACTGTTGTGCCAATCCTCCATTAAAATCTTCCATTTCCCCCCCTTCGCTACACAAACACAGAGAGAGAGAGAGAGAGAGAGAGAGAGAGAGAGAGAGAGACCTTTGCTATTGGATAAGGCCAGGCAGCTGCCTTCTAAGACCTGCTCCAAAGATAGGGAATCTGTCTGGAACCATTCCAAAATCAATCTTCAGAAGAACAGGGTTCACTTTCTTCTGACTGTCCTCTATTCTTGCCTAGCAGGGAATGTGGAAGCAGGGACCATTGAGAAATGAGGAGATAGGGTGGCAGTAGAAAAGAAAGAATAGGAAAAGGAGGGAAAGGAGATGGATAAGGGCAAGAAAAGGAAGAAAATGTGACTGAGAAGCCTTAGGGGAAAGGATAGAATCAGGAAAGCTATAATGTACAGAATGGGAAGCAGAGATTGTTATGAGGTGATACTAGAGGAGAGATTTGAGATATTATCAGAGACAACAAGAAAGAGACAGAGAAACATATTGACATAGGCACATTAGGTAATTAATATGTATTTCATTCAGAAGTTGAGACATAGGAAGAAGAAACTAAAGATTGGGAATGAAACTTAAAATCAGGAAGCCCAGATGATTTGCAGGGGTGAATGAAGGAAGAAGGACAGAGTATTGTATGGCCAAGAGTTGACCACTGGGCCTGTCTTGGAAAGCTGCAGGCTCGTTGTGTCCTTGACACAATGGACCATGACCCTTGGCATATTCGTACTTGAGCCTGAAATATAGGGCTTGATGTAATTAGGGTGGCAAAATGTAAGCAATGGGTGGAAGGACTCAAGCCATGTTGCAAAGCCAACCACCATCTGGACAATTTGACTCATTTCCTTCCTTTGTGATCTGAAAAAGTATAACAGGGCAAGTCACCAGCTCCAAACAACCCCTAAGAAACTGTGATGCTCCTCTCATAAGGTATGAACAAGGAGACCTAAGTGGATGGGGTAAAATCAGCAGCTTTACTGGGCCGACTCTCCCTCTGCACACCATCAGGGGAAGCAGCATGACAGCATAAAAAGATCCTTGGATTGGGTATTAGAAGATTTGAGTTCTAATTCTGCTGTATAATGCTGAATATGTCCCTATACCTCTCTGGACTTCAATGAAATGACTATTTTATTAATTTATTTTAGTTATAAACATTCATTTACACAAGATTTTGAGTACCAAATTTTCTCCCCATCTCTCCCCTTGCCCCCACCCCAATCTGGCATGCATTCTGATTACCTCTTCCCCTAGTCAGTCTTCCCTTTTATCTCCTCACACATACTTATCCTCTTCCACTTACTTTCCTGTAGAGCAAGAAAGATTTCTATACCCTATTGCCTGTATATCTTATTTCCAAGTTGAATGCAAAAATAATTTTTAACATTTGTTTTTAAAACTATGAGTTACAAATTTTCTATCTTCTTCCCTTGCTACCCACACTCATTGAGAAGGTAAGCAATTCAAGGTTTGTTATACATGTGTAGTTATGGAAAACATTTCCATAATTGTTGTGTTATGAAGTACAAACTATATCTCCCTCTATCCTATCCTGACCTCCCATTAATTCTATTTTCAACTTTGACCCTGTCCCTTTTCAAAAGTGTTTGCTTCTGATTACCCCCTTCCCCAATCTGCCCTCCCTTCTATCATCCCCTCACATTTATCCCCTTCCCTCTTATTTTCCTGTAGGGTAAGATATGCAATTGAGTGTGTATATTATTCCCTCCTTAAGCCACTCATTCCCTCTCACCTCTCCCCCTCTTCCCCTCCATTGTAAAACCTTTTTCTCACCTTTTTTATGTGAGGGAATTTACCCTATTCTATCTCTCCCTTTCTCCTCCCACTATATTCCTCCCTCATCCCTTAATTTTATTTTTTAGATATCATCCCTTCATATTCAATTCACCCTGTACCATCTATCTATCTATTCATCTACCTATCTAAATTTCCTCCAACTGCCCTAATACTAATCAAGGTCTCATGAGTTACAAATATCATCTTTCCATGTAGGAATGTAAACAGTTCAACTTTAAGAAGTCCCTTATGATTTCTCTTTCCTGTTTACTTTTTCATATTTCTCTTGATTCTTGTATCTGAAAGTCAAATTTTCTATTCAGCTCTGGTCTTTTCACCAACAATCCCTGAAAGTTCTCTATTTCATTGAAGTTCCTTTTTTCCCCTGGAATATGATACTCAGTTTTGCTGGATAGGTGATTCTTGGTCTTAATCCTAGCTCCTCTGACCTCTAGAATATCATATTCCAAGCCCTTCTATTGCTTAATGTAGAAGCTATTTGTTTTTGAGTCACCCTGATTGTTATTTCCACAATACTTGAATTGTTTTTTTCTGGCTCCTTGCAATATTTTCTCCTTGATCTGGGAACTCTGAAATTTGGCTACAATATTCTTTGGAATTTTCAAGAGGTGATCAATGGATTTGTATTTTACCTTCTAGTTATAGAATACCATGGCAGTTATCCTCAATAATTTCTTGAAAGATGATGTCTAGGCTCTTTTTTTGATCATGGTTTTCAGGTATTCCAATAATTTTAAAATTGTCTCTCCTGAATCTGTTTTCTAGCTCAGAGGTTTTTCCAATAAGATGTTTTACATGGTCTTCTAATTTTTCATTCTTTAGCTCCATTTTATAACTTCTTGATTTCTCATAAAGTCATTAGCTTTCATTCATTCCATTCCAATTTTTAAGGAATTGTTTTCTTCAGTGAACTTTTGGACCTCCTCTTCCATTTGGCCAATCCTACTTTTTAAGGCATTGTTCTCCTCATTGTTTTTTTTTTGGACATGTTTTGCTATTTGGGTGTCTATTTTTTAAAGTGTTATTTTCTTCAGCATTTTTGCATCTTTTTAGCAAGCAGTTGACTTGTTTTTCATGATTTTCTTGCGTCACTCTCATTTCTCTTCCCAATTTTTGCTCTAATTCTCTTACTTGATTTTCAAAATCCTTTTTGAACTTTCCCATAGATTGATACCAATTCATATTTTTTCTTGGAGGCTTTGGATATAGGAACCTTGACTTTGTTGTCTTCTGGTTATATGTTTTGATCTTCTTTGTTATCAAACTAAGATTTTATATTCTGACTTTTTTCCTCTGTTTGTTCATCTTTCTTGACTTTCTAACTCTTTGTCAAGGTAGGACTCTGTTTCCAGTGGGGGTCAGGGTGGGAGTGAAGGTGGGTGTACTGTCCCAGGGGTTTTGTATCAGCTGCTTGATCATCCACTGTCTGTAGGACCAGAGTTCCAAAAGCTTCTACTGCTGCTGCTGCTGCTGGTACTGCCTCCTCCTCTGCCCCAGGACTGTGGCTGGACTCCATCAGGACCATTCCATTCCCCCACTCAGGTCCAACAGAGTTTTCCCACTGACCTTTTATGCTGTCTTTGGCAATTGTGCATTGAGAAGTCTAGAAACTTCTACAGCTGCCAGCGATTCAGTTCCCTGAGGCCTGTTCCAGCCCTCCATGTTGGTCCAGCCCATGATGGGACTGCACTCTCCTCTACTCCCAGTCCAATGTAACAGACACTTCCTGTCAACCTTCCAGGCTGTCCTGGGCGAGAGATTTTCCTCACTCTGTCATTTTGTGGATTCTGCAGCTCTAGAATTTGTTTAGAGTCATTTTTATAGATATTTCCAGGGGTTTGGGGGAGGAGCTCAAGCAGGTCCCTGCCTTTAGTCTACCATCTTGGTTCCACTCCCCTGAAATTACTTCTAAAGTCCCTTCTGTGTGTAAAGTTGCATGCTTCTATTGGATCTCCTTGAGTCCTGAAAATGCAGGAGAAATGTTTCCATCTCTAAGTTTCTTATGTTCCCAGCTAGAGACTACATTTTATCTTCCAAATGTAGTTTTGCAAGAAGAAATACAGGTGAGCAGAGAGAGATGAGAGAAGGTATGATGCATTGTCATGGACGCTAGATTGGGAGTTCAATGGTCTCAGTTTAAATCCTGTTTCTGCTATGTAAGTGACCCTAGACCCACTACTCTTTTTTCTTAAGTTTCTCATTTATCTGCAGATGCTGTGTGGTTAGGTGGATGTGGAATTGACTGAATTACTGAACTGATCCTGGAGTAAGATCCTTAGTAGAGGAACCTCACAGTTCTATTCTTGACTCATTCCTATTCAATATCTTTATTAATTACTTGAACAAACACTTAGATGGCATGTTTTTAAAAATTCTTAGATGACACAAAGCTAGGAAGGATCATTAATACAGTGGATAAGAGAATAGAATGAACTGAATTGAACAAATTGTTATTTAATGGGAATGAAAACGCAAGCTGAACTTTGGGTTCAAAAACATAAATTTCATAATTAGAAAGTAGGGAAGCATAGCTGGACAGCGAGTGATCTGAAAAGCAGCTGGTGACTTTAGCATTCTGAAGAGCCATGGAGCCATGGCAGTTCTGTTTAGCCTCTATGGGGAGTACTGGGCTCAACTCTAGGCTGACTTGTTTTTCATGATTCTTTTGTATCACTCTCATTTCTCTTCTCAATTTTTGTTCTACTTCTCTTACTTGATTTTCAAAATCCTTTTTGAGCTCTTCCATGACTTGAGACCAATTCATATTTTTCTTGGAGGCTTTGGATGATAGAGCTTTGACTTTGTTGTCTTCTGGATGTATGTTTTCATCTTCTTTGTCACCAAGCTAAGATTCTATAGACTGACTTTTTTTCCTCTGTTTGCTCATCTTTCTTGACTTTCTAACTCTTTGTCAAAGTAGGACTCTGCTTCCAGTGGGGGGTTGGAGGGTTTTTAGGATGTTGATATTAATAATAAGTAATAACAATAGCTAATATTTAAATAGTGCCCAATACATTCCAGGGACCATATTAACTGCTTTATAATTGTTATCTTATTTGATTCTGGGAGGTAATTCTTAATATTATCCCCATTTTGTAAATGAAGAAACTAAGACAAACAGATTAAGTGACTTTCTCAGGGTCATACAGCAAATAAGTTTTTGAAACTATATTTGAACTTGAGTCTTCTTGAATCCAGACTTAGCACTCTACACAATGAGCTACCTAGCTATCTCAAGATAGTGACAGTGACAGATGAGATAGCAAACACAGCAGAGTAGCCAGGACAGGAAAGAGACAGAAAGTCATGCCTTACAAAGATCAATTGATGTTTGGTTTGAAAAGAGAAGACCTGGGGAGATGTGATAACTCTTTTGGGAGGACTGTAATGTAAAAGAATGATTAGACTAATTCTGCTTGGTTATAGAGGATGAACAGTAGTGTTGGGTGCAAGATATAGAGAGCAGATTTCAACTTAGTACATAGAAAAATGTAGAACTATCTAAAATGGAATGGGCTGGTTCAAAATTGTAATAAGATCCCCAATCACTGGAAGTCTTCAAGCAAAGACTTCTGACAGGGATTTTGTAAAGGAATCAAGTTCACAGAGAGGTGGGCCTGTTTAACCATTAATTTTATTTCTAGCTCTAAAATCCTATGAACTCTGACCATAAGACATAAGAGATCTATTTGACTTTGCCCATATCTGATTGTGCGACTTGTGTATTCCCCTATTTTAAAGGCAATAAAACCTGGGAACTTCCCCAATTTAAGAGAGAAGGGGAAGGACTTGCTGGGAGGCTGAAGCTGGTATTCACCTTTTAAAGATTTAAGTAAAGAGAAATCAGGTGATAGGATTGATGATGCTAGTTAAATGGGACAAGTGTTCTATCCCCAGTGCCTGGGGAAATGAAGTGATAGACCAGAATCATGTGGCTATTCTATGGGCTGGTAACAGAAGAAGAATCTCTTTCATGGGATGAGGAAAGTGGCTGTTTCTGAGAAGGTGTAGCTTTGATAGATTTGCCACAGAATTTTACAAAGGATAGAACATGGGGTGGGGCAGCATTTCTATTAAGCTGCAAATTGAGGCAGCAAGTACTTACTGGAGCAGATGAGGCATCTGGCCCCATGCCACCTGGTGTAACCTGGGATAGTTGAGACATTGAATTCCTCAAAGGGACTTAGCTTCATATCCAAGGGAGGAGACTCTTTGGCCCTACTCAAGACTCCCCTTTATACCCACATTAAGCTTCTTCTCTTAGGTTGAGCCAAGTTAAACAGTGATGTAGAAAAGAAATTTCTAATACTTCCAGTTCCAAGGCAACTCTTGAAATAGTGGAATAATGCCTCCTATCACATGTGTGGCTTTCAGACATGGCTTGAAGTTGACTGGGATAAATCTTGAACAACTGACTTTTTAAAAAACAAATTCATTGTTGCTTAAAAAACATTGTGGTTATTTCCCAATTACATCCTCTTTCCCCCAGCCCAACAGTACCTTCCCTTATTGGTATTGTTTTGTTTTTTCCCTCCGAAATATGATGAAGACACTTTGGTAGAGCCTTATCACACAGATTTAGCAGTACTGGAAAACTGACCACTAGCCATCAGAGAGGTGTCAAATATAATCTCAACGCACAAGAAATTCAAGTTGGAGGAGAAAGAAGAATATAATATATGTTCAGTGTTCTTTACTAGTTTCTCAAACTAAGCAGTAAAACCTTTTGCAAAGCCAGGAAGCCTATTACCAACACTATGATATTTCCCTTCCCTTTTCTCTGTATTGGGATGGTTCACCAGCAGAAAATGAAGAAACTTGTCTTCATCACTCCCTGGCTTCCAGTTCCCAGTCAGACCTTTAGTCCCCCTGTAGACATGCTTGTAGAGTTGCCCAGTCCTTTCATTAGCTGTTCCCACAGGGAAGAAAGCTACACAAGAATCTTTTCCTCTCAGATGCAGATGGAAGCTCCCTGCCCTTCTCCATTCCCAGTTTCCTCATAGGCTGACCTTGAGAAGACTCTGGCATGGCTATCCTGCTCCTTTATCCTGGACAGCAAATTTATTAGCCCCATAAAATCATAGAACATAGAGTGCTTGATCTGGAAGGGCCCCTCAAATACGCTGAAATTGGGAAGAAGGCGCTTAAGACTTTCAGGATATTAAATGGTAGAATATAACATGGGGGAGGAGGATCCTTGGAGGATGGAATATCTAAATTGGAAGGGACTTTTGAATAGAGAAATATAGAGTCAGAAGTATCCTTAGAATATTATTAAAGAGGAGAACCATCTCAAAATACATATTGTCAGACTGGAGGGAACCTTAGAAATAATAATAAAATGCAAGGGCTGGGAAGGGTAGTTAAGGACCTTAGCCCATAGAATGTCAGATCTGGCAGAGCACATAAATTATTAATGTCATATTCTCCAGAGTTGTTGTTTCCACAATTGATGATAGCAGAAATCTCCCTTGTAGGGGGAACAGTTCCCTTTTAAAGGAGGGGTGTCAAACTCTTGGACTTTTGGGAGTCAAGATGGTGGTGTAAGCAGTAAATCTCCATCACTCTCCCATATTCACCTCCAAACAACCATTAAATAGTGTCCTAAAAAATCCTGAAAGAGCTGAACCAGCATAAAGCCAGGTTGAAACTATTTTATAGCCCAAGAAACGTGGGAAATCACCAAGAAAGTTCTTTCTCCCTAGGGCGAAAAGGGAATGCAGTCCAGGACAGGAACATTTCCAGTAAGCCAGGTAGCAAGAACAACTATAGCATAACAGCATTATCCCCCAATCTGCCCTCCCTCTTATCACACCTCTCCTTTCTCTCTTTCCGTTCCCCTCTATTTTCTTATACAGCAAGAGAGATTTCTATACCCCAGTGCCTCTATGTCTTATTTCCCAGTTGCACATAAAAACAATTTTTAACATTTGTTTTTAAAACTTTGAGTTAAAACTTCTCCTCCTTCCTCCCTCCCCATCCATCCTCACTGATAAGGTGTGTAATTCAATGTAGGTTATACACGTGTAGTCATGCAAAACCCTTTCATAACAGTCATGATGTGAAAGACTAGGTATAGTTCCCTCCATCCTATCCTGTCCTCATTTATTCTATTCTCTCTTTTGATCCTGTCCCTCCTCAAAAGTATGTATTTCTAATTACCCCCTCCCCCATTTGCCCATCCTTCTACCATCCCACCCACTTATCCTTTTCCCCCTTTCTTTCCTGTAGTGTAAGATAGATTTTCATACCCAATTGAGTCTGCATGTAATTCTGTCCTTAAAACAAATCCAATGAGAGTAAGGTTCACTCTTTCTCTCTCACCTTCCATCTCTTCCTCTCCATTGAAAAACCTTTTTCTTGCCTCTTTTATATGAGACATAATTTACCTCATTCTATTTCTCCCTTTGTCATTCTCCCAATATATTCCTTTCTCATCCTTTAATTTTATTTTTTTGATATCATCCCTACATATTCAACTCACTCTGTGCCTTCTGTCTATATGTATATAATCCCTCCAACTACCCTAAACCTGAGAAAAGTCTGAAGAGTTACAAATATTATCTTTCCATGTAGGAATGTAAAAGTTCAGATTTAGTAAGTCCCTTATGATTTTTCTTTCCTGTTAACTTTTCATGCTTCTCTTGATTCTTGGGTTTGAAAGTCAAATTTTGTATTCAGCTCTGGTCTTTCCATCAAGAGTGCTTAAAAGTCCTATATTTCATTGAATTATCACTTTCCCCCTAAAATATTATACTCAGTTTTTCTGGATAGGTGATTCTTCAATTTAATCCTTGCTCCTTCGACCTTTGGAATATCATATTCCAAGCTCTTTGATCCCTTAAAGTAGAAGCTGATAGATTTTGTGTTACACAGATTGTGTTTCCACAGTACTTGAATTACTTCTTTCTGGCTGCTTGCAATATTTTCTCTTTGACCTGGGAGATCTGGAATTTGACTACAATATTCCTAGGAGTTTTCCTTTTGCTACCTCTTTCAGGATGATTCAGGAGGTGATAGGTGGATTTTTATAGCATCTATTTTATCCTCTGATTCTAGAACATCAGGGCACTTTTCCTTGATAATTTCTTGAAAGATGACATATTAGGCTCTTTTTTATCATGGTTTTCAAGTAGTCCAATAATTTTTAAATTTTCTCTTGAAGATCTATTTTCCAGGTCAGTTATTTTTTTCTAATGAGATATTTCACATTGTCTGGTATTTGTTCATTCCTTTGGCTTAGTTTTGTAATTTCTTGATTTTTCATAAAGTCATTAACTTCCATCTGCTCCATTCTAATCTTTAAGGAATTATTTTCTTCAGTGAGCTTTTGGACCTCCTTTTCCATCTGGCCAATTCTGCTTTTTAAGGCATTCTTCTCCTCATTGGCTTTTGGATCTCTTTCACCATTTGGGTGAGCCTATTTTTTAAAGTGTTATTTTCTTCAGCATTTTTGGGTCCCCTTTAGCAAGCAGATGACTTGTTTTTTATGATTTTTCTTCCATTTCTGTCATCTCTCTTCCCAATTTTTGCTCTACTTCTCTTACTTGATTTTCAAGCTCTGTTTTGAGCTCCTCCATGTCCTGAGGCCAATTCATACTTTTTCTTGGAGGCTTTGGATGTTGGAGTTTTGACTTTGTTGTCTTTTTCTTTTTGTATATTTTGGTCTTGCTTGTTACCAAAATAAGATTCTATAGTCTGGTTCTTTTTCCAGTTTTTGCTCATTTCCTCAGACATTTATTTGACTTTTGAGCTCTTCATCCAGGTAGTTCTCTGCTTCCAGTGAGAAGAGCATGCTCAAGCCCTCCACAATCTGTGGGCCTTGAGCTCCAGAAACAGCCGCTGCTTCTGCCCCTGTTGCAGCTACTGAAGGCTCCACCACTACCTCTGCTTCCCTGGGGCTGGGGCCTCACCACTTTACTCTCTCACACAGTTCTGACAGGTTTTTTCCTACTGACCTTTCAATTTGTCCTTGGCAATCTAGTTGGGGTTATAAAGTCTGGAAACTGTTACATGTGCCAGAGATTCAGTCCTCCAAGGCCTGTTCAGGTCCTGTCTGTGAAGGCACAGCCATGCTAGACTGTGTTCTGCTCCCAATGTGGCACCATAGATGCTTCCCATTGACTTTCCAGGCTGTCTTGGGCTGGAGATTTGCTTCACTCCATCATTCTGTGGGTGTTGCAGCTCCAGAATTTGTTGAGAGTCACTTTTATAGCTATTTGGCTGGACTTGAGGGGAGAGCTCTAGCAAGTCTCTACTTCAACTAGTATCCCAATTCTTAAAGAAGAAGTAAAGAGAGTTATAGGTTCATGACCAAACATGAGATCAAGAGCATTATGAAATGTGAAATAGATAATTTTGATTATATTAAATTAAAAAGCTTTTGCACAAACAAAACCAATGCAACCAAGCTTAGAAGGAAAGCAGAAAGCTGAGAAACAATCTTTCCAGCAAGTTTCTCTGATAAAGGTCTCATTTGTCAAATATAGAGAGAACTGAATTCATAAGAATACAAGCCATTCTCCAGCTGAAAAATGGCAAAAGCATATGAACAGGCAGTTTTCAGATGAAAAAACCAAAGCTATCTATAGGCATATGAAGAAGTACTCTAAACCATTTTTGAATAGAGAAACTGAAATTAAAACAATTCTGAGGTCACACCTATCAGATTGGCTAATATGACAGAAAAGAAAAATGATGCATATTGGTGAGGATGTGGGAAAATTAGGACACTAATTTGGTGGAATTATGAACTGATCCAACCATTCTGGAGAGCAATTTGGAACTATGCACAAAGGACAATCAAACTGTATACTCTTTGATACAACAATACCACTACTAGATCTGTATTCCAAGGAGACCGTGAAGAAGGCAATAGGCGTACACATACAAAAATATTTATAGTTGCCCTTTTAGTGGTGGCAAAATATTGGCAAAATTGATGCCAATCAATTGAGGATTGGCTGAATAAGCTGTGCCACAAAAAAGTAATGAAATATTTTTGTTCAATAAGAAATGAAAGGGCAGATTTCAGAAAACCTGGAAAGACTTTTATGAACTGATGCAAAGTGAAATCAGCACATGAAGGAAAACACTGTATACCGTATCAGCAGCATTGTGTGATGATCAACTAAGAATGACTCAGCTCTTCTCAACAATAAAATGATGTAAGAAAATACAAAGAACTTAGGAGGGAAAATGTTATTTGCATCCAGTTAAAGAATTGAAGGACTCTGAATGTGGACTGAAGCATATTTTTTTCATTTACTTCATTCCTTTCCCTGATTTATTTTTTGGTCTGCTTTTTTCACAAATGTGACTAATATGGAAATGTGTTTTTCATGAGAGCATATTTATAACCTATATCATACTGTCAAACACGTTAGTAAAGAGGGTGAGGAGGGAAGGAGAAAATTTTGCAACTCACAATCTTGTAAAAACAAAAGCTAAAAAATTTCTTGAGAGGTAATTGGGGGAAAATAGAATACCATTTAAAAATAAGTAAATAAAAGAGGGGTGTCAGTGTCCAACGTAGGATCAAACAAATATAAGCCAAAATACTACATCAGGTCAGGAGCTGAGTATTCTCCAAAGGTTGAGGTGGAAGGGGAAAGCTGAGACAAGCAGAGCTTTGACCAGTGGGTTAGGGCAAAAGTAAACAGCATAGGCTGATTCCTCTTGTCCCTGAGGGGCAACTTTGTGAGGCATTTTAATTGTCCTTATATGGATGATGAACATTTGTGATTTACTCAATTTTAGAGAGAGAGAAGTAGACTAGATCTGTAATTTCATCTATAGAGGGAATTCCAGGAGAAAAATCCTTTTACCAATGAAAGTCATAACCTTCTCTGTGATAAAGTTTTACAGAGATGCCCAGAGCACTAAGAAGTTTAGTCATTCAGTCAGCATCACACATCCAGTATATATCAGAGGTGTGACTTGAATCCAAATGGCACATAGTAGGCATTTTATAAATGTTTATTGGCTGAGATTATCTCTTTGAAAATTCCACTTGTTGCAGCTCATTCTGCATCCTGGGACCAAGCAAAACAAAATAAATTTATCCAGGTATTCATGGCTCTCAAGCCAGATCTCTGTCCACTCTGCCAACTGCCCATCTCCTCATAGTTTCATAACTAATAAGTTTGAGAATCAGGCCTTGAACAAGGTCACCTTTGTGCTCCCACCTACATCATATAGGTTCAGTCTTTGCCCTCAATCTCTATAACAGGAGTTCTAGAGCTGGTGACAAGAAAGTTCATTCTTGCAAAGGGATCTGGAGGATAGATAAGAGAAAGAAATAAATCAGAAGGGAGAGAATGGTCAAGGAGGCTTCGATGCCCTTGATCCAGACCTGGCAGAACTTTTTGGACCTTCCTATGTAGCAAATTCTTGGCATTCAGTCTGGACTCTAAGCCTTCTTGATGATTCCAAATCACACTGAGAAGCCAATCACCTTCGCTAGATTCCCTTGAGACAGTTCAGAGGATAGGTAACTCCATTACTACCACCCAGAGAAACATCTGAAGCACAGAATGCTCAGGTCATCCTTCTAAAACAGGCTTTCCTCACTCCCTCCATTTCTCAGTTACCCTTTAGCTCAACCCTTCCATCACCTTGGTCCATCCCTGCCTTGATGTTCCAAACTTCTCAGGCTCTCCACCACCTTTGACACTCCATCTTCTCAGCCCCCTGATCCTTTCTCCTCTGTCCACCACTCCCCAAGGTCCATCAGGCCTGCCAAGCCCTAATATTGCAGTCCTCATAATCTCACTTCAAACTCTATCAGTCCACACTGGGGAATCCTGAAGATTCCAAACAACTGCATCAGTTCATATGAACTTCATATACTGCTATTTCGTCTAGGCCTTCCTTTACTTCCATAATTTGACTATCTTGGTAGCTTGGTGCCCATCCTCAGTCCCTTATCTCATTAGTGCTCCATCCTCTCGGTCCCCCTAATCCTCCCATTCTCATCTTCTACCCCAAGTTCCCCCAGTCCATTTGTCCCTTCATTCCTACTATCCTCTCTCTCCACTCATTCTCCCAGTTCCCACCCCAGGTTCCATACTTACCATCCCCAGGTGGCCAAAGAGCCAGTTCCTAAGAGGGGGCTGGGGGAAGCATCGAAGCCTCTGACAATTGATATAGTATCGCTGGACACAGATTAGGCCCTTGACCAGGATCCAGGTGCCAAGGGCCAGGATGGCCAGGAGCAGGATAGAAGAAAACCCAGACTCTGGGCCGGCCAGGCCCAACTGATGAGATAGCCACTTGGGGGCAGGCAGCATCCTGTCAGAAGAGAGACCATGAGGCAGAGGGGAAGGGATAGGGCAGCCCTGGGATAATCCATGGGGTTGGAGATATGGGCCAAGGGATGAAGAAGAAAAGAAGCATGTAAAAGAGGCCTAAGTGTAGGGAGTCATGTCAGAACAGTTTAAAGAGGGAAGAGGTAGTAATAAGATTAGGAGAGGCAGGAGAGGGAAGTGAGAAGAAAATGAAAGGTCTGAGGAAGGAAGACACCAGGGGTCGAAGAGGCACCATTGCCTCAGCCCCTCTAGGCTTACAGTCTGGTACAGGCACATTCCTAGAAAACTGTCCATCCCCTAGACTCCTAAAGGAAGCCTTAAAGCAAAGTAGCAACACCCCTGCTCCCAAACAAAGAGGGCTCTCTCTGTACCTCCAACTGGGCTCTTGGTCTTGTGTTTATGACTTTGTTTTGTTTCATTTTCTGCATGTCAGCATTTTCTTGATCTCAGTAATTAATCTTAATAGGCCTTTCCCCACCCACACACCCATCAGCCTCTTTCAGGCTGAAGGCCAAGGCTGGTGATTCATGGACACTGTTGAGTGGGATAGGTTTAGTGAAGACTTCTCAGATTGTAATTCTTCTCCCAGGGGTGAGGTAAAACCTAGAGGCTCAAGGTTACAATATTTTTAGAATAGAATAGTTCCATATAAGGATATAAAACTGTGGAGTGTATTAGGGTCTCAATGATTGGACAAAACTCACATAATTCCTCAATGCCTTCATTTCAAAAAGGATTGGTTAGATTTCATGTCCAGAATGTAAGATCATATTCTCAGCTAATGAGGATAATGGTCAGTGGGGGGAGGAGGGACTTGCGTTAGGGTCTATATAAATCACTGTCCTGTTCTTTGTGTTCGGCTTTCCTACTCCTACAGGTGAGCCCCGCTTCTCGAGAATCGAATAAATCACTTTTCTGTCATCATTTTGAGAGGCCTCTGAGTAACTGATTTATGTAGGGACCTGAGCCATCCCACACACTGTGAACTGCTGAAGTAACTGAGTTGACTAATGTTGCTTCCCTCCCTAGAGACCTCTCTTAATCCGAGCTCATCTGGCCTGAGTCTGCATGCCAGTTCTAGAAAGTTGAGCCCTTCAGAGTGACAGGCATAGCTTGCAATATTGTCAAAAAAAGAAAAAAAAGAAGAAAAAAGATCCATCTCACTCAGGTAAAAGGGAAATGTACCCCAGAACAGGAAGTGTCCTAGCTAGTCAACAGCAAGCCTCTTCTCATCAAACAGTGGGAGATCCCAAGCCCCAAGGTGGTAAGGCAGGCAAACACCAACACCAGGCTCCCCCATACTCCTCAGCACAGCCAGGAGAAGTAGCAGATCCCTGTTTAAAGAACCACCATGTGATTCAGCCCAACCCAGGGCAGAGAGGCACTCTACAGGGGCAGGACCTCCCCATGCTCGGGTGGTCAGACTTCTGAGTGCTTCAGCAAAGCAGCAGGTAGGCAGATATCCTCCAGAGGCAGGGCTTTGATGTCTCAGCACAGCCCGAGGTGCATAGACATCCTCAAGAGAGGCATAAAAAGGTAAAAGGGAGGAGGAAACCTTGTTATTCAATAAGTAGAAGCTGTTTACATCGCTATAAGGAGTATGATACATGTTCGTCTTGAGAATGATGTATTTATTATTACATTTAAAATGGATACACATACACAGAGGGTGTGAGTATAAATTAACAGATGTTCTAATAAAAAACCTAATTAATGGGTGCAAATGAATTGTGATGGGAGAAGAGGAAAGGCAGAGGGAGAAACAGATAAATTACATCACATGGAAAGGCAAAAAAACTTATTATAGTAGAGAGAAAGAAAGGAGGGAGATGAGCATTGTCTGAGTTCTACTCTCCTCAGATTTGGTTCAAGAAGGGGATTACATACTCAGTTAAATACAGAAATCTAACTTACCCTATAGGCAGAAGGAAGGGAAAAGGGAAAGAAAAGCAAGGATAGGGGTTAGAAGGGACGGAGGAAGCAGTAAGGGAAAGGGGAAAGAAAAGGGAGGGGGACTGATAGAAGAGAGGGAAAATTGAGGGAGGCAGTGGTCAAAAGCAAAACTCTTTTGAGGAGGGGAAGGGAGAAATAAATCATAAACAGGAGGGGTAATAGGACAGAGAGAAAGACACAGATAGTAATCATAACTGTGAATGTGAATGGAATGAATTCTCTGATAAAGTGGAGTGGGGATAGCAAAATAGATTAAAAACCATAATTCTACCATATGTTGTTTACAAGAAACACATCTGAAACAGCGGGATATACACAGGGTAAAGGTAAAAGGCTGGAGTAAAATGTATTACACTTCAGTTAAAGTAGAAAAAAAAAAGGAAGAGTAGCAGTCCTAATCTCAGATGAAACAAAAGCAAGAATAGATCTAATCAAAAGAGATAAGGAAGGAAACTATATCCTGCTAAAAGCACCATAGACAATGAAGTAAAATTACTAAATATATGTGGTATAGCATCCAAATTCTTAAAGGAGAAAGGGAATTTTAGGAAGAAATGGAGAGCAAAACTATACTAGTGGGGGACCTCAGCCTCTACCTCTCTGAACTTGATAAATCTAACCTCAAAATAAAAAAGAAAGAAGTTAGGGAGGTGAATAGAATTTTAGGAAAGGTAGATATGATGGATCTCTGGAGAAAACTGAATGGGGATTGAAAAGAATATGCCTTTTTCTGAGTGGCACATGGCACATACACAAAAATTGACCATGTACTAGAGCATAAAAACCTCGCAATCCAATGCAGGAAGGCAGAAAAAGTCAATGCATCCTTTTCAGATAATCATGCAATAAAAATTATATGTAATAAAGGGCCATGGAAAGATAGGCTAAAAATTAATTGGAAACTAAATAGTCTATTCCTAAAGAATGAGTGAGTCAAATAACAAATCATAGAAACAATCAATAACTTCATTCAAGAGAATGACAATAATGAGATAACATACCAAAATTTATGAGACACAGCAAAAGCAGTACCTAGGGGTATTTTATATCTCTGAATGTTTACATGAATAAAATATAGGAGATCAATAGGATATCAATAAATTGGGCATGCAACTGAAAAGGCTAGAAGAACAAATTGAAAATCCCCAATTAAATATCAAATTAGAAATACTGAAAACCAAAGAAAGATTAATGAAATTGAAGTTAAAATAACTATTGAACGAATAAATAAAAATAAGAGCCAGTTTTATGAAAAAAAATACAATGAAATAGGTAAATCTTTGGTTAATTTGATTTAAAAAAAGAAGAAAACCAAATTACCAGTATCAGAAATGAAAGGGCTGAGTTCACCTCCAATGAAGAGGAAATTAAAACAATAATTAGAAATTATTTTGTGCAATAAATCTGACAATCTAAGTGAAACAGATGAATATTTGCAAAAATATAAATTGCCCAGATTAACAAAAGAAATAAACTACTTAAATAATTCCATTTTAGACCAAGAAATTGAACAAGCCATCAGTGAACTCTCTAGGAAAAATTCTCCAGGGCCAGATGGATTTACAAATGAATTGTCAAGCATTTAAAGAACAATTAATTCCAATACTATATATAAACTATTTGAAAAAACAGGTGAAGAAAAAGTCCTACCAAATTATTTTTATAATACAAATATGGTGCTGATACCTAACCAAGGAAGAGTCAAAACAGAGAAAGAAAATTACAAAACAATTTCCTCAATGAATATTGATGCAAAAAATTAAATAATATGTTAACAAAGATTATAGAAACTTATCATGAGGATAACACACTATGACCAAGTGGGATTTATACCAGGAATGCAGAGTAGTTCAATATTAGGAAAACTAACAGTGTCAATTTTTCAATGACAAAATTAACAGAAATCAAATGATTATCTCAATAGATGCATTAAAAGCTTTTAACAAAGTACAATACCCATTCCTATTAAAAAACATTATAGAGCATAGAAATCAATGAAGTTTTTCTTAAAATAATAAGTAACATCTATCTAAAACCATCAGCAAGCATTATATGTAATGAGAATAAGCTGCAAGCACTCCAAATAAGATCAGGGGTGAAACAAGGGTGTCCATTATCACCACCATTATTCAATATTGTAATAGAAATGCTAGAGTTAGCAATAATAGAAGAAAAGGAAACTGAAGGAATTAGAATAGTCAATGAAGAAGCAAAGCTATCACTCTTTGTATATATGATGATATACTTAGAGAATCCTAGAGAATCAACTAAAAAACTACTTGAAATAGTTCAGTTTAGCGAAGTTGCAGAATATAAAATAGACCTACATGTATCATTGACATTTCTATACATTACCAGCAGAACTCAGCAGCAAGAGATAGAGAAATTCCACTTTAAGTTATTGTAGACAATTTAAAATATTTGGAAGTATACCTGCCAAGACAAATCCAGGAACCATATGAATACAATTACAAAACGCTTTTCACACAAAGAAAGTCCAATCTAAATAACTGGAAAATATCACTAGTTCATGGGTAGATTGAGCTAATATCATAAAAATGAACATTCTGCCTCATTAATTCACTTATTCAATGCCATATCAATCAAACTACTAAAATTTATTTTATAAAGCTATAAAAATGATAAAATTAGTCTGGATGAACAAAAACATCCTGAAAATCAGTAGAATTAATGAAAAGATATGCAAGGGAAGGTAGCCTAGTCAGATCTAAAACTGTATTATAAAGCAGCAATCATCAAAATTACTTGGTACTGACTAAGAGATAAAGTGGTGGATCAGTGCAATAGGTTAGGTACACAAGACAGTAGTCAATGACCCTAGTAATGCAAAGATTCCAGCTTTTGGGATAAGAACTGACAATTTGACAAAAACTGCTGGGAAAACTGGAAAACAATGGCAGAAACAAGGCATTGACCAAGATCTTATAACATATACCAAGATAAGGTTAAAATTGGTACATTATTTAGACATAAAAGGTAATGCAATAAGCAAATTAGGAGAGCCAGGAATAATTTACCTGTCAGATTTGTGGCAAGCAGAAGAATATATGACCAAATAAAGGAGAGAGAACCTTATGAAACACAAAATGGATAATTTTGATTACATTAAATTAAAAAGATTTTCACACACATCCAAAAAAAAAAAAAAAACCAATGTAACCAAGATTAGAAGAGAAGCAGAAAGGTAGGAAACAAATTTTACAGTCAGTATCTCTGATAAAGGCCTCTTTTCTCAAATATATAAAGAACTGAGTCAAATTTATAAGAATATGGGTTATTGCCTTATTGATAAATGATCAAAGGATATGTATAAGCAGTTTTCAGATGACAAAATTAAAACTATCATTAGTAATATTAAAAAATGCTCTAGATCACAACTGAATAGAGAAATATAAATTAAAACAAATCTGAATGACCACATCTTAGCTATTATATTGGCTAATATGACAAAAGAGAAAAATGACAAATGTTGGAGAAAATGGGAGGAAATTGGAACACTAATGCATTGTTAGCAGAGTTGGGAACTGATCCAACCTTTCTAGAGAGCAATTTGAAAGTGTACCCAAAGGACTATAAAACTATGCTTACCCTTTGATCCAGTGATACCAATACTAGGGCTGTATTTCAAGGAGTTCATAAAAAAGGGAAAATGACCCATATGTGCAAAAATTTTTATAGCAGTACTTTCTCTGGTAGCAAAGAATTAGAAATTGAAGAGAGGTCCATCAATAGGAGAATGGCAAGTTGTGGTATATGAATGCAAAGGAATAATATTGTTCCGTAAGAAATGATGAGCAGGCAGATTTCAGAAAAACCTGGAAAGAGCTACATGAACTGATACAGCATGAAGAAAGCAGAACCAGCAGAACATTGGACACAGTAAATGCCACACTACTTGATACTTTGATAGGTTCCTAACTTTGATAGCTCTTCTTAGCAATACAATTATCTAAGATAATTCTAAAAGACTCATGACTAAAAAAAACAGCACTTTCTTTTTTTGCTTTTTTTTTCTTTCTTGTGGTCTTTCCCTTTAGTTCTAATTCTTCATTCATAATATGACTAATGTGGAAATATGCACAATCTAATTATACATGTGTAGCCTAAATCAGATTGCAAGGCATCTTGGGAAGGGTGGTAGAGGAGGAAAGGGAAAAAATTAGAACTCAAAATGTTGTAAAAGTGAATGTTGAAAACTAAAAATAGATAAATAAATTTTGAAAATTATGGGGACAGACAAGGAGACAGACAGATAGATAGATAGATAGATAGATAGATAGATAGATAGATAGATAGATAGATAGATAGATAGATAGACAGACAGACAGATCTCCAAGACTATTGTGGCTTATTTAAATATTTCCATTGGTTATTTTTCTCCTCTGAAAAATATTACAGCCATGTAAATGTAAAGAATAAAAGGAAGTAAATATTGAACTCTGTGCAATTACAATGGCAAAGCTCGTCTCAGAGAATATATATATGAAAATCCGCCTACTTTCCTGCTTTGTAGAGGTCAGAGAACAAAGATGTCAACATATTGCTTAATGTTTCTCCATGGTATTTTTTTTCTTTGTTATAAGAGATGGAGATTTGGATGGCCATGGGAGATTAAGTGGGAAGATGGTAACAGGATTCCTTCCTTCCCTGTCCCCAGCCTTGGGTTTCTAGAGAGGGTGGAAGGGAAGAAGAAAACAAGCATTTCAGTAAGTGTCTACTATGTGCGAGGCACAGTGCTAATTGCTTTATAAATACATCCTGTGATGCCCAAAAGAACCTTGGTGTGAAGGTGTATTTTCACCTCTATTTTATAGGTGAATGAACTGATTTAGACAGAAGTTAAATGACTTGCCTAGGGTCACATAGCCAGCCAGTGTCAAAGATCACATTTGAACTCATGTCTTCCTGACTAGGGTTATGCCCTTTATACTATACCCTTTAATTGTATAGGGTATACTATGCCCTTTAATTGCCTCTGAGAGTTGTGAGTCTACACTGAAAAAAATCTGTGATGTCCTCTCCATGCCCTCCTCCCCGCAGATACTTCATGTCATGAGATAGTCTCTTACCAAAGTTCATTAGAGATATTAAGAAATAAGGACTTCTAGAAGTAAAAGTTTTAAGGACTGATAGAATCAACTGTAGATCCATGTCTGGTAAGTTATACTTAGCTAGAGGGGTCATAACCCTACATATTTGGGAGCCAGTCAAAGATTGGAAAGGGAGCAGAAGTTTAATAGAAAAAAGATAGCTCACCAAACTCCCAGTAGAATGCTAGCTGGTCTCCTGTTCCTCCCTGATTGCTCCTGGGGCTCCTCCAGCTACCACAAGGCTTCCCCCTCAGAGAACTGCTGGGATTCATGCATCCCCCAAATGACTGTGCTCCTCTCTGCCTGCCTCTTCATTCTCTGATCAGAGTTATGGAAGGCCCTGTTCCTATAGCTTGAATCTCTACAAAGGGCCCTCTTCTCCACACCCCATCTTTCCTATTTCCTATTCCAGCTTTCCTCATGGTACAATGGAGAGGGCAATGATTCTTTCAAATCCTGTCTGAGAAGCTTACTATGAGTGTGACCTCTGGCAGTTAATCAAAGATCCTTTATTAAGCATAACTAATTAAGGACACTATTAGGGATACAAAGAACTACCCTTAATTAATTTATATGCCATGGGGGTAGGGGAAACAATACACATATGTAAAAAAAGTGTTTATAATACATATAATGTATCCACACAAAATAACAATATATAGATGTATGTATATACACACATGCACATATGCATGTATGATACATGTGTGCACTTACATGTATGCATATATCTGTTTATATACACATTATATTATAAAGGAAAAGTATGTGTTTATATATGTATATTTACAGTCTATACACATAAATGTATATACATTTATGTGTATAAATATACATATATACATACATATATATGTTCATGTGTGTGTGTGTGTGTGTGTGTGTGTGTGTGTATGTTTGTAGTAAATATAAGGTTATTTGAGAGAGAGGACCCTCACCTAGACGAGTCAAGAAAGGCTTTATGTAAGAGGCAGCGTTTAAACTGAGCTTTGAAGAAAACTAGGGTTTTTCTTAAAACCAGAGGTGATGGGGGTGAGGCATTCCAGGTATGAGGCACATACAACCTTGAGATACAAAGGCACAGACACGGGAAATGGAAGGTTATGAGTCACTTAAATATTCTGTGCCTTACTTTCTTTGTCTATAAGAGGAGGGATTGGATGGGTACTTTTTGAGTCCTCTTTCAGCTGTTGACCTATGACCCTCTGATCCCCCATCCTGCCTCCCCTTAATTGAATTCATTATCAGTGCTGTCATTTATACACTGCTTCAATGGTATACATGCATACATACATACATACATATATTAGAGAGAGAGAGACAGGAAGAGACAGAGAGAGAGAGAGAGAGAGAGAGAGAGAGAGAGAGAGAGAGAGACTTGAACCTTAACAACACCCCAAGGAGTAAGGTATTACTGATATTTTTGTCTGCCTTTTAGAGAGAAGAAAAGAGGATCAGAGAGGTTATGTCTTATCCAAAAGTAGACAGCTAAAGAGCGGCAGTAGCAGCTGTGTTCACACCTAAATCTTTCCCGACTCCGAATTCAGGTCCCTTTCCACTAGCCAAGCTGCTAAACTCTCCTTAGGGAACTTCCCAGCAACATGGGACTCTCATTCAGATCACCAGCAAATGTGATTCAAGGATGCCTGCCGGGGGAGACTGGGGATTCTGAGACTACCAGAAGAAACAGTCTTTCTTCCGGAGAAGACATGGAATCTCTCCCTATTTCCAGTCACTTTTTTCTTCCTCATCTCAGCTGATTCCTGTCCAGCACAGATCTTCAGAGCTGACTGAAAGTCACCCAGGAGAGAGAACAAAACACCGACTCAGCAGAACTCGGTCCCAGATGGGGGCAGGGTATCAGGAAAAGAATGGGGCCTGTGTTAACCTCCCATTCAAGCCTGTTTTCAGGGAGAATTACCAGAGTTCTGCTTTTCTCCTGTCTTCCAACCTTTTTCCTAACTCCTGGGGTTCTTGGCCTCTCCCCATCTCCCACCTCTTCAGCTTCTCCTTGGGTCTTATTCTTTATTGTCTTCTGTGTTCCCTCTCCTCATATTTCTCTATGCCACCCTGTCACTACCCCTCCCCCATGACTCTCCTCTTAGACTGACGCAGCCCAGATGGAACACTCCCTTTCCATTTTGAGTCTCCAAACAGTACCTGGTAAATCCTCTTCTGAGGGATTCTGGGAGTTCTAGGTGTCCCTGCTTTGATGTCTTAGGATCCCACCTGCTGCTCACTGTAACCCAAAACCAAGGAAAGTGTTCTGTAACCCAAAACCAAGGAAAGTGTTCTATAATCCTCTTTTCCCCCTCCTACCAACTTCACTCTCCCTCAGACTCCACCTCTGCAGGAAAAAAAAAAGACAGAAAAACACTGAATGAGTCACTGGAATCTCATTGGAGCCAGGAAAGGGGAGGGTTGGAGCCAGAGTCAGAAAAAAGAAGAGAGCGATTAATGAGAACAGGAGATGAAGCAGTAGGTGAAAGGGCAGGAGAATTAACAACCCATGATGTCAAGGTCACTCTCTCCACTGAGCTCCCTCCCATGGCTCCTTCTGATCTCTTTCCTCCTCTTTTTTTGTCTTCCTTCCCCCATCATCCTGTCCCCATTGCACACATGAAGAGAGTCCCTACAACATTTCAAGCATCCCTATCCTGCCCTTCTATCCCCCTTCAGACTTTCTTCTCCTCCTTTGCGGTCCTCCCCACTTTTCTCTTCTTCTTCCCTCCCCCCACCCTGCCTTATACTTTGATCTCTTGTCTTTCCTTTCTCTCCTTTTTTCTCTGAATCATCTTCCTTTGTTCATTTCCCTTCCCTTCCTCTCTGTCCCAACTGGGCAGATTGGAAAAGCCTCTAAGGACAGTTTTCTTCATTCACTCTTTCCCAGGCCTCAATAATTCCAAGGAAAGGGCATCAGTTTGGGGGTGCCCTATAGTAAGAAGGATTCTAGATACCAATCCAACTACCCTGGTCCTAGTTGTATCTTGAAGGACAGAGCCAATTTGGATAATATCCAGTCAGAGTCACCAACTCCTATCTGCCCATCCCCATCCCATTATTTCCCCAACCCAAAACCACACCCTAGTTGAGACCTTCATTGCTTTTCGCTTGGAATGTTATGACAATGTTCTAGCTGATCTCTCTGCCTTTGCCTCCCTCTTACCCCTCCTGCACAAGCTACCTGTCATCTTCACTGAATCACAGAATATCAGAGCTGCAAGGGACTCTAAGGATCATCTAGTATAATCCTTTCATTTTACAGACAGGAAAACTGAGGCCCAGGGAGAGGAAATGACATCATAGAAGCTCAAAGTTGGAAGTCCTCAGACATCAAGTAGTCCAATATGTTTCCTCAAGGTTATACAGCAAGTTAGTGATCAAAGCCAAGACAAAGATTTAAACCCAGCACGCCTAATTGCTATTTCAATGCTCTCTCTATGACATTACCCTTTTTTGTAAGTAAGAAACTTTGAACTTGCTTGCTTGCTGTCTCTATGACATTACTGTTCTTCGTCTTCCTCATGCCTAGTACTCATCACAAGACCCCCTTACTCAGAAACTTTCCAGGACTTCCAACTGCCAATTTGGATCCATGGTCAATCAAAAGAGATTGTTTTAGCCATTCACAGAGGAAAACACAAAGTGGATTAAAGGATATACATTATCCAGGCAATGACAATCAGTCTGAGAGGCATCTCACTAAGTAAATCATTTAGTACAAATTTCTTGAACATGCAAAAGAGATGTATGATGTGAGCTAAGATCAAAATTAAATAGAAAGAGATCATACTGGATAGCGCTGAACAAATAGAATAGCCTTTCCATGACACTGTTGCCACCATAGCTTGATGTGTATTTCTAGAACGCAACTTGTTCTGAGCAGAATAGCAATTTTCTTTCATCTTTCTCAGTTCTATTTATTCACCCTTGATATAGACATTGTAGGTTCTTGAAAAGATCTAGAATATGTCTAATGAAGATCAGTAAAACTGGTGTAAAAGGGGACGGGCCAATGGGAGCACAATCCTTAGAGCATGCACAGTGTTCTCTGCCTGTGTAGTTTTGGTGTGCCTATATAAAACCTGGTGATATACAAAACCCTGGTTATGGGTATGCTCAGGTATTCTTGTTTCCTGTTGGATTATTGTGTGTTAATAAAAAATCTTTTAATTGGCCAATGAGTCAGAATTGAGTGTACTGTAAATACAGAGGCTTCAACAGAGGCACTCAACCAACCTCTCTGTCTCTCTGTGTGTCTCTCTGTCTCCCTTTCAGCTGTCTGTCTCTCTGTCTCTGCCTCTTCTCTTTCTCTGTCTCTCTCTCTCTCTCCATCTGTCTCTCTCTCTCTCTCTGCCTTTGCCTCTGTCTCTGTGTCTGTCTCTCTCCTTTTGCATGAGGAGAAAGAGATACTGTTAGTCTTCAGATGAGGTAGACACTTATCAAACTGATTTGGTGACCTCAAACATATGGCAATTTAGTTTCTTCCTCATTTGTATTTATTATTCCCTGATTCTTGATGAATGAGTACTGGAGATAAAATGAGGTTATATGCTCTGATAGGTAAGAAGGCACCAGAAGTTCAGAAGTGGGACTCCAGGAGAGAAGTCTACCATACCTGCAGCTTCTGAGTACAGCCCTGAGGAACTATTGTTCATTCCAGCCCAGCAGAGCATCAACCCAGAAACTTCTATGCCATATACGACAAAGTAGTAAGTTGTGCATAAGCTGTAACACATACAGAAATGGGAAGATACGCTTTAGGTATCACTTGAAGATTGAGCCCATTCTTCTGAGGGACTGATATGGTAAGGATAGTGTGTCCCAGTCTGGACTGGGGGTGGGGAAATGTTTTGTAGCAGCCACTTTAAGTTCAAATCCTTTCTCTCTAGGGATCAAGGTATGCCCTGATTTAAGGGCAATTATTCTTGCTATAGTACACACACACACACACACACACACACACACACACACACACACACACACACATCTTTTGCACAGCTGGGTGGTACAATGGATAGAGTACAGGTTACGGAGTCAGGAAGACCTGAGTTCAAATCCAAGTTCAGACAGTTACTATTGTGTGACCCTGGGGCAAGTCACTTCACTATACCTCAGTTCCTCATCTGTAAAATGAGCTAGAGAAAGAAGTGGCCAACTGCTCCAGTATCTTTGCCAAGAAAACTCCCATAAAGGGTGACCAGGAGTTGGACATGACTGAAAAAGACAGAACAACAACCCAAGTGAGACACTGATCCTTTAGATAACCACCTTGGAAATCCAAATACTGGGATTGTCCTGCTATGTAGGACAGCACCAGATATGCCTGTATTGAACTAGGAGATGGGACAAGAAGAGCCCAGCATAACCTAGGCTCTAGATTTGGTGAGTGACTCTTATGGTAAATGACTCCTGCATTAGCCTAAAGCTCATTACACCCTGAAAGCTTGACACCCCTCCACTGATTAAATCTTAGAGGAATCCTGTTCCTTTTAGAGATCCGATTGTATTCTCATCTTTTGGGTTACCAAGATCTGTGCTTTATTAGAGGAAGACGGAGAAAAGTATGTGTATGTGTGTGTATACATATATACATAACTTTGATGTCTGTGTGTATATGTACATATATGTATATATGTGTAGACACACATATGTGCATAGGCATGTGTGTATATTTCCATTTCTAGATGAAGCTCCATCGTTATCTCCAGAGGTTTTTCCCCCAACTCTTCTTGAAAAGTGATTTTGATTCCTTTTATTTTTGTAAATTTTTATTTGTTTTAAACTTAAATACAAAATTCAAAAGAAAAAAGAATAATTCCACACACACAGTGGAATATAAGATAGGATTCAATATAAAATAATAAATTTCCATTTCAAGAAAACCTGTATAATAAATAGTATACATTGTTTTCAAAACTACCTGCTTTTCTTTGCTGCTCCCTAAGTTTTCTTTTGATCTCTGCTGTGTACTTTTTATTATTTTTTCTCCTCTCCTCCAACCCTAAAGAAGGCTACAATTAAATTTGGTGAGATAGATAGATAGATAGATAGATAGATAGATAGATAGATAGATAGATAGATAGATAGATAGATAGATGATAGACAGATAGAGATACACACACAAGTATACATAGATTATGCATAAACACATACACGTATACCCATAAACACTCATACACACATATTTGATGATACTATGCCTATTTCCACTTGTCCTCTTGATGGAATCCTAATAAAGCTGCCCCCAGCCCTGATATTCTTACCTCTCTGTGAGCCCCACTGAAGAGCAGACATGCCCTGATTTGACCCCACAATCTGGCTTTAGCCACATGACAGGCAGACAGGCTCAATATAGCCACTGCCCCAAGATGGATTTCACATATTAGAACAGTTCTGTTCATATACTCAACCACAGTCACATCATTCATTCAGCCCAAAACAGGACCACAATACCTAACTATCCATCTTGAGCAGAGAGGACCACAATAACTAGTCAATCAGAAAGCAGTATGACTGGGATGTTTGACCACCAAATCATAGAAGGGACCCCTCCCCATTATCTAATCCCTTAACAAACCCTTTCTGCTTTTTTAATATTCATAATTTCTGTTGTGTAAATGGCATCATTACACTAAAAATTTGCCTGTGCTGTCTAAGTTTCTTGTTCCTCTTGGAACCTAGCCCACTTCTGAGGAGCATCAGTCCTCAATAAATGCCAGTACTTGGATGAGAGGTGGTCTGACTCTGAATTCTTTGAGATGATGCCACCACAATACACCATGAAACAGCAACAATCTCTTTCTCTGAAGATCTCCTTTCATAAGTCCAACTCTTTCCATGTTTTTTTCTAAACTAAATAGTTCATCATTTCCTACACCAGAGCAGTATTCCAATATGATAATCTGATTGTCTATGAAAGTTTTTTCTCCAATTTTCTCTGCATTCCTCCTATTCCTGTCTACTTTGGTTTCATTTATACAAGAAGTTTTTAATTTAAAATAATGAGAAGCAATCATTTTATTCTGCAATAATGCCAGTTTAAGGTCTGGTACTTCTGAATCTCCTTATTTATGTCTATTTCTCCTGGTTTCTTTGAAATTACTGACCTTTTGTTCCTCCCAATGAACTTTATTATTATTTTTTCTAACTCGGTGAAATAATTTTTTAGTAATTTAATTGGGATGGCATTGAATAAATGGATTAGGCAGGTAAAATTGTCATTTTTTATCATATTGGCTTTACCTACCCATGAACAATTAATACTACTCCAATTATTTAAATCTGACTATCTGCATAAAAAATGTTTTATGTCTATATTTCTGTAGTGCCTATATTTGTTTTGGCTGGTATACTCTCAGCTATTTTATACTGTCTGGTTATTTTAAATAGTTTAAAACAATATGGAATAATGTTGGTGACTCATAGTACAGTTTCTCTATTTTATCTTTTAAGTAAATCTATTTTAGCTTTAACTTTGTCTGAAATCATGATTACTACCCCTACATTTTTTTTCCATAATAGATTCTACTACAGCCCTTTATTTTATGTTTGTACATATCTCTCGTTTTTATTGTGTTTCCTGAAAGCAATACATTGTTGAATTCAGATTTTTAATCCACTAGTCATTTCTTTTTTTATTGGGGGGGGGGGGGAAGAGTAAATTCATCCCATTTGCATTCCAAGCTATAATTACTTGTTGTGTATTTTGCTCCTTCCTAATTCTTCTCACTCTCTTTATCCTATCCCTCCTCACTCTGCTGATTTACTTCTATCCACTACTTTGCCCTCTGATTCCTTAATCTACCTACTCCTCTAAGAGTACACTCCTTCTCTTTTCTCTCCATCCTATGCCCTTGCCTTCTTGCTTCTTTCTAAATATAGAAGATTTTTATACACACACATACATATATTCATACATACCCACAAATGTGTATATCTACACAAATATATACCCACATACATATATACATACACATGTATGTGTTTATATGTGTGTATATATGAGTGTATATATGTATATATGTAGCCCATTTGCCATAAGAGTAAGCTTCCATTGCTACCTGCCCTCTCCCCCTACTTACTTCTTATATATCAGTTCTTCTTTTTATGCCTCATTTGTTTAACTACTCCTTTTTATCTCTTGCTACAGTTTTATTTTTTTAGAATCACCCATACTACACAGTTTAGCCCAAGTCTTTCAAACCATTCAAATAATGATTAATAAGAGTAGTGATTGCATTTTCACATATCAGAAGTAAACTGTTTTGACTTATTGAGTGCCTTATAATTGATCTTTAATGTTTACCTTATATTTCTCTTAGATCCTATATGCCAAATTTTCCATTAAGTTCTGCTGTTTATGTCATAAATACCTGAAATACTCTCAGTGCATTAGATGTCCTTTTTTTCCACTCAGGATTATACTTAATTTTGGTGGTTAAGTTATCCTTGATTATAACCCCAGCTCTTTTGCTCTATGAAATATAGTATTCCAAGACCTACAGTCCTTCAATGTAGTAGCTGCTAGGTCTTGTGTAATCCTTATTGTAGCCCCACAATAATTAAGTTAATTTTTTCTTCTTGCTTCTACTGTTTTCTCTTTAACTGGAGAGCTTTAACATTTGGCTATGATATTCCTGTAAGTTTTTTTCCTGGGTTCTCTTTCAGGAGATAATCAGAGAATTTTTTTTCTATTTCTGCTTTGCTTTCTTCTAATATATAGGAAAGCACCAGATGTTCCTTTATTGAACTAGGAGATAGGACCAGAGCCTAACATGAACTAGGTTCCAGATTAGGTGAGGGACTCTTATGGAAACAATGATTCTCCTGTGTTAGCCTAAAACTCATTTCACCTAAAACCTTGACACTCCTCCACTGGTTGAGTCTTAGAGATATTTTGTTCCTTGTAGAAATCTGATTGTATCCTTGTCTTTTGTGTCATCATGATCTGTGCTGTGACAGAGGAAGAGGGAGAAAAGTGTGTGTATGTACATATATATGTAGTATGTATATATAATATATAGTGTGTGTGCATGCATATATGCATATTTGTGTATGCACACTCATGTAGTTCACATCTGTCTGGATGAATCTCCAAAGAAAACAAGAATCAATATCTCTAGAGTCTCTTCCCTTCCCCCAACTCTTCTTTTTTATTATTTTATTTTCCTTATTACATGTAAAAACAATTTTTAACATTCATTTTTAAAATTTTGAGTTCCAAATTCTCTCCCTTCCTCCCTCCCTACCTCTCCCTGCACTGAGAAGGCAAACAATTCAATATAGGTTCTACATGTGTAGTCATGCAAAACACTTTCATAAAGTCATGTAGTGAAAGAAAACATAGCAAAAAAAAACTCTTGTATGCTTCAATCTACATTCAGACACCATTGTTCCTTTCTCTGGAGATGGATAGCATATTTCATCATAAGTCCTTCAGTCTTGGATCATTGTATTGATGAGAATACCTAAGTCATTCACAGCTGATCATTCTACAATATTGCTGTTTCTTTGTTCACATTACATTTCACTTTGCATCAGCTCATATAAGTCTTTCCAGGTTTCTGTGAGAGCATCCTGTTCATCATTTCCTAAAGTACAATAGCATTCCATCATAATCACATACAACAGTTTGTTCGTCCATTCCCCAATGACAGGCATTCACTCATTTTCTAATATTTTGCCCCTGGAAAAGAGTTGTTATAAATATTTTCATATATCTACTATTTTCATACATCATACATCATACATCCATTTTCTTGTTGGTTTTTTTGTCTCTTTTGGGATACAGGCATATACAGCAGTATTGCTAGCTCACAAAGTACACATAGCTTTATAGTCTTTTGGGCAGAGTTCCAAATTGCTCTACAGAATTGTTGAATTAGTCTACAATTCCATTAATGTCTCATTTTTCCTACATCTCCTTGAACATTTTTTCATTTACCTTTGTTGTCCTATTAACCAATCTAATAGGTATGAGGAAGTACCTCAGAATTATTATAATTTGCATTTCCCTAATCAATAGTGAGTTAAAGTATTTTTTCATATGGTTATAGAAAGCTTTAATTGCTTCATCAGAAAACTGATCATACCTTTTGATCATTTATCAATTGGGTAATGGTTGTCATTTTTATAAATTTGACATAGTTCTTTATACTGTTGAAAAATGAGGCCTTTAACAGAAAAACTTGCTTCAAAATTTTTTTCACAGTTACTATTGCTAACTCTATTTCCCTCCATCCTATTCCCCCTCTAGTTTATTCTGTTCTCTCTCTCCCTTCATCCTATCCCTCCTCAAAAGTGTTTGCTTGTAACTACCCCCTCCCTTCTACCTTCTTATTCCCTGCCTCTCCTACTTTCCTGCACAGTAGGATAAATTTCTGTATCCAATTGACTGTGTATATTATTCTCTCTGAGCCAGTTCTGATGAGAGTAAGGTTTACTCACTCCTTGCCCTTTTCCCCTCTTCCCCTCCACTACAAAAGCTTTTTCTTACCTCTTTTATGTGACTTAATTTACCTAATTCTAGCTCTCCCTTTCTCTTTCTCCCAATATATTCTTCTCTTGCTCTTCATTTTATTTTTTTAGGTACCATTCCTTCAGATTCAACTCACCCTATGCTCTCTGTATATTATGTGTATGTATATGCATGTAAGTACATATGTATGTGTGTATGTATATATATATATATATATATGTTGTGTATATGTATATATGTACATGTGTGTATTTCCTCCAACTATCCTAATACTGAGAAAGGTCTCATGAGTTACAAATGTCATCTTCCCATGTACGAATGTTAATAGTTTAACTTTAATAAGTTCCTCATGAGTTATTTTTCCTGTCTACCTTTTTATGCTTCTCTTGAGTCTTGTATTTGAAAGTCAAATTTTCTATTCAGTTCTGGTCTTTTTTTCAAGAATGTTTGAAATTCCTCTATCTAATTGAAAATCCATTTTCCCCCTCATGAATTACACTCAGTTTTTCTTGGTAGGTGATTCTTGCCTGTAGTCCTAGCTCCTTTGCCCTCTGAGATATCATAATCCAAATCTTTCAGTCCTTTAAAGTAGAAGCTGCTAAATTTTGTGTTATTTTGACTGTGGTTTCACAATACTTGATGTTTTTCTTTATGGCTGCTTGAAATATTTTCTGCTTGACCTGAGAACTCTGGAATTTGGCTATAATATTCCTGTTAGTTTTCATTTGAGGATCTATTTCAGGATGTGATCAGTGGATTCTTTCCATTTATATTTTATCATCTGATTCTAGAACATGAGGGAAGTTTCCCTTGATAATTTTTTGAAAGATGATGTCTAGGCTGTTTTTTTTATCATGGATTTCAGGTGGCTCAATAGTTTTAAAATTATCTCTTTTAGATCTATTTTCCAGATCAGTTGTTTTTCCAGTGAGATATTTTGCATTCTCTTCTATTTTTTCATCCTTTTGGTTTTATCTGATTGTTTCTTGATTTCTCATAAAGTCATTAGTTTCCATTTCCTCCATTCTAATTTTTAAGGAATTATTTCCTTCAGTGAGCTTTGGGATGTCCTTTTCCATTTGACCAGTTCTGCTTTTCAAGGCATTCTTCTCCTAATTGGCTTTTTGGACCTCTTTTTTCCATTTGGCCTAATCTGATTTTTGAGGTGTTATTTTCTTCCATATTTTTTGTGTCTTTTTTACCAAGCTGTTGACTAGTTTTTCATCATTTTCTTGCATTGCTCTCATTTCTCTTCCCAATTCTCTACTTCTCTTGCTTCATTTTCAAAATCTTTTTGAGTTCTTCCATGGCCTGAGACCAATTCATATTTTTCTTGGAGGCTTTGTATGTAGGAGTTTTGACTTTGTTGTCTTCTTCTAAGTATGTACTTTGATTTCCTTCTCACCATAGCAACTTTCTCTAACGAGAGGTTTTTTTCTGTTGTTTGAAAATTTTCCCATCCTTTTATTTTACTTTTTAATTCTTTCTTAAGGTAGGGTTCTGTTTCCAGGGTGGAGGACGAACAGTCCAAAGCTTCATGGATTTCAGGCAACTGTTTTCAGAGATACTTCTAGTGACCTGTAAGTTTTCATCTTTCCCAAGGTAGTATGATCTGAAAAGAGATGTTTACTGCTCTCCTGGACTGTACTCTGGTCTGTGAGTGACCAGAAGCACTCCTTTGTACCCTGAAATTGTGAAAAGGGGTCCCCTTCCACTGCTATGTTATGCTAGTGCTTCTCTTTGCCCTGGGACTGACATCCAGGACTGCAACCCAGATCCAAATATGGACAAAACAATGGAGTCTTGCCCCAATATTGGTTAAAAGATCTTCTGACCAGTTGTTCAACCCTCTTACCTACCATTTCTGAACTGAGTGCTCAGGAAGTAACCACTGCCACCACTGCTGCCACTACTGATTCCGTCACTTCCAAGGCCTGCTCCTGGTTTACCCTGTGCTTGTGCAGCCTGGGTTGGACTGCACTCCATTCTCACCCTGTGCTACAGACCTTTCCTGCTGACATTCTAAATTGTCTTTGGCATCTATGGGCTGAGGGGTCTAGAAACCACCACTGCTGCCAGTGATTAAGTCACACTGAGGCATGCTTCATATTTGTTGGGGCCCTGTCTGTGCCATTGTAGTCTGTGCTGGACTGCTTTCTGTCTCACTTTGGTGCAACACATCTTTCCTGCTGACTTCCAAGTTGTCTTGAGCTGGAAATTTGTTTCACTATCTTTTTGTTGGTTCTACTTCTCTAGAATTTCTTTATAATTTTTAAAGGTATTTGGAGGGGTTTGGGGGAGAGCTAAAGTGAGTCCCCACCTTTACTCTGTCATTTTGGCTCTGTCCCCCCAACTCTTCTTAAAGAGGGATTTTGATGCCCTTTGGTTTTGTAACTTTTTAAATTTACTTTAAACTTAAATACAAAATTAGAATAGAAAAAAGAATATTTCCATGTGCACAGCAGAATGTGAAAAGATTCAATATAAAATAATAAATTTCTATTTCAAAAAAACTTACAGAATAAATACTACACAGTGTGTTCAAAACTGTCCAATTTTTCTTTACTTGCATGTCGGGTTTTTTTTGGTTTCTCTCTGCTATGTACTTTTTACTTCATTTTTTCTTCCCCCCTCCCTATCCCTCAGAGAAGGCTACAATTAAACAAGAACAGATATAGATAGAGAGTTATATACATATACATAGATATCTATAAAATACACATGAAGACTCCTGAACACATACATATGTGTATATATATATGCATGTACATATATATACATATATGTAACCATGCTATGTATATTTATACTTGTCATCTCTTCCTCTGAAGATGGATAGTATCTTTCTTCATAAGTCCAAGATTTTCCATTTTCTAAATCAAAAAACTCATTACTTCCAGTGCCAAAGCAGTATTCCAACATGATCACATCCTATATGAGAGATTGCCTATGAAAGGTTTTTTCCCAATTTTCTGCATTCCTTATATTCTTGGCTACATTTGGTTTTATTTACACAAGAAAATTTTAATTTAAAATAATCAGAATTATTCATTTTGCACTGCAACAATGCTCTCACCTTATAATGTAGTTTAAAGTCTGGTATTGCTGAATCACCTGCCTTTTTCCCCTGGTTTCTTTGAAATTCCTGATCTTTCGTTCTTTCAAATGAATTTTGTTATTTATTTTCTAAGTCAGTAAAATATTCTTTTTGTAATTTAATTGGGATGTTATTGAATAAATACATTAGTTAGACAAAATTGTTACTTTTTAATATATTGGCTTTACCTACCCATGAACAATAAATATTACTCCAATTATTTAAATCTGACTTTATTTGTAGAAAAAATGTTTTATGTTTATGTTCGTATAGTGCTTGAGTATGTTTTGGCAGGTAAGCTCTTAGGTATTTAATACTGTCTACTTATTTTAAATGATCTAAAACAATATTGAATCATATTGGTGATGCTTGGTAGGTTTCTCTATTGTACTCTTTTAAATAAATCTGTTTTAGATTTGACTTTGAGATCATGATTATTACTCTTGCTTTTTTACAAAATTAATTCTACTCCAGCCCTTTATTTTATTTTTGTGTGTATCTCTCATTTTTATTTTATTTCCTGAAAGCAGCACATTGTTGAATTCAGATTTTTAATCTGCTGTTTATTTAATTGTGGGTAAATTCATCCCATTCACATTCTAAACTATAATTACTGCATTACCTTCCTTCCCACTTTTCCTTTCTATGCTTCTCACCTTATTTACCCTATCCCTCCTTACTCCTCTAATGTACTTCCACCTTTGATTTTGATGTACTATTGCTTAACCTACCCACCACTCTAAGAGTTCCTCCTTTATCCTCTTCCCCACCCTATCCCTGAACCTTCCATTTCTTTTTAAATTTAGAAGACTTTTATATATACACACACATGCGTATACACACACACACACACACACACACACACACACACACACACACTTCCCTCTTTAATCCCTTTTTTGATGAGAGTAGGATTCCAGAACTATCTGCCCTCCCCGACACTTACTTCTTCTGTATCAAATCTTCCTTCCATGTCCTACTTATATAACTACTCCTTTCTATCTCTCCCTACACAGCTTTATTTTTTTAGAATCACTCTATCATACTCAGCTCAACCAAAACCTTTCTTTTAAACTACTCAAATAATTATAATTAATAGTGCTGATAATATTTTTACATACAAGAAGTAAACAATTTGACCTATTGAGTGCCTTATAATTGGTCTTTAATGTTTATCTTATATTTCTCCTAGATCTCATAAGTCAAATATTCCATTAAAGTTCTGTGGGTTTTTTTGTCACAAATACCTGAAAGCCTTTCAATTCATTAAATGTTAATTTTTTTTCATTCAGGATTATACTTAACTTTGCTGGGTAAATTATCCTTGGTGTAACCCCAGCTCTTTTGATCTACAAAATATAGTATTCTAAGACCAATGGTCCTTCAATGTAGTAGCTACTGGGCCTTTTGTAACTCTTATTGGAGCCCCATGGCATCCAAATTGTTTTTTTCTTGTTGCTTCCAGTATTTTTTCCTTAACTGGGAAGCTTTGAAACTTGGCTATGAAATCCCTGTAAGTTTTCCTCATGGGATCTCTTTCAGGTGGTGATCAGTGGATTTTTTTCCCTATTCCTGCTTTGCCTTCCTGTTCCTCAATTTCAGATAATTTTTCTTTATACTTTCTTGTGATATTGCATCAAGATTCTTTTTAGTTGTATTTTTCAGGCAGTCTAGCTATTTTTACATTATCTCTTATCAATCTGTTTTTCTGATGAGAAATTTCATATTCTCTTCTATTTTTTCATCCTTTTGATTTTGTTTTATTATTTCTTGGTTTCTTATTATTTTATTAGCTTTCCCTTTCCCAGCTCTAGTTTTCAAGGAAGTGTTTTCTTGTTTAAGTTCTTGATTCTCTATTTCCACTTGGTTGACTTTCTTTTCATGATTTTCCTGAATTGTTCTTATTTTTTTTTCTAATTTTCCTCAATCTATGTTATTTTGATTCCTGCCAGTAGGAGAAACAGGAGTTTTCTTCACAGAGGGGATACCAGGATTCTCCCTTAAATGTTATTAGTCTAGAGAAATAATTTTAGGTTTAAGCAATACTCCTGATTGTTAGCCTTTGACAGGGAAAAATTGCGTCAAGTTTCTTATCCAAGGCTTGACTTCCTTCAGATCAAATGCAAGTTCCACAATGAACATGTGACAAATAGTTGGTAAGCCCATTTATTCAAATTAATAGCAAAACCAAGATTAGAGAAGTTATACATGTAAGAATTATAGCAGACAATGCACAGAATGAATTGAGTCTCTCATTTAATTAAAGTAACTCAACTCCACAGAGAGGGGGGAGAGAGAGAGAGAGAGAGAGAAAGAGAGAGAGAGCACTTTAGATCTCACCGAAGGGGAATTTCCCTGAAGTCTACAGAATAGTAAATAGGGGATAGGGATATGATTAAGATGCCTACTCCTTTACATGTCAGTTTTTTCCAGTGTCTCTCTTCTTTCAGGGACTTGATGAGAGTTTGGAATTGTATATCTTTCTTAAAGTATCTTCTTCTCTTCTGGAAACCAGAAGATGAGACTCCATCTTCTCTGAAGCTCTCACCAATACCCCTTATGCATGCCCACAACTTTGAGTAATCGGTCTCCACCAGTAAGTAGCATGGAAATGACCTTTAAGTCACAGGTTACAGGAATATTGGGCAAAGGAAAGTGAGAAAGAGAAAGAAAATGAACTACCATGAGTTTAATAAATCAGTGAATGTTTACTAAGGTAGTTTGGCCAGAATGTGGAATTTTATAATAAGAACTTATGTGGGGTAGTTCTGGAAAAGTCTGATAAAATCAGACTGAGCAGGGCCTTAAATGTCAATGTAAGACATACAGATTTTATCCTTTTAGTAAGTGGGAGCCATTGCTGGTTTCTAAACATGAGAGTGACATCATCAGATGTGTACCTTCAGAAAGGTTATGTTGGTACCTTTGTGGAGATTGTGTTGAATAGCAAAAGCAATGTACCAATGGGAGAATATGGGGCAGAATATTTTATTAGTCCAGGTGGGAGGTGATAAAGACCTAACTTGGGCAATGACTGATTGAATGTGCAGAATCAGAGAGATATAGAGGCAGGTTCAGCAAAACTTTCCAACTTATTGATTATGGAAGGATAGAGTAGAATCAAGGATAATTTCAAGTTTAAAAATCTTGGAGGTGTTGCCTTCTATTGAAATAGAGGAGTTTGGAGAGACATTGGTCTGGGTGAGGTGAGATGGGGAGGAGGGGAAAGAGGAGAAGGAGAAAATGGAAAAAATAATGAATTATATTTTGGACTTGTTGAGTTTGAGGTTCCTACAGGATATTTATAAAGAGATATCCAGCAGGCAGTTAAGGAGATGTGACTCGAATTTAAGAGAAGGATCATAGTTTGATATATAGATCTATCACTGAAGTGTAAATGGTTGAAATCAACTGAAAAATTACCTTAATTAATACTATACAGGGCAGAACCAAAATGGCAGAGTACAGTAAGCAGCCTGGCTGAACCCTCCAAACATACACCTCCAAGCAACTTTAAAATAACTCATCCAATGAAGTTTTGGAGTGGCAGAGCCAATGAAAGTTCAGACTGAGACATTTTTTCCAGCCTAGGACAACTTAGGAGGTTGGCAAGAGAGATCTGGGATACCAGGGAAGGGGCTCTTGTACAACAGCACAAGCAATTGGCCTTGAAGAAAGCTTTCACAGCAGTGGCAGCAGCAGTAGCTTTAGGAACTGTCAGCCTAGGAATGGTAAGGGAGTCAGACAACTGATTGGAAAGAGATTATAAGGTAACTTTTGCAGGCATTGGGTGCAGTGGCACTGATTGGCAATTATATTGTCCATGTAAGTTCTGGATCATAGTTTCAGGTCACAGTTCTAGGGCAGAGAGGAGTGTTTGTGGTCAGTTACAAGGGAGAAGGGGCCCTGATGACATTTCCAAGACATCAAGGAGCAATTGTGACTGTAGCAGAGCAGGGGGCCAACACACAGTTCCAGGCAAAACGAATCATTGCTAGTATTTGTGGCTAGAGGGGAGCTGGGGTCCTTCCTGGGTAAAGGCCAGAGTGCAGACCAAGAGAGAAGTGGCCACATCTTTCCATATATCAGTCCACCTTGGAAGCACCAAAAACTTGCATAACTCCACAACTAGCTTTGAAAATATCAGCACTGAAGCTAGAATAAGCCTGAAGCTTGGGACATTTCATCTCTATACTCAAGTGATCTGAGCCTAATTTTAACTCAAAGCTCAAAATAAAGAAAAAGGCTGAAAAAATGAACAAACAACAAATAAAGAACCTGAGCATCAAAAGCTCCTACAATGGCAGGGAAGAACAAGACAAAACTCAAAAGAAGATAGCAATGTGAAAACAGCTACAAACAAAGCTTCAAGGAAAAGCACTGATTGACCTAAGTCCAACAAAAATTCCTGAAAGACTTCAAGAAGGTGATGAGTGATAGAAAAAAAATGGGAAAAGAAATTAAAGTAATGAAAGAACATTATGAAAAGAAAATAAACAGCTTAGACATAAAAATGCTGAAGAAAATCTAAATTTGATCTAAAGGTTAAATAAGATAAAAATTCACTGAAGAAAGGAATTCCTTTAAAAGCAGAATGAGAAAATGGGGAAAAGAAGGAAAAAAATCTCACTGAAGAAAATAATTCCTTAAAAATTAGAATTGGGCAAGTAGAATCTAGTGACTCCATGAGGCATCAAGAAATAATAAAAACAAAGTCAAAAGTATGAAAAAAAAATAGAAGAGAAAGTGAAATTTCATAATGGAAAAAAACAACTGACCCAGGAAATCATCAGGAACAGACAATTTAAAAAGTATTGAATTACCTGAAAGTCTTGATCAAGGAAAGAGCCAAAACATAAAATATCAATCAATTCTAAAGGAAAACTGCCCCAGTATCTTTGATCCAGAAAGTAAAATAGAAATTGAAAGAATCCACCAATCACTTCCTAAAAGAAATCGCAAAATGAAAGCTACCAAAAATATTATAGCCACATTCCAGAGCTCCCAGGTCAAAGTGAAGATATTACCAGCATCTGGAAAAAAATAATTCAAATATCATGGAGCCACAGTCAGAATAATACAAAATTTAGCAGCTTCCATATTAAAGAAGTTGATGACTTGGAATGTGATATTCCAGGAAGCAAAGGAGCTAGGATTACAAACAAAAATCACCTTCCCAGCAAAACTGAGTATAATCCTTCCAGAGAAAAATGGATATTTCATGAAATAGAGAACTTTTAAGTACTGCTGATAAAAAGACCAGAGCCAAATGGAAAATTTTACATTCAAGAAGGTGATGCAAGAGAAATGCAAAAAGGTAAATATAACAGAGTAATCATAAGAAAGTCAATAAAGTTAAGCCATTTACATCCCAATATAGACAGAGGATATGAGTGTGAGTCAATTATATTGGGATGTTCTCCAAAAAAAATGAGTGAGAAAGAGATGCATTGGTAGAAGGGGAAAGGAGAGACAGAATGAGCAAAATTTTCTCACATAAAAGAGATATGGAAAAAAGAGGTTTTATAGGGAAGAAAAAGGTGGGGGATGGCAGTTAATGTTTATGTTTGCATCTCACTCTCATGGAAATTGGCTCAAAGAAGGAAGAACATATATATGTATATGTATGCATATATATTTATATATGTTTGTACATATACATGTACATCTGTGTGTACATATATATGTATGTATGTGTGTATATACACACACACACACACACACACACACTCAGTTGGATATGGAAATCTATCTTACCCAATAGGGTTGTGGAGGGGAATAATAAAAGGGAGGCTGGATTAAAGGATACAGTGCTCAGAAGGAAAACAGACTTTTGAGGAAGAACAGAATAAAAAAGAGAGAGAAAAATAAAATAAAATAGGACTGAAAGAAATCCACAGTTGGAAAGTGTAACTGTGAATAGGATAAACTCCCGCATAAAACAAAGTGGGATAGCAGAATGGATTAGATACCAGAATCCAACAATGTTCTGTGTACAAGAGACATATCTGAAACAAAAACACACAGAGAGAGAATTCAACTAAACAACTGGAGCAGAATCTATTGCACTTCAACTGAAGTAAAAAAAAAAAAAAAGCAGGAGTAGTAATCATGACCTCAGACAAAGCAAAAACAAAGGTAGACTTAATTTAAAAGAGATAATCATGGAAACTACATTGTGATAAAAAGTACCATAGATAATATAGTAATATAAAAAACAAAAAACTAATTAAGATGTTTCTCTGATAAAGGCCTCATTTCTCAAATACATAGGGAACTGAGTCAAATTAAAAAAATAAAAGCCATTCCCCAATTGATAAGTGATCAGAGGATATGAATAGTTTTCAGAAGATGAAATCAAAGCTATTTATAGTCATAAGAAAAGCACTCTAAATTGCTGTTTTTTAGAGAATTGAAAATTAAGACAACCCTGAGTGAAATGGCACAGCTAGGAGAACAATGAGCACAATAAAAGCAACAGTGCATGATTATCAACTTTGAATGACTGAGCTATTCTCAGAAATACAATGCTCCAAGACAGCTCTAAAGGACCTAATGATGAAACACGCTATTCATTCTCAGAGAAAGAGCTGATAGAGTCAGGAGGCAAACTGAAGCACACTTTTTAAACTCTCTTTATTTTTCTTTGGATTTTCTATCTGTTTTCTTTCACAATATACCTAATATAGGAATGTTTTCCATGACTGCATATGTATTGCCTTTATCAAATTGTTTCCCTTTCCAATGTAGAGCAAGAAGAGAGAGAAATAGAGAAAATTTGGAATTCAATTTTTTTCCAATGTTAAAAATTGTCTTTAATATGTAAGTGGAAAAAAATAAAATTTTATTAGGTTGCTAATGTTATTTCCCACCCCGTTCTTTGAAAAGGTGAGAAGTTCACAAGATTTTACATTACATAAACTCTCTGATTTTTTCAATGTATTGATCAGTTATGGTGACTTTTTTCATCTTCTTTCTCTTTTCTTATTTTTTGTCTTTAAAAATGTTTTTTGTTGACTACTAGGAAAGAGTAGAGGAGGTAGAATACTGAGGAAAAATAGAGTGATGTTTTTAAAAGACATAAAGAAATGCTCATTTTTTATCCATTGTATTTTCCCCTTGTTTATCCTACTTGGATAAACGTACAGGAATATCATAGAATCCTACTTGGATTCATTAACTTTGACTTGCTCAATTCTAATTATTTTTTATTTTCATGCTTTAAGTATTTCTTATTAGTAAGACTGAAAGGAGACAGAGAGTTTGATAAACAAGGGGAAAAAAGGATGGAGGGATATGCCTAGTTGGTAATCACTACTGTGAAAAAAATTTTAGGGTAAGTTTCTCTGATAAAAATCTTCATTTCTCAGACATAGAGAAAACTACAGGAAATGGATAGCAATAAGACCCATTCCTCAGTTGATAAATGATCAATGGATATGAACAGGCAGTTTTCAGACAAAGTAATCAAGGTTATCTATAGTCATACAAAAAATGCTCTGAATCACTATTGATGAAATAAATGCAAATTAAAAAAACTCTTAGCTACTACTTTATATCTGTCAGTTTGACTAATATGACAAAAAAAGGAAAATGATAAACATTGGAGGGGATGTGAGAAAATTAAAACAGTAATGTGCAACTGGTGAATTGTATACTGATTCATTCATTTTAGCAAGCAATTTGGAAACATGCCTAAAGAGATATAAAAACCATGCATACCCTTTGACCAAGAAATATTCCAAGTAAGTCTGGATCCCAAAGAGGCAAAAAAAATTTTTTAAAGGAAAAGGACCTATGTGCACAAAAATATTTATAGCAGCTCTTTAGGGGTGGCAAAGAATTGGAAGTGAGGTGACGTTCATCAGCTGGGGAATGGTTGAACAAGTTGTTATATATGATGTGATGCAATACTATTGTCCTTTAAGTAATGATGAGCATGATGCTCTCAGAAAAACATGGAAAGATTTACATGAACTGATGTAAAGTGCAATGAGCAGAACCAAGAAAACACTGTGCACAGTAACATCAAGGTATTGTACCCAGTAACATCAATATTGTATAATGATCTACTATAAATAACTCAGTTATTCTTAGCAATACAATGATCCAAGATAATTCTGTAGGACTTATGACAAAAGTTGCTGTCCATCTCCAGAGAAAAAACTGGTAGAGACTGAATGTACGTCAGATACTTTTTCATTAATTTTTTTTTTGTGGAGGGGAGAATCTCTGGGTTATCTTTCACAAAATTACTTACATGGAAATGTGTTTTCTATGCCTATACAAGTATTACCCCTGTTGAACTGCTTGCCTTCTCAGTGATGGAGAGGATTAGAGTGAGAGGGACAATTTGGAACTCAAAATTTTAAAAAAAAAAAAAAAAGAAATGTTAAAATAGTTTTTACATGTAATTGGGAAAAATAAAATATTAAATAAGATAAAAGAAGGTTATTGTGTGTTAATGGAGTGGAAAAGCTTATGACTGATGTGGGAGCCTTCCCTCAGTCATCTCTCTGTGTATAATTAGGACACTGTCTTGTTAAAACAAAAACCAAAACTAATGCAAAACTCAGAGAAAAACAACAGCTGGTATTTACATACCAGCAAAGTGTTTTACAGATATTATTGAATTTATCCTCATTACAACCCTGGGAGACAGATGCCATTGATGAGGAAAATGAGACAGAGAAAGGTGAAGTGCAACAGCTAGTAAATATCTAAGGCAGAACTCAGGTCTTTTTGACTCCAGTTTCATCCCATTCCTTTATTCATTGCTCCGCCTACTTGCCTTTATCAGTAATTACAAGAAACAAAGTCAATTGGCTTAATAATATAGATAAAGACTTTTATATGGGAAAAATCAGTACAATGAGAATAAAAAGGAAAGAAACGGATTGGGGAGAAATATTTCCATAATACTTCTGACAAAATCCTGACACTAAAATAAGGAATTAACTCAGATTTGTGAGAAATCGAACCATTCCTCCATATTCAGTTGATTAAGTGCATGAACAAAAGTACAGATAGATACTCTGGGCCCTAATAGGTTCACCAGAGATATAAAAAAATAAAATAAAATTTGTCCTTGGGTGAGGATTTGTAGAAAGGCATGAATGAGAGTGGCAGGATAGAGTAGATTTATGAAAATCAGTTGGAATATCCAAAGGTGGTATCCACATTGACTTTCTACTTAATTTTTCATCCCTATCCAATGGCCTCCCACTTCTTTATGCACTTGGTGGAGTGAGTGGATACACCAAGCACTTGGGAACAGAAACAAGGAAGCAAAAACTACACAATCAACCATTAATAACAGGAAAGTTTGTGAGCAGAACCTAGAGACCACACAAACAAAAAGACATATCTTCCTGGAGGGCAGGGTGCTGATGAAAAGGACAGCAGACATTTACCCAGAGCTTTAAAGCTTTTCTTTTTTAAAAAATATTGTCAATTTATTTTTGACAATCTTTTTTTAATGTTGAGTTCCAACTTTTCTCCCTCCCTCCAACTACTCACCTACCCACTGAGAAGGTAAGTATCTGTTATACATGAGAAATCATGCAAACCATATTTCCATGTTAGTCATTTTAAAGAAAGCAAAACAAAGTGAAAAAATTGCACTTAAATTAACACTCAAAGTTAATCATTTCTTTTTCTGAAGGCGAATAGCATTTTCATAATGGATCTTTTGGAATTGTTTCAATTCATTTTATTGATCAGAGTAGCTAAATCTTTCACAGTTGATTACAAAACAACATTATTACAATATTACTGTGTACAGTATTCTCTTGGTTCTGCTCACTTCACTTTGGATAAGTTGATCTAACTCTTACCAGGATTTTCTGAAGCTGTTTTCATCATTTCTTAGAGCAAATGTCATTCCACCACAATACTATACTACAGGTTGTTCAGATCTTCCCCAACTGATGGGTGTGCACTTCTTTGGACATAGTTCCAAATATAAGAATGCACAGAACAGTTCATGTTTCAACCAACAGTGCATTAGTGTACCTATTTTCCCACATATTCTCCAGCATTTGTCATTTCTGATAGATGAGAGGTGGCATCATTTTGCATGTCTCCTATTAATAGTGATTTAGAACATTTTCTTATGACTATAGATAGCTTTGATTCTTCTGAAAATGAACTGTTAATATCCTTTGACCATTTATCATTTGGGAATGGCTCTTATTCTTAAAAATTTGGCACTGAGGGTGGAGCCAAGATAGTGGACACACATACTCTAGCTCTTCCCCCACAGCCCATAAAATACCTATAAAGAATGACTCTTAACTCTAGAGCAGCAGAAACCACAGAATGACGGCATGGAGGAGATCTCCAGCCCAGTGTGACCTGGAAGGCCAATAGGAAAGGTCTGTGGCACTGGACATGGAGCAGAGTGCAGCTCCACCTTGACCACGCAGTGCCCACTGGAAGGAGAAGGGCTGGAGCAGGCCTTGGGGGTGAAATCCCCACCTGCAGCAGCAGAGGTTTGCAGATCCCTCAACTGATAGGCACCAAAGATCAGTCAGAGGGCTTTTTCAGCTGGTAGAGAAGGGAACAGGCTCCCCCCATACCTCTGGTCCCAGGAAGTGGCCACAGAGGCAGCAGTGGGCATGGCCAGGGCAGGCAGCAGCCAGTCTCCATTGTTGGATAATCCCCCCCAGGGGGGAATTGAGCTACTGGTCTGAATCTCAGCCATGAGCCGGGTCAGGGCATGAACTCCTCTCCCTTGATTGTGCCACCTTGGAGAACCTGAGATCTTATAGGTCCCCAGAGTATACCCTACTCTTTTATATATATATATATATATATATAAAATTTATTTATTTAACTTTTAACATTCATTTTCACAAAATTTTGGGTTCCAAATTTTCTCCCCTTTTATCCCCTCCCCCCCCAAACACCAAGCATTCTAATTGCCCCTATCACCAATCTGCTCTCTCTTCTATCATCCCTCTCTGCCCTTGTCTCCATCTTCTCTTTTGTCCTGTAGGGCCAGACAGCTTTCTATACCCGTTTACCTATATTTCTTGTTTCCTAGTGGCAAGAGCATTACTCGACAGTTGATCCTAACACTTTGAGTTCCAACTTCTTTACCTCCCTCCCTCTCCACCCTTTCCCTTTGGAAGGCAAGCAATTCAATATAGGCCAAATCTGTGTAGTTTTGCAAATGATTTCCATAATAGTTGTGTTGTATAAGACTGACTATATTTCCGTCCATCCTATCCTGTCCCCCATTACTTCTATTCTCTTTTGATCCTATCCCTCCCCATGAGTGTCGACCTCAAATTGCACCCTCCTCCCCATGCCCTCCCTTCTATCATCCCCCCCACCCTGCTTATCCCCTTATCCCCCACTTTCCTGTATTGTAAGATAGGTTTTCATACCAAAATGAGTGTGCATTTTATTCTTTCCTTTAGTGGAATGTGATGAGAGTAGACTTCATGTTTTTCTCTCACCTCCCCTCTTTATCCCTCCACTAATGAGTCTTTTGCTTCCCTCTTTTATGAGAGATAATTTGCCCCATTCCATTTCTCCCTTTCTCCTCCCAATATATTTCTCTCACTGCTTGATTTCATTTTTTTTTAAGATATGATCCCATCCTATTCAATTCACTCTGTGCACTCTGTCTCTATGTGTGTGTGCATGTGTGCATGTGTGTGTGTGTAATCCCACCCAGTACCCAGATACTGAAAAGTTTCAAGAGTTACAAATATTGTCTTTCCATGTAGGAATGTAAACAGTTCAACTTTAGTAAGTCCCTTATGACTTCTCTTTGCTGTTCACCTTTTCCTGGTTCTCTTCATTCTTGTGTTTGAAAGTCAAATTTTCTTTTCAGCTCTGGTCTTTTCATCAAGAATGCTTGAAAGTCCTCAATTTCATTGAAAGACCATTTTTTCCCCTGAAGTATTATACTCAGTTTTGCTGGGTAGGTGATTCTTGGTTTTAGTCCTAGTTCCTTTGACTTCTGGAATATCCTATTCCATGCCCTTCGATCCCTTAATGTAGAGGGTGCTAGATCTTGTATTATCCTGATTGTATTTCCACAATACTTGAATTGTTTCTTTCTAGCTGCTTGCAATATTTTCTCCTTCACCTGGGAATTCTGGAATTTGGCCGCAATGTTCCTAGGAGTTTCTCTTTTTGGATCTCTTTCAGGCGGTGTTCTGTGGATTCCTTGAATATTTATTTTGCCCTCTGGTTCTAGAATCTCAGGGCAGTTTTCCTTGATAATTTCATGAAAGATGATGTCTAGGCTCTTTTTTTGATCATGGCTTTCAGGTAGGCCCATAATTTTTAAATTGTCTCTCCTGGATCTGTTTTCCAGGTCAGTTGTTTTCCCCATGAGGTATTTCACATTATCTTCCATTTTTCCATTCTTTTGGTTTTGTATTGTGATATCTTGCTTTCTCACAAAGTCTTTAGCCTCCATCTGTGCCATTCTAATTTTGAAAGAACTATTTGAAAGAACTATTTTCTTCAGTGAGCTTTTGAATCTCCTTTTCCATTTGGCTAATTCTCCTCATTGGCTTCTTGAACCTCTTTTGCCAATTGAGTTAGCCTATTTTTCAAGGTGTTATTTTCTTCAACATTTTTTTGGGTCTCCTTTAGCAGGGTGCTGATTTGTTGTTCATACTTTGACTTCATGTCTCTCATTTCTCTTCCCAGATTTTCCTCCACCTCTCTAACTTGATTTTCAAAATTCTTTTTGAGCTCTTCCATGGCCTGAGCCCATTTGGTGGGCTGGGACACAGAAGCCTTGCCTTCTGTGTCTTTGCCTGATGGTAAGCATTGTTCTTCCTCATCAGAAAGGCAGGGAGGAATTGCCTGTTCACCTAGAAAGTAACCTTCTGTAGTCTTATTTCTTTTCCCTTTTCTGGGCATTTTCCCAGCCAGTGACTTGACCTCTGAATATTCTCCTCACACCCACCTCGCCTCCTGATCCTCCCAGCCAGTGTTTGGGGTCTAAGATTCAAATGCTGCTTCCCGCCTCAGGGCTTTTGGCGGGGGCAGGGCTGCTATTCAGTGTGAGATTAAGTTCAGGTGGTCAGGTCGGGGCAGGGTTGCCTCTCAGGCTCAGTTCCCTCAGGGGGTTTATGCACAGACCTTCAACAATGGATCCAGGCTCCTGCCCGCCCGGGGAGCCCTGGTCTGCTGCCACCCCTCAGCCTCTGCCTCCCGAGGGGGCCCGAGCCATGGGGGCACCCCACTCCCCTTTCGACCCACCAAAGAGACTCTCTCACCGACCCCCGTCACCTGTGGGTGGAGGGACTTGTGCGGCCGCTGGAGATCCCATCCCTGAAGCCTGCTCGGGTCTGTTCCTCTTGGTGTCGCGGTCGCAGCAGGTCTGGGCTGGGCTGGGCTCCGTGTCTGCAGCGCGACAGACCTTTTGCGAGAGGTTTGCAGGTCCCTCTGGAACAGAAATCTCCTTCTCTTCACTGTTCTGTGGCCTCACTGCTCCAGAAATCGCCATGAGTTACTTTATACTGATGTTGTATGGATTGTGGGTTCAGAGCTATGTGTATTTGCGTCTTTCTACTCCGCCATCTTGGCTCCGCTCAGTATACCCTACTCTTGACCAAAAGTCAAGAAACTGGTTGGCAAAATGCCCAAAAAGGGGAAGATAATAAGGCTATAGAAGGTTACTTTCTTGGTGAACAGGTACTTTCTCCCATCCTTTCAGATGAGGAAGGACAATGCTTACCATCAGGGAAAGACATGAAAGTCAAGGCTTCTGCATCCCAAATATTCAAAATAAATATTCAGTGGTCTCAGGTCACGGAAGAGCTCAAAAAGGATTTTGAAAATCAAGTAAGAGAGGTGGAGGAAAAACTGGGAAGAGAAATGAAAGGGATGAAAGAAAAGCATGAAAAATGGGTCAACACCTTGCTAAAGGAGACCTCAAAAAATGCTGAAGAAAATCACACCTTTAAAAATAGGCTAACTCAATTGGCAAAAGAGGTTCAAAAAAGCCAATGAGGAGAAGAATGTTTTCAAAAGCAGAATTAGCCAAATGGAAAAGGAAGTTCAAAAGCTCACTGAAGAAAATAGTTCTTTCAAAATTAGAATGGAACAGATGGAGGCTAATGACTTTATGATTAACCAAGAAATCACAAAACAAAACCAAAAGAATGGAAAAATGGAAGAGAATGTGAAATATCTCATTGGAAAAATAACTCACCTGGAAAATAGATCCAGGAGAGACAATTTAAAAATTATGGGACCACCTGAAAGCCATGATCAAAAAAAGAGCCTAGATATCATCTTTCATGAAATTATCAAGGAAAACTGCCCTGAGATTCCAGAACCAGAGGGCAAAATAAATATTGAAAGAATCCACCAATCACCTCCTGAAAGAGATCCAAAAAGAGAAACTCCTAGGAATGTTGTGGCCAAATTCCAGAGTACTTTGGTCAAGGAGAAAATATTGCAAGCAGCTAGAAAGAAACAATTCAAGTATTGTGGAAATACAAGCAAGATAACACAAGATCTAGCTGCTTCTACACTAAGGGATAGAAGAGTATGGAATATTATGTTCCAGAAGGCAAAGGAACTAGGACTAAAACCAAGAATCACCTACCCAGCAAAACTGAGTATAATACTTCAGAGGAAAAAATGGTCTTTTAATGAAACAGAGGACTTTCAAGCATTCTTGATGAAAAGACCAGGGCTGAAAAAAAATTTGACTTTCAAACACAAGAATCAAGATAAGTATGAAAAGGTAAACAGCAAAGAGAAATCATAAGGGACTTATTAAAGTTGAACTGTTTACATTCCTACATGGAAAGACGATATTTGTAACTCTTGAAACTTTTTTCGGTATCTGGATAGTTGGTGGGATTACACACATACACACACACATGCACACACACACACATATACACAGAGACAGAGAGCACAGGGTGAATTGAATAGGATGGGATCATATCTTTAAAAAAATGAAATTAAGGGGTGAGAGAGAAATATATTGGGAGGAGAAAGGGAGAAATGGAATGGGGTAAATTATCTCTCATAAAAGAAGCAAGTAAATGACTTTTCAGTGGAGGGAAAAGTGGGGAGGTGAGAAAAAAAAACATGAAGCTTACTCTCATCACATTTGACTAAAAGAAGGAATAAAATGCACACTCATTTTGGTATGAAAACCTATCTTACAATACAGGAGAGTGGGGGAGAAGGGGATAAGCAAGGTGGGGAGGGGATGATGGAAAGGAGGACAATGGGAGGAGGGACTCCAGCACTCTTGGAGAGGGACAGGGTCAAAAGAGAGGGCAGAAGAAATGGGAGGCAGAATAGGATGGAAGGAAATATAGTTAGTCTTACACAACATGACTATTATGGAAGTCATTTGCAAAACTACACAGATATGGCCTATATTGAATTTCTTGCCTTCCCAAAGGGAATAGGTGGGGAGGGAGGGAGGAAGAGAAGGTGAAACTCAAAGCTTTAGGAACACCTGTAGAGTATTGTTCTTGCAACTAGGAAATAAGAAATACAGGTAATGGGGTACATAAATTTATCTTGCCCTACAGGACAAAAGAGAAGATGGGGATAAGGGAAGGGAGGGATGTTAGAAAGGAGGGCAGATTGGTGATCGAGGTAATTAGAATGCTCAGCATTTTGTGGTGGGGGGAGGGGAGAAATGGAGAGAAAATTTGGAACCCAAAATTTTGTGGAAATGAATGTTGAAAACTTAAATAAATAAATTTTAAAAAAGTAAAAAAAAGACAAATGAATGCCACACAAAATCTGTATATACAAGTTAGGCATAGCTAAATGTAGATAAACAGACATATACATTTACATTGATATTTCTGTGGAATCCATGTGCCCATATGTTTGTGGACCACAGATGCTCTTAATTATTCTGAATACAAAGTGCTCCCAAGTGTATACTCTACTCCAAACCATCTGATTCCAAGATCTCTAAAAATTACGGATAACATTTGGTCTAAAGGGTGTTTCACAGATTGTCTTCCATTGCTGGAATCCTCTCTCTGCTTATCTCCATTTTCTGGCCTACTGACTCCCTTCTGTAAGGCACCTTTTAGTGTCTGCCTTTAATGTGAGTTTCTTCCCTCTAAAATCATCTCTAATTTATCACATATATATATATATATGTATGTATATATATATATGTGTGTGTGTGTGTGTGTGTGTGTGTGTGTGTGTGTATGTGTGTGTGTGTGTGTGAGTGAGTGATCAAGGCTGCATACATTCCATATTGCATTCTAACTCTGATATCTAAGCCTATGACTCTCCCCTATGCCTAAGTCCTTCATATGCCAATGGATAGTGAAAGTGCCACTGAATAATCTTGGACATCACACATTTAATGGATTCAAGCAGTGTCATAGTTAAATCTCTTCAGGATACCTAGGCTGGAGCCATCTAACATGTGAATAGTTTGTGATATATGGGAATGCTGATGATATACTTGGATTTACTTTATATCCAGCTACTTTGCTAAAACGATTAATTCATTCAACTAACTTTTTAGTTGAAACTTTGAAATTTTCCAAGAATATCATCTTATTATCTGCAAAAAGAGATAGTCTTATCACCTCATTCCTTATTCTGATTCCTTCAATTCTTTTTCTTCTCTTATTGCTATTGCTAGGATTTTCAATACAATATTGAACAGTGTTGATGACGATGAGCAGCCTTGTTTCATACCTGATCTTACTGAGAAGGTCTCCAGAAAGTAGTAAGTAGATAATGCTTATTGATGGCTTTAGATAAATGTTGTTTATCAACTTAAGGAAAAATCCATTTATACTAATACTTTCAAGTGTTTTTTAACATATGTTCAATTTTATCAAAAGCTTTTTCTGCATCCATTGATATGTTTTTTAAATTTCTTTTATTGATGTAATCAATTATGTTAATAGTTTTCCTTATGTTAAACCATCCCTGCATTCTGACATAAATTCCATTTTATCATAATGTATAATCTTTGAAATACATGGTTGTGATCATTTATCTCGTGTTTTATTTAGGATTTTGCATCCATATTCATCTATGAAATTGGTCTATAACTTTATCAGTTTTTTCTTTTCTAGGTGTAGGAATCAGTATCATATTTGTTTCCTAAAAGGAGTTTGGTAGAATTCCTTGCTTACCTATTATTCTAAATACTTTAATATTGAAATTAGTTGGTTTTTAAATGTTTGATAGAATCCAGTTATAAATCCATCAGTTCCTGCTTCTTTTCTCTTAGGAAGGTAATTTATGTTCTGTTCAATTTCTTTTTCTAAAATAAATCTATGTACTGTTTCTGATAGATTAAGCTCTTCACAGCAATGCAAGGACCTAAAACATCCCCAAAGGACTCTTGAAACAAAATGCCATCCACATCCAGAGAAAGAACTATGGAATTAGAATGCAGAACGAAGTAGACTCTTTTCTCTTGTATTATGTTTTGTTTTGTTTTGTTTCGCATGGTTTCTCCCATTTGTTTTAAATCTATGCAACATGACTAATGTGAAAATGTATTTAATAAGAATGTATTGTAGAACCCATATAAGATCGTAGGCCGTCTCGGAAAGGGAGGCATGGTGGAGGAAAGGGAGAAAGACGGGGAGAGAATGCAATTATGGAAGTGATTGTTGAAAACTGAAAAGAAACAAATTAATTGAATTTTTTAAAAAAGAAAAAGAAAAACAATAGGTCTATTTAGATATTCTATTTACCCTTCTGCAATTTATATTTTTGTAAATATTCTTCCATTTTACTTAAAGTTTTTGAATTTATTGTCATAAAACTGCAAAATAACTCCTTATAATTGCTTTAATTTCATTTTCTTTGGTGTTATAGTCACCCTTTTCATTTTTAATATTAGTGACTTGGTTTTTTTCTCTCTTTTATTAAATCAGATTGAAGAGTTGTTTATTTTATTTGTCTTTCATAAATTGAATTTCTAGTTTTATTTATTAATTCAATGGTTTTTTTACTCTTACTTTGATTAATCTCACCTTTAATTTTTAGAGTTTCCAATTTAGTGTTCAACTGGGGATTTTTAATTTGTTCTCTTTCTAGTTTTTTCTTTAATTTCACGCCCAATTCATTAGTCTGTTCTTCCTCTATGGTGAGAAGGAAGGGGGAAAAAAAGAAATTTGCATGATAATTATGTTATATGTTTGAAAGGAATAGCAAGTTACGCATAGTAGATTTGCAGTTTCATATACAATTATCCTTTTATTATACTATATTATGGAAATACTTGTTTTATTCCATAAATTTAAATTTTTTTTAAATGACATGAATAGTTGGTATTGAAACAACCACGACTGCTCTGAGGAGGTCTTCATAACAAGTTGCTTTCCCCTGAGAGAGAGCAGACAATCACAGAAGGTAGAAAAGGCACATTTGTGGATGACATTGTTAGAAAGAACAAAGTGATCCACAGGATTTCTCTTGGTTTCACATAAATGACACAAATGACCACTGCTGACCCCCACCAGATTAGTTAAAGGTAACATCCTCTCAGTCAGGTAATGTCCTGACCCTCACTTGATGAATTCCCTTATGTGTAGGTGCCAAGAGGCCTATCTAATGCTCTAGAGTACAAACCCAGGAGCAGTCTGCATAAGGGGATCACTGTAATTAGGTCTGATGAAGTCTCTATTAGAATGGAGACAGTGATGCCAAAAGATTTCTCGATAGGTTTATTATGTTTTGTAAAGTCTCTTCCGGGCTTTCCCCCTTCTGCTGCCTTTGGAGAAATGAGTTTATCCTCACTCAAGATATAGACATAGAGAATATAGATATAGATATAGATGATATAGATATAGAAACAGACATGTGGTCATATACATATATACATACATATGTACTTGCATGTGTATGTGTATATATACCTCTACATGTGGTTGAAGCTACACAGGTTCCTCTGTGACTCACACCAAGCCCATCTCCAAGACTACTTTCAGCGCCTCGAGTTCTCAGAGGGGCATCATAAGATACTGGATCACAGACTTAGAACTAGAAAGGACCTCAAAGGTCATCTAGTCCAATTCTCTCATTTTGTAGATGAGAAAACTGAGTGCCAGAAAAGTTAAACAGCTTGCCTCAGGTCACACCAGTAGTCAATAAGAGGACTGAGGTTAGAGTTCATGTCATCTGACTCCTAATCCATCCCACTTCTCATGGTCCTACCTTGTCTCTCATTCCTAGGCAGTGATGTATTTGGCCTCCAGTTTCCACATTAGCTTTAAGTTGCTCTTCCTTCCCAATCCTTCCAAATCCTGTCCTCAACATGCCCTCTGCTCCACAATCCTCTCTTCCCCTATGCCCTCAGACTATCATTTCCCCATCTGTAGGTCTTGAGTCCCCAGAGCCAAGGGCTAGGCTGAGACTCATTCTTAACAGTTGCTGTTGGGGCTGATTATGCATTTCTGTAGGCTATCCAGGATCATGAGGCTGATGATTTCAAGCATGTCGAGGTAATTGCTGCCCCCAGCACATAGGTGCCTCCATGTTGCCTGAGGGAGTGAGGCAAGGGGAGAGAGACAGAGACAGAGACAGACAGACAGGCACACACACACACACACACACACACCCACACACACACACACACACACACACACACACACACACACATAGTGAGAGAGAACATTTCCTTCCTTCATTAGAGACCTTGTTGCCTTTGAGTTATACATCATCTTTACTCCTTCTGTAGGGATCACTAAGAATTCTGATATGGGATGTGTAAAAGAGAGAAAATTTGTATTCATGATGCTTCTTCCTGGCCTATAGGATACACTAAACTATGATTGATAGAAAGCATCTTCCTATCTCTGAAGATTTTGACTAGCCCCAACAGACAATTTTGTGAATTCTGACCTCATAACCCCATCTGGTAATCTACCTTAGGCCATGGATTAAGGTTCAATGGCATTCATACTTTCTAATTTGCCCCGTATTTCACACCATTCCTTTGGGTGAGGTATGAGAACTCCAAGACTCAGTAATAAGACAGCTCCTTTTGGAGAAGGTCTTTCATCTCAAAGATAGAAATTTTTTTTTATTTTAATTTTTTTCATTCTTGGAACAGTTGGATATCCAGGAATTGAACCATCTATGTAGTTTTCTGACAATCAAGCTATGAAAAATCAGACTTAGGGCTTTATTTCTTTCTCATGTGAGATTTCTAATCTAAAGGCCACAGGGGAGAGAAAATCTCAACTCTCTCAATATACACCTTTGAATTCAGCAATTCCTGACCGCAGTACTGATGCTCTATCCACTGTGCCACCTCATTGCCCATATTCATCTAGGGTCTCAAAATGATTAATTATTAACTTTTCCCTTACAAGTCATAGGAGTACAGCTTTGATCTTGATGCTTAAAGAATTTGCCAAACCTGTATTCTGTACAATGCCAGAAAATGTCAGTATAGTCCTGATTGTTTTCTCATAATGTTTTCATTTTTAAAAGTTCCAAAGATTTAGCAAGACTATATAAATGCTTACTAAGGATAAAGGTACATGTCAAGGTCTCCATAAGCAATAATTTTATTGTTTTGTTTTGTTTTATTTTGATACCAGTGAGAAAGGATGATATAATGGCATGGCAATGTAGTTGGCAAAGTCTAAGAATCCATTTAATTTGTAGAATACAAGTCAAATTATGACAATGAGCTGCTGAGTGCTACCTCACTAAGGTAAACTTAAAGAAGGAAGGGTATATAGTAGATTTTCTAGTGTTGGTGTAACATACATACACACCAGTGTTGTATAATTCTGTGGTTGCTTGCAGCAATTCAGTAGCATGATGATCATCCTAACAACCAGACTTAAAGAGTCTGTGCTCTTTGGAACTTGGAGAACAAAGTTGATGTGTTTGTCTAACAATGATTTTATCATATATGTGTGTATTGGCATCTAACAGACTATGTGATCGTAAGGAGAAAGACGGACAAGATGTGAGAGTGACAAAGGCAAAATGTGATGCGGAGTACTAGACTAATTATAGATTTATCCTTTACAAGCTAAATATTTGCATTCATCAAAAGCACCACCCCCAAGGCAAAATGACTACCAGAAGAAATAATGTCAACAAATAAGAGCTCTTCTCTGACTGTGAACAGTTTGTTGCTAACTGGGAAGGAAAGTTGAGTCAACACACAGTTGCCAACAGTGGAGTAGAAATGGAGTGGGCAGCTTTTAGAGATCTGGTGTACAGCACTGCATTTACACATCTGAGTCAGAACACTCACAAACACCAGGAGTGGTTTGATGAAAATTATGGGGAAATTCAGAACCTGCTAAATGAAAAGTGAAAACTCCACAGGATTTACCAGCAGAATAGTTCATCCACTTCTAAGAAGTCAGCATTTGATTCCCATCAAAAGCAAACTACAAGTAAAGCTTAGAGAGATGCAGAATTTCTGGCTCAGTAAGAAGGAAGATGAAATTCAGTTTTATGCTGATACTAACAATCCAAAGTGCTTTTATGAATCCCTGAAAGCTATTTATGGACCAAAAACCTATGGTGCATCACAACTACTCAGTGCTGATGGATTTAAATCATCATGTTCATGTGCCTGTGATGTCCCAAATAATTCAAGACCTAAATTCTGAGGCAGTTGGTGCAAAAGAAAGACTTAAGAAATTGTGTGTATGTGTATGTGTGTGCGTGTGTGCTTGTGTGTAAGGAAAGAAGGAAGGAAGGAAGGAAGGAAGGAAGGAAGGAAGGAAGGAAGGAAGGAAGGAAGGAAGGAAGGAAGGAAGGAAGGAAGGAAGGAAGGAAGGAGGGAGGGAAGGAGGGAGGGAAGGAAGGAAGGAAGGAAGGAAGGAAGGAAGGAAGGAAGGAAGGAAGGAAGGAAGGAAGGGAAATTATCCACATATTTCTTGCAGACAGAGACCAAGAGATAGGATCTTTGTTCATTGACCACATATGAACTCAGACGTGACAGTCTAAAAAATATTATGGAAGCCAGAGAATAAAAAAATATTATGAAAGCCAGGACAAAAAGGGTACCATGAATAATGCAGAAAACTTGGTTTTCCATATATGGATCAATGTGGGAGGCAGCATGATGCTGGAGAATGGATCCTGAATTTGGAACTGGCTTCACATTTCAATTCTGGTACTTAATACCTGTGCAAACTTGGGTAAGTCATCCACTTTTTTGGGTCACTTCCTGCCATGAGAGTGGTATTATCTCCATTTCTGAAGTTGTTGACATCTATCCCAGTGATCTTAATTCCAGCTTTCGATTCATATAGTATGTCATTTCGCATGATGTACTCTCCATATAAGTTCACTCAAGATACTTTTGTAAAGTCTATCACGTCTCCTTAATATTTTTCCACATAACAGTTCAATTCAATCTCTCAGAAAATGTTGCTAGTCCTTTTTCTTTCTCTTTTCAGGCAAAATTGGTAACCATCCCTCTGGAATACAGTGTAAACTCCCAGCTCCTCACAGACTCTTCATAGAATTCTTTTCATAATATAAATCTATAAAATAACTCTTAAGACTGTTCTGACCGGAAAGAACTGTTTCCTCACCTTTTTTCTCTGTCTTCTTCTAAGATTCCTTATAAAACTTCTTAGATAAAGTTAACCCTTACACTTTCTTTGCCTCCATAGGGAGATGCACTTCATAATTAGAGGGTCACAACTCTTAACTTCTGCTTTATATACTCCTGAAGGGACAGAGAGTTTCTATAGTCTCTGAAAAATAAGCTTTTGGAATAGGTGTTACAATTTTTTACCTTATATTCATACATATGCATACATACTGTCTTCTTCTGTGGAATGCTACTTATCTTTGTCTTTGTGTCTGTGGAATCTAGCACAGTTCCTGTCATGTAGTAGGTGCTTCTTTATGGACTGACGGTAGCCATATCAGAGCTATAACCAGGTCACTATGATTAAGCCTTTGCCCCACAGTGACAAATTTAGAGGACATGAAATTTAGGAATTTCAGTTCTTCCATAGCATAGAAACAAGAGATATTTAATCCAAGTGATCAAAAATAATTAGCTAAAATAGAAACCTATCAGCTGGCACCTCCCCCAATTCACCCATGTCCAATTTTGTTGCATCTTAGTAGCAACCTCATATTGTTTCCCCACAGTTCCAACCTGAACATGGTGGTGTGTGTCTGCTGCCTCTTACTCAAGCCCAGTTTGTGGTAATTGCCCAGTTCATCAAATGTCTAGTGATAACTCTGAGCCATCCCACTATCCACCTTCTGTTTCCTTAAGTTTAACATAATGGAGCTGAGAGACAGACTTCATAGTCCTCTTCATCCACATGTAGTTTTCCATCCATATTCTTGTTTTTTGCAGATCAGTTTCCCATCTATGACCTTACCTCCCAATAGAAATAAGAAGGGAATCATTGATAATACCCATTTTACAGAAGAGGAATGAAATATATGACTAGAGAAATTAAGTGACTTGCCCAAGGTCATGTAGTGAATTCGTGAGAGAAATGGAGCAAGAGCTTAGTAAGAACTGATTGACAGTCCATGACTCTTTCCCCAAAGAGATTTCTCATTGTGGCCCAGAGTTCTACCCTGTTCCCTATGGCAAACAAAAGTCCCTCCCTTGCACTCTCTGGGTATCTATAGGGGTTGGAGTGCACATGACAGGTGCTGGGAGGAGGCCAGCCCACAATCTGTTTATTTCAATAGAACAGGAGAAATGGAAACATCTGTGTGCTGGGAGCAGCACCCACCAGCCTCATGACTTTAAACAGACTTCAAAAATGCATCTTTAGCCATGACAGTGATTGCCAGGAGTACCTAGCCCTTGGCTCTGGAACCTCAAGTTGGAGAAAACATAGAATCTGGGAAGAGGGAAGAAAGCAGTCCTGGGCAAGAAAGAATGCACAGTGTCAAGAAAGAGTCTGGGATGGCTCAGGAGGAGGACTTCCTTGACACTAATATGGAAAATAGAGGGTCTAATAGCTAACTGGCTGTTTGTAACTTTGATTCTCTAATTCCTCTACTAGAGACTCTCGGAGCCCTAATCCTTTACCCCTTTTCTCAGAGAGAGTCATTCTGCTCTCAACAGTTCCCCAGGCCAGTCTGTTTAAAAGAGAGCACCAGAAAGTATTTCATTATCCACTACTTATGATTCAAGGAACTTCAGTGCAAGGATGGGCATATATAACAAGTGCTTAATTGTGACATTGATGTGAATTCCTGAAATTCCCCAGTGGGAACTTAAACCCAAAGTGGGAAATTATTTCATCATCTTCCCTGTCCTCAGGACTATGTGAACTATTACTGCCTTCCCATCACCACAGCTCAAAATGCTCTACCCTTCTGGAATCACAAACTACCAAACATCTATGCAGAGCCTGATCCTTAAAAACAGGTTCTCCTTGGTTTTCTCTGGGCAGCAAGAGCAACCAGGCTTCAAAAAGAGACTGTCCACTCCTCTAAATCATGGACAGCATAATCAATCAAAATAAAATCTTTTTTCCTAGTCCTCTGCTCAAGGCTAGCATTGGCTTAGACACACTTCTTGTGCTTGAAAAATTCTCAAACAATTGGAAGAAACAGGAAACTGGTAGAGCATTATAGTTCAGTCCCTGTGCTTTAGACACCAAAGGTTTTAGGAAGTCAGACAAGGAAGATATCAGTGTCTGCTGGGAGATCAAGCAGGGATGGGGAGGGTGCCCCTGGCAGAAAGAATGATTTGAGCAAAATTTGGTCAGAGAATATTGTACTTAAGGGTTAGTTAAGAGGTCAATAGAGAAGCAGTATGGGGAAGAGTGGGAGACCAAGATAAAGAGGTGGGTTGAGTCCAAGTTGTGAAGAACCTTAAATAACAGCTAAGTAGCTTGACCTCTGGGCAAGTCATTCTTTGATCCTCAGTTGTCTTAAATGTAAAATGAGGATCACAGTGCTTGCCTATGTCAGAATCAAAAGTAATGAATGGAAGTTATAGAGATCCAGATAAAGGTTTGATGTGGGATGGGGGGAGGGGAGCATGAAGGGGGAACCTTAATAATGAAAGCTATCAAAAAGTGGAATGTACTGCCTGGGAAAATAGCAGATCTCCCTTCACTGGATGTCTTTAAGCAGAAGCTGAGGCACATTGAGGATATTTTACAAGGTATTCCTATTAAGATAAAAGGCAGATTAGACTTCCTCTAGGGTCTCTTCCAACATTAGTTCTATGACATAATGGAGGAAAATAGTCAAAATTTGTTGGGGCTCTGTGAGAGGAAGGAGTGGGGGTCATGTCTGTTATGAGGACAAGAAAGTTTGGGTGGACAGTTGATTTGGAGGGCCATTAAAGACCTTAATCTGAGCTATGGAGTCTACAAGGTCAGAGTTTTTCCCATGCCAGGCCTAACCCTTGACCCTAGCCCTCATGCTTTAGACAGAAAGCCAAGCTCCTACATCTCAACCATTCTGGAGTTGAGTGCCCTCATGGAAAACCACAACAAGCAGCATCTCTTACACTGGGATGGCTTGTACTACCTCACCAGCAAGAAGAGGGGCTTCTCCCAGGCCTGCCATCTGGTACATGACTTCTCCAATGCTGTCTTCCAGGCCCGGCACCACATCCTTAACAAATACAGTCCTGAGGCCTATTTCAGTGACAAAGGCAAGACCATGGATTTCATTGATGCTCTGCTACTGGCCATGGTTAGTATCAGGGGAGGGCAGGTGGAAGAGCAAAAAGCAATCAGGGAAGCTTGGGAGGCTCATAGGAGGAAGGGAAGCCATCTTGGCATTTATGTTGGGCTTGGGTCAGAGTGGAGAAGTATCCATAGCCAGGTATTATGAAAACTGGAGACCAGCACAGTATGATGAGCATCTGGGATCCAAAATGGGAAACAGGCCTAAACTTCATTATCTTCCTCAAAACCTAATTGTCTTTGAGGGACCCAAGCTAATGAAGTCAAACATGAGAGCGTACATAAGGAAGGAAAATGAGTAACTCTGCCCCTCTTCCATGGTTGTGGAATAGCAGATTATAACTGATTTTGTGTATATCAAGTGAATATTGTAGGTTCTAGGTAAGTCTATGGCTATATTTGTTCTGGTTCTAGGCATATCAAATGTCACTGGCATCATTGAATGGTCAGTATGGGCTCAGGCTGGGAATAGAGACTGAGACATGGGCTAGATTGTCCAATAGGAATGAAAAAGCAAGAGACCCCTGCTCATCTTGGTCACAGACTAAAGCACTCACAGAAGAATAACCCCAATCCCCACCTCCTCTTGGCTGCCACTTTAGATGATGTTCCTTTCCCCATTGAAATGGCTCTTCCCACCTAATATATGACAGATTCAAAGATATCTTCAAACAGTTAGGATATCTGTCCTACTGCTTTCTTTTAACTTTTCACAGCTATCATTCAGGTCTATAGAACAGGAAGACTTTTTGGTCAATTACCCTATCCACATTTTAGCTTCTCTTTCTGAGCAATAATAGTATCTGATTCTTTTAACTTTTTACTATAAAAGACTTCAGCACCAAAATGTTAGCATCCTACAAGGTAGGATCGCCTTTCTTCCCCCTGGAAATTTCAGAATGTATCTCCCATTCTTTACCACCATGGGGATGATAGATCTGTTATCCCTAAGGAGGATCTGTCCCAGGTACCTTTCTTACCTATGTGTATCAAAGAGAGTCTGTAGCGATACCCACCAGCTGTAATTGTCACCCACTGCTGCACCAAGGATATTCAGCTGCCTGATGGTCACATCATTCCAAAAGGTGCCACCTTTCATACAAGCAAAAGGAGAAAGCATCATGGGATGGTAGATGAGGAAGGGCTTTAAGAGGAAGGACATAAATGCAGATATCCTCCATAACCTCCATAAATTTTCCAATGGGATGGGCCCAAGGTGAGTCAAAATGCAGAAACTGAGAGTTATGTCCATGAATAATGAGTAGAGAGTTAGGTGAGGGTTACATCAGTCAATAAACGTTTATTAAGCACCTAATATCTGTCATGCACTATGCTAAGGGCTAGCTATACAAAGAAAGATAAAAATCCCAGCTTACGATTTAATCAGGGAGAAAACAACTATGGATAAACAAGCTATATATTATTTCCTATATGATTCTGAGTAAAATCAGCTCTCTGTTCCTGTTTCTTCATATATAAAGTGAGGGTAATACTTGCGCTATCTACCTTGACATAGGTTTATTATTAGGAAAGTCTCTTAATCTCACTGTAGTTGGTGAGATGTGTTCCATATTTTGACCCAGAGTTATAAGCCAGAACTCTGAAAACATTTTTTCACAGAAATATTTTCCCCTCTCTTCTATCCCTCCTTAACAACAGTAGCTATCTTGTAAACATCTTTGGAACCTACCATAATTCAACTGTGTGGACCACCTCAACATCAGTTTCCCTCTTCACGGCTGCCCAAGGCAGGGATAGAGACACTCATCTAGAATGGGCCTGAGTTTCAGGACAGGTCATATAATAGGATCACATGGACACAATCCTCAGGACAGGGCTGGGGAAGCAGAAAACCCTCATCACCTCTCTCCCTCCCCTCCCCCAAGAGGATTCTGGTTTGTTCTGGCTTTTTTCCTGAGAGTGGTCAGTCTGCTCTAATTATGATCTCTTCATTTGAAGGGAGTCTGTTAGTCTGGAGTAAACATGGTCTTGGACATCCCCCACTATTCCACCTTTGCTCCATCCCCTAGGTTTTTAACCTGTACCGCTCTGACTCCAACAATTCCCACAAAATGTCACCACTGACATTTATGCCTTTCTCAGTTGGACCTAGGTGAGGCCAAATAGTTACTTGCCAATTACCCCCCCTTAAATTCCATAGGAATTGTCATCATCCCACTAGATTTGAGTAGGCAGTTCTAATCCTTCATAAAACACCAACCCCTTATGTTCTGGTCTTATCTTCTGGGAATCCCCTCTTTAACTCTGCCTCACCCTCAACGTGGAAGGATCCTTCAATTGTGATTTGTTGAAGGCCTGGGATTGGGGAGGAGGTCTTCATCATCCTACTTCCACTAAGCAAGAACTTTATTGGCCAGAATTTTGCCATGTCAGAGATGAAAGTGGTGCTGGTCTTCACCCTATTATAATTCTGAATCTTCTCAGATGGATACTTACCTCAGAGGAAGCTAGAACTGATCCTAAGACCAGGTGATGGACTGTGGCTAAAAGTGGAGTCAATTCTGGGTTCTTCCAGCCCTGGGCCACACCTGCCACAGTTCTCTCAGGAATGATGAATGGGCATTTTCTCTTGTCTTGGGTGTGGGACCCTGATGACTCTCTGCTCCTCAAACCAGAGACATTTTGATTCTGTAATAAAAATGTACCACATTAGTTTTTGTTTCCTGTCTTTGTCCAAAGAAGGCTAGGGATAGAAACCAGGCATGTGCTCCTTGCCTTAGTAACTGAAAAGAAACAAGAGGCTAAGAAGTACATTCACCTCAGCCTCTACCAAGTCCCTGGAGTCCTTCTCCTTGACCCAAATGCTGACCAACCAAAATATCGATCTGAGGACTAAACCTAGAAGGTTGAAATAAATGGCCTCTAAGGTCTTTCCAACTCTTTGATTATTAAATTCTCTAAACATTCACAGTTACTGACCAGGAACATTAACAAAAATCATATTCACAGAATCCCAAAATGAGAAGGAATCAAATTAAACCTATACCTCAACAAGAATCTCTTCAGCGGCTCTGACAAGTGGTCATTGACCTGTTCTTGAAGATTTTTCAGGGACTTCTGGGAACACTTTGCACTACACCTTTCCATAACACCTTTCTTACCTTTTCCATTAATCCTTGTCCCTCACTATTCAACCAGTCAATAAATATTATTAAGTACTTACCATGTACCAGGTAGTATTAAGTGTAACAAAAGGCACAAAAGACAGTTCCCTGCCCTAAAGGAGCTTATGATCTAATGAGAGAACAAACAAATGCTTACAAACAAGTCATGTACATGGAATAAAGAGGATATAATTCAACTAAAATTGAGAGGTTGGGAAAGGCTTCCTGTAGTAGACGGGGTTTTAGTTGGGACCTAAGGGAAGCCAGGGAAGACAGGAAGCAGAGATGAGGAGGGAGAGCATTCCAGACATGGAGAACAGCTAGAGAAAATGGCCAGAGCTGAGAGATGGAGTATCTCATTCTTGGAACATGTAACGAGGCCAATGTGGATGTACAGGAAGAAAACTAGAAAGATACTTCTTGATAATTCAGATCCTGCATCAGGTTCAGGCTTGGGAAGTTGTGTGGCTATGAAGTCTCTCAACTTTAACATTCACGTTCTCTGTTAATGCTTCAATCTTTGTCTGTTTTGGCTCTTCTCTGTGCCCATACATCCATTCTAGGTGTGCTGATATCATTATAGACAATAGATCCTCAAAACTGGAAGATCTCAAGATAAACAAGTTCCTATTTCTAAAGAATGAATTAGCTCAATAGCATCTTCCTCCTGAAGTGAAGGCACATTAAATTGCCAGATATACACATACCTAAATGAATGTCCTTATTACACTCCCACTGCACCAAACTTTGTTTTCCAAGACCTATAAAAATAAATTTCATTATCCTTCCACAGGAAATGTATAGTCTTTCAGTTTCTTGGTAATAAAGGTAATGGGAGACAATTGAACTGATAGGTTCAAAGAATATAGTAGAAGACATTTCAGCTCAGAGTCAAAGTTCAGAATTTAACAGTTAATAGAAGGTTCAGAAAAAAAAGAAATGGTTAAGAGTTCAAAGATAGAATTGATCTTGGACTATATCTTCTGTTACAAAATGGCTAAATTAAGCTTCATAGATATTAGCTGAGAATTCTTATTGGAAAAAGTTGAAGGAAGCTTCAGGTCTATTGCCCAAGCTCAGTTGATTTAAGGATAGTCACAGACTTGCCTACAAGAGAGGTGCTTACTAATCAGAGCACCTCCAGAATAAGTAATATTAAGCTGCAAAAGGCTTTAAAAATAGCCCCTCAGCTGAAGAGTACAAATGAAGATACACATATTTATTATAGAAATTTGCACTGGCATCCAATATTTCTATATGGAAGGATGACTGAGTCATAGAAAGCCGCAATGTCAGGCTGAAGAGCACACTGAAAGAACTGTACCCTTACTTTTACTAGATACCCTCACTGACAAGATATTCCCCAACATGGAAACAGCTTTGAGATAATCAGGTCCATCTTATACCTGAAGAATCGATTATCTCAAGTCTAACCTTGGGAATTCATGTTCTGGCAGATCAGGTTGACATTTCGTCTCAAGTACATGCATCAGTCATGTGTCCATGCAGGACTGAGTTGCACCACAAAATACTTCTACATCTTCAGCTGTGTCCTACTGGTGATTTTACATCAGGTTCTAGTGACCTCTGTTTGCCTGATCCTCTGTCCTGCCAGATGCAATGGCTATATTGTTCCATCTATCTCTCAAGAACTTTTCCATAGGCTTTCTGCTTTTTGAGTCTATGGGACTAATAGAACTTTTTCTTGTGCTTCCATTAAAAGCATAAAATGCTCTGGGATAGGAGGAAGTTAAAGTTTCCTGAGTTCAACCAATCTTGCATATTCAATCTATTCCTCAAAGTTTTCTATTTTTTTAACAATAGATAACAAATCACCTGCTTGGTATGATTAGCACCAAGCACAATGATTAGTGCTTAATAAAGAGCAAAAAACTCCTACTATAGTCTCCCTTTTTAGATCTCAAACTCCCAGCTATCTCTTCATTTCTTCTTCTCCTTCTCTTTCTTCTTCTTCCATTTCCTTCTCCTTCTTCTTCTTCTTCCACTTCTTCTTCTTGTACTTCTTCTTAGTCTTCATCTTCTTCATCCTATTTTTGTTCTTCCTCTTCTTTCTCACTACTCAAAAAAAAAAAACTCCTCAACCAGAAGCTCATGGAGATTGTTTCAGCTTTGCTACTTACATTGTCTCATTGCCCTCAGTTGCTTCTGACCCTCTGGATAGAGAGAAGAGTAATGATTTCTTCCTATAGACTCCCTTTGCTCAAACTCCCAGGCATCTCTTCATTGACTACCAGTTGTTGGATTAGGTTTTCATTCTATCATCATTATTATGCCCCCACTGCTATGTACCCTCTTATTCTCTTTTCAGATTCCTTTTCTGTATTGTCTTCCCCATTCTACTGTAAGATAGGAACTTCCTTTTTTGCTTTGTATCCCTAGAGTTTTACACAGTACTTGGCACATTGTAGTTGCTTAATAAATGTTTTTTATAGTGCTTAGTCCATAATAAGTGCTTATTGTTTCTTTATGGATTAATTGTTGTCCTCCACAATAATTCTAATATAGAGACAGTTCCCTGTACGCTTACACAGTTGACCCACTTATGTCCCTCTGGCCCTCTTTGCTTCCCCAGACTGCAACACCTTGGCAAGCTCTGCTATTGGACAGAAGTAACAATTACTTATTTTTAATTAAAGAACAAGAGGGGTTTTTTCCTTTTCTGAATGATTTTACTGAACTGCAAATGTCTCTCATTCATCCTGGTCATCTCAATGGCAACACCATAATTTTGGAAAGTGTTCACAAAGCATGATTTCAGGATTTTCTTTAGAAACAAAAGTGACCCTTTGTTAACTTTTTACCAGACTACTGTTTTTTCTTTCTTCTCTTTTCTTCCACCTTTTTTTAGTTCCGATGCTTGAACTATGATGTTATTTCAACTTCATGAAGAATCTGTTTCAATTGGTTCTTTCTCAAGGGGATACCAAATCTATTGTCAATATCTATTGATTTTACCCTTGTAACAATTCTCCTATACATCCTATTCTGTCCTCTGACACTTCTGCTACTTCAACAGTTGGAGAAAGGATTGGAATGGGAAAGAATTTTGCCCAGATAGACAGGCTTGATCACGGAGGTTCAGGCTAGCACTCAGAACAGTTGGTTTTGTACCCAGAAATCCTCAGACTGGGAAGTTCTTTTACACACATAAACTCAGTCTCATTCTATAGGTTGTTGAGACAATTAGGAGCTCCCCTGGATTTGAGGACTGTTTTTCCAACTGTTCAATTGAAATAAGGAAGTAAAGAAAGAAAAGGGAGAAGATGATAGAGAATATACGGAAAAGAAAAACAAAGAAGAGAGGTGAGGAAGAAGAAAGAGAGGAGAAAGAGAGTCAGAGAGACAGAGAGAGAGACACAGAGACAGAGAGAGAGGGAGAGAGAGAAAGAGACAGAGACAGAGAGACAGAAACAGAGAGAGAATGCAAAAGAGATATCATAATAGTGTAGACTGAGATAGATGAGTTAAAGGACTGTAGGTTTCTAGACACATTGCAGCTGGTGCAGAAATGAGTGGGAGAAAAAGGAACCAGAGCTGGGAAAGACACCTAGAAGTTAGTGCAGGGAATTAGCTTAGGAACCTCTTACCAGTTTTACTCTTTCCATTAATAATGACCAACACTTGTTGTCATCATAATGACTTCATCTCTTCTGGCTCATGTCTTCCACCCTGTACTTCTCCCAGTTTCTATGCCATCCCTACAGCCTTCCCTTAATCTCTTTCCTCTGGAGGTGGAGCCTGGGGCAAGGTATAGAAGAGGAGTGCTTTCTCCCTGACTTTGGATGGCACCTACCAGAGTGGTGGTGAGAATCAAATGAGATGGTGTTTGTAAAATGTTGGCATATTGTCTGGCACATAGTAGGTGCTTATTAAATGTCTGTATCCTTTGTTTCTCCCTAGTTCCTCCTTGCTTTAACTTATTGAGGACAGGTAGATAATTTCTTGATATCTTTTATATTTCTCTTGTATTTCTATTCCTTCATAACTATTTTGTTTTTCCTTCTCAGACAAAAGATCCTTTTCCTTAACAAAGAATACAGGAGTTCTTCCTCCTCATCTTTGACCATTCTCATCATCTCACATACCCAAGTGGTGATGTTATCACTTCTTTGCTCCTCTTCTTCCCTTGGAAGCAGTTTCTCATGTTTTTATAAAGCCCTTTATTGTCCTTATCACCCATTTCCAGACTCAGTTATCTTGGTACTTTCGGCACTGTTATTTTTCTCCTATGACACAGTACTGTATGTATCCTTGACTGCCTACCCCTGCTTCCATCCAAAGTCCTTTCCTTGTCACCTCAGCTACTAGGGACTTGCTAGCAAGGTTACCTTCCGTCTACCTTGTACATGACTTATATATACCTCCAAATACACATCTTTTTTCAAGCAATATACAAGTAGTTTATCAACTGGGATTGTTTCACTTTAATCTTCATATCCCTGGTGCCAGGCACACAGTAGACACTTAAGAAATGCTTGTTGGTTAATTGAGATGCATACCTTTCAAATATCAGAATCAGTTGATGGGTTCCCTGTGTAGCCATATTAGTCTTCATGTGATTCTCTACTTCTCACCAGAATCATTTTTCTTTGTGTCTTCAGAATGAGATAAATGCAAAATGATGTTTGCTTATTCTGTTGTTGTGGAAAAAGATATAGTGTACCCTTCCAGAGCAATCTTGCTGTTATGAGTCACAGCCTATCAAATCTCAATGAGATTAGTTTGTCATGATCTATTCCTTTTTATTTATTCTTAGTATTCAACATTCACTTCCATAAGATATTGAGTTTTAAAATTTTTCCTCCTCTCCCGAAGACACCATGCAATCTGATATAGGCTCTACTTATACATTCATATTAAACAGACTTTCACCTTAATCGTGTTGTAAAGAAGAATTAGAACCAATGGGAAGAACCATGAAAAAGAAGAAACAAACAAAAAAGGAGAACAAATAGTATTCTTCAATCTGCATTCAGACTTCATAGCTCTTTCTCTGGATGTGGATAGCATTTTCCATCATGACTCTTTTGGAATTATCTTAGATCCTTGCATTGCTGAAATGAGCTAAGTCTATCAAAGTCAGTCATTGCGAAATGTTGCTATTGTTGTGTACAGTGTTCTCATGGTTCTGCTCACTTCATTCAACATCAGTTCACATAAGTCTTTCCAGGTTTTTCTGAAGTCTACCTGCTCATCATTTCTAATAGATGAACAATAGTGTTCCATTACATTCATGTACTGCAACTTGCTCAGTCATTCCCAATTGATGGGCATCCTCTCAATTTCCAATTCTTTGCCACCACAAAAAGAGCTATACATAATTTTTTATATGAGTCTCTTTTTCCCTATTTTATGATCTCTTTGGGATACAGACCTAGAAGTGGTATTGCTAGGTCAGAGGAGATGCACAGTTTGATAGCCCTTTGGGAATAGATCCTAATTTCTCTCAGATTGATTGGGTCAGTTAACAGCTCCACCAACCATGCATTAGTGTTCCAATTTTCCACATCTTCGCCAACATTTATCATTTTCCAAAAAAAACTAATATTAAAAATTGTTTATACATGTATTTGGGAGAAAGAAAATATTTTCATAAACCTTTTTGGTGCCTCAGTTTGGGTGAATGAATGAAGAAACATTTATTATGTGCTTACCTTGTCAGTCAAAATTCTGGAGATAAAAATATAAAAGATCATAGTCCTTGCTCTCCCAGAGCTTACATGTTAATAATGGAAGACAACACGGTGTTTGTCAAGGGCTGTTTTGGTCAGGGTAGTGAAAATTGACACATTGGACAGCCAAATGAGGCTCCCTTCCTGGAAGAAAACTTGATCCTCAGAAAAAGAGGAAGAAAGCAAGGTGAAAAGAAAGGGTATGCAAAATGGTGACAGGGCAGATGACAGGTTGGTCAAATGGACAGTGGGATGTCTGGATGGTTTATGAAGCATATCCTAGGAGCCATTTAGAGAGAATGGACTAAGCTCCTATGTGCTCATTTGGTCATCAAACAAGACTTCTCAGTCACAAATCACCAGTTCCAAAGTTGAATGTATTAATCTCCCCAACAATGGGCTGTGGATTATAGCAGTCTGGGTCAGAGGGTACTGGTGAAGGTGGGAAGAAGTGGGCCAATAGTAGCAGAGCACATGATTATCTTCAGAATCTTGTATTATTCAGTTATCCATCTGAGTTCAAATCTAGCCTCAGACATTTGCTAGCTATGTGACCCTGGGCAAGTCATTTAGCCTATTTGCTTCATTTACCTCAACTGCAAAATGGTGATCATAATAGTACCTCCCTCACAGGGTTGTTGTGAGGATCAAATGACACAACATTTGTAAGAGGCTCAGCATGTAATAGGTATTTAATAAAATTTTGTTCCCTTCCCTCCACTCCCAAAATCTACTAAAGATGTGGTAACTAATCAGCTTCTTCCCTGTAGGGAAAGCAAAAATTATCCTCAAATTCTCATTGTCAATCTGGAGGTATGAAGTTCTCTTTAGTTAAGATATATACTGTGTGTTTGTCCTTTATTGCTGAAGAAGACCATGCCATCAGAGAAATGATGACATGATTTACACTTGATTTTGTTTTGAGTGAGGGAGGGCTGTGCAGGTCACCAGCTTCATTTCTCCTCCAGAGCCATCTGAATCCAGTGACCAGATATTCAACAGGATGACTGGAGATGACCCACGATGAGGCAACTGAGGTTAAGTGACTCACCTAAGGTCACACAGCTAGTGAGTGTCAAGTGTCTGAGGTAAGATTTGAACTCAGGTCCTCCTGACTCCTGCACTGGTGCTCTATTCACTGTACCACCTAGCTGCCCCACTTATATACCAGAGAGTACAAGAGCCTGGACTGAAATAATCTCTTTTTTGAAATCTTCATAGAAATTGTATTAACTGATTCTTATCTTTTGTTATCTGCTAAATTCTGAACTGTGATTTTGAACTTTCCTACCCTCTATTCCAGGAGACTCTCAGTTAAACTGTTACTTATTACTAACGTTATTAGGGCTTTAAAAAGCCATAAAGTAGAAGGGGAAAAAACACTTTTTTTTCTTGTAATTATAGAGTGGAATTAGGACCATTTATGAAATTAATAAGAACACATATTTTATATACATGTACACATATATATGTGACTAGGAACTTATTATATATATTTATTATATTTTATATAATTCATCATATATATTTTATAAAATATATAAATATATTATATATAAAATTACTTCTGAGTCACATGACCAATACAATGGAGGCATTTTCTCTGATTTTTACAATATCTCAGACCTTTCCAAAAGAGAAGTGATGTGCTAGCAATAAAACACTTTCATTGATTCCTACTGTATAGGACATCAAGAACCCAAGTATGGTTAAAAACTCCAGGAACTAATGCCGTTTTTATGCTCACTCCATACACCTTCCTATGTGACCCATCAGCTTCTGCAGAGAGGTTGTGATCTTATCTGTGAGCTTGAAACAAAATACAAGATCACACCCTAACTCCCTCTCTCTTCTAGTGCCCTGCATATTCTAATTCCAAATTGCAGAAAATTTGTGGAGGTCTTCATAGAAAGTGCCTTGGAAGCATTCTGTGCTGCAACAGAATCCTGTATGACAGTGGAAGAACAGAGGGAGCAGAACAGAGACTTGTCACAAAACTAAACCCTAAATCCTCATTCCTCCCTCTTCCCAGTGCTTTGGAAATCCCATGCTCCAAATGGTAGAAATTTGCCCAGGCTGCCACAGGAAAAACTTGACAGTGTCCTATGTTACTGAGTCAGAGACCTGGAACAGGGTAGGATACTATATGTGTGTGTGTGGTTGTGTGGCACTCCATTATAAGCCTGAGGAAAAGAGCACACCATTGAGTTGGGACTAGTTCTCTCCCTCCAAAAGTCACTTATTTGTGGAAGAGACCTAAGCTAGTGAACTATAAATTGCTCAGCATGAGAAAAGTCTAGGAGTTTTGAGATCTAGCCCCAGGGACACCATCAGAAGGAAGGGAGTCAGAAAGTGAGGAATAGAGGTAAATAAATAAAATAAAGAGTGAAATTACCTAACGCTTCAGGTGGAAAAAAAACCAAAGAACATGAACATGCACAAATATATCAATAGGAAAGATATTAACAGCAGGGGAAAACATGGCCTCCAGACCTAGGAAGTGAGTTCAGGAATCTGTAAATAAATACTGCAGAACCAAGGAAAATGATTGAGTGACTGATGCTGCAAATTTGGGGGAAAGCTTGGAATCGCAACATGAGGTCCCTGTGTGCTTTAAAAGAGAAATGAGAATTGTGGGAGCAGAGTTTTTGGCTTGTCCAGCAGAAATAATGTACAGAATAAAAAAACCTGAATCCATGGTGTGTGTGTTTATCCTTTGTTGCCGAAAAAGACCATGTCATCAGAGAAATAATGATATGACTTACATTTGACTTTGTTTTGAGGAAGGGAGAGCTGTGCAGGTCGCTAGCCTCATTTCTCCTCCAGAGCCATCTGCATCCAGTGACCAGATATTCATCAGGATGACTGGAGATGACCCAGGATGAGACAACTGGGGTTAAGTGACTTGTCTAAGGTCCCACAGCTAGTGAGTGTCAAGTGTCTGAGGTGAGATTTGAACTCAGGTCCTAAATAATTGGAAATGTGAATACATGGAAGTAAAAGATAATCTGGAAGAAGAAAACCAAAGATGAAAAACCAATAACATTATAGAAAGCATGTTCTCCATACAAGCAAAACATAATCCTCAAAGACAACACGCATAGAGACAACCTAAGGATGATAGGTCTCCCAGAAAAATATGACAAGTCAAAAAATATATATAACAATCTTCAAAATGTGAACATAGTATAAGAAATAATACAAGTAAACTGCCCAGAACTTCTTAATACAGAGATATCAATAAAAACAATCCATACACAGCTTCCAGGAAAAAAAAATCAAATCCTGCAAACTTCAAGTGGTTATATTAACAGTTTTGTTCAGAAACAGCAAATTATACAAATGACCAGGCAGAAAACTTTCTATTAAAATGGAAAAGAAATTTAACAAGATTAAGTTTTACCTACCAGAAAAAGGAAGAAATGAAATAATGTGTACAAAGAGTAATAGAACTCAAGATGCAGCCTAAGGTGGCCTATCTTGAAAATCTAAGCTTATCCATAAGTACAAAAATACAAACATTCAATGATTTTTTTTTATTTTTTATTTTTTTTTATTTTGTAATGTTTAACAATCACTGCCATACAATTGTGATTTTATCCCCCCCACCTACCCCCCACTCCCCCCCTCCCTCCCCACGACTGCATACAATTCTGTATAGATTCTACATATACTTTCCTATTGAGTATATTTTCACTATAGTCATGCTATGTAGTCAGACTAAGATAAATGAAAGAAATCGTATAACAAATCAGAACATGATACACAAACACATACACATACACAAACATGATCTGCTACAATATGTGAGTGACTTCCATATTTCTCTCTCTGAGTGTGGCAGGCATTTTGCCTTGAGATCCTCCATTGGGATTTTTTTTTTTTTTTTGGTAAGAAGTTCTTGTGTTATTACAAAACAAACATTCAATGATAAAGGAGCTTTTGAAACAGAAGAACTGGGTTCCAATCCTGTCTCTCCCCTTTACTACTTTTGGGAAAGTCACTTCACCTCTGTGGGCCTCAGTTTCCTCATTTGTAAAATGATGTAGTTGTGAGCCCCAGTTTTCTTCCCCGTAAAGTGAGAAGGGGGTTGGACTGCATAGTCTTTAAGGTCCCAGCCATGCCGGACATTCTGTGATGGCTGATAAGTAATTAAGGACCCACCTTGAAATCCAGCTGAGAGGGCCTGCTCTTCATAGGTGATTTTTGTTCTCATTCTCTACACATTAGGTTGATACTTACATATGTCCATGTTAAAACTCCTGAAAATAGGGCCTGTTTCCTTTTTGTCTCTGTAACTCCAGTGCCCTTCAGCACAGAGCTAGGCACATAGAACATAATTAATGCTTGTTCGTTAATGGCTAGGGGACCCAAGCTTTGGCACTAAGTGGAATGGGAACACCACAGGCTTCATATCCCTTAAGGAGCAGCTAAAGGACTATACTTGCTGGTGGTCTCCAGGGCTCCAGAGGGACAAGGACTTAACTGGGGGCTGGTCTGAATCAAGATGGGGAGGCAATCTCCTCTAGGGGAGTTCAGAGAATGGATGCAGGAGACAATCTGAGGCCTTGGCATGGCCAGTTACCTGGAAGTGGCTAGGCAGGACTCCAGAAGGCAGACAGCCAAGGCAAATCATTATTCTGTCATTGATATTCATTATGGAGGGCATTTTAATAAAATGCACACATGCTTTATTAAGTAATGAATTGGTAGGTGATGAAAGTTATGACAGGTTATTAGAGCATGGAGCTGTCTAGAAATACAGGCTGGACTTTAAATGCCAAAACACACATTTTATTCTAGAAGCATTAAAAATTCTTGAGCAGGGTCCTGATATGGTCACAACTGTGCTTCTGTCTACAATGAAAAGTAGTGCTATCAATGTTTTTGTAAATACAGATACTTTCCCTCTTTCTTTTGTCTATTTGGGGGTATAGGCCTGGCAATGGTATTACTGCGTGGAAGGGTACACATTTTAGTGACTTTTGGGGTATAGTTCCAAATTTTTTAACAGAATGCTGAACCAAGAACTATATTCAAATGTATCTCACTCACTTATTAACTATGTGATACAGGACAAGTAATTTCTGTGCCTCAGTTTCCTCATTTGTAAAAGTAAAAGAGATTGGCCTCATTGGCTTCAAAAATTCCTTCCGGTTCTAAGGCTCTAATGTCATAATCCTGTGACCAATTCATAGGCTCACCAATAGTATTTCAATGTGTCCACCTCCCTAGTGCCCCTCCAACAATTTCATTTTTCATTTTTGTCCTGTTTGCTGATATGTTGGAAGTGAGATAGAATGCCATGGTTGCTTTAATTTGAATTTCTTGAATTGTTAGTGATTGGGAACATTTTTTATATGGCGGTTGATCACTTGGGCTTTATTCTTTGAGAAGGGGAGATTAGGATGATATCATTTCACTAGGGGTCTCCCTTTCCAGGGTCCTTTGATGGTGGACATGGGGAACAAGGAAATTCAGTTTTCCACATTTCTAAGTGATAAGGGTTGTGACCTATCATGAACAGTTTAGAGGTCAGAGATTAATGCCCAGGCTCAAATCGCTGTTTGAGGAAGAGCCTCTCAGAGAGGAGAACATAGACTCACATGGCCAGGGGACAGTATCAAGGGGGATCTAAGGTTCAGAAAACCATGTAAGAAGCCCTATCTTTTTGAATTTGTTTTAGCAGTCCTGTAACCTTAATTGGGAGGTTACCTATCTGTTCAGGGGGAATGGATGTAAAGATGAATAAAAGCTTTCCTGATTTCACAAAAGGTATTGTTCTTTGCTTAAGGTGAACATGTTTCTCACTGTTCGGGTCTTGTTAGACAGACTCACTTCTAACACTTCCTGGGGGCTCATCCCGGATCTTTAGCATCAGAAAGGTTGGAAAAGAATCTTGCTTGTGGGGGGATGGGAGCACACCCATTGATTTTTCAGTGGCACCAACACCCACAGGGATGTTTTCCCCTCTTCTGACTGTTAAATTCTCCGGGACTGTTTGGATTTGTTGTGAACTCAGGAATGCAGGTAAAACAATAGATTGAACAGGCTGGAGGCAGTATAAGTCTGGGACATGAGCAAGGGCAAGAAAATTAGTGGCTAAGTACTGCTTTGTCTGCCTTGGGAATCTTAGGCAGGACCATTCTTTCAGGGACTTTCAGAACATAAGTCCTAACATGGGAAATGAGCACTCTTAAGACAATGGTACCCAGGGAGGGGATGAATAATCCTCTGAGTGTTCCTTCAGAAACCCCTTTGAAGGAATGCTGTCTATATCACTTCCCCTGTCTTCTCTAGAGAGAGAGCAGAGAGAAGAGGGGAGAGGGAGAATCTAGATTCTGGGAAGGATCCTTTTGAAATTGACTTGGAATCAGTGAGAGTAAAGTGAGAGGAAAAGCCGAATTTTGACCAATGTAGTCTGAAATTCATTTATTTCCTAAAAAGAGAGGAACTGTATTGCTCTATCTGCTCTGTGTAGGTATGTGTGTTTGTGAAGTGTTTTCTTACATTGTAAATGCAGCCAACCAGAGTAGCAAGGGCTGTAGTTGGACTTTCCCTTGGAATTCTGCTGTCTCTTAATCTCCTCCTCTCCTTCCCTCTCTGATTACAGCTGCCTCAGAGGAGTGAGTGAGCTGGAGACAGAGAAAAAAAGATGTTTTTACTGTTTGGGTTGATCTGTTCCATGAATGGTGTTAATAGAGAGTTTGAGAACTTTTTGAAAGTTGTTTAAAAAAATCTTTCTGCATTCTAAACTCTTGCCACATTGCTGAATGTGAAAAGAAAGGTTTTTGCTCTTTGCAGATTATTCAACTTTAAAAAAATGTGGCTCCATTGATAAATTAAATTGTTAAGCTCTTAACCTCTAAATTTCTTTTTAAGGAACAAAGAAGCTGGAACATATTGTGAGTATTTGGTTTTTTGAAATATAAAAGGAGGGAAGGATATGGGTAGGATGGCATGAGCTCTGATCTTGTACTTCCTTCCCCCTCTCCCATCCCACTTAACAAAATGTTTAGCCTGATTGGGAAACCAACAGACAAAGCTATGGAAGGTTACTGGATTTAAAATCTTAAAAATTGTTCACTGTGGCTTGTAATTATTACTATTAGTTATTAAGCTCCCAAGTTTCATGCTTGGAAGTCACTCTTTGTCAGTATTAAATTATTTAGGCCTTCTTGCCTGGACAAGGAGGCTCTTTAATTAATCTGATTCAAAACCTTGTTTTTGTAGAAACTGGGAAGGTTTTTCCACCTCAGATAGGGAAGTGGCACATCATTCCCTACCTCACCTAAAGGAGGATCTCTATTATAATGGAAATTAGCAGAGTAAAAGACAAGCAGTCTATAGTGAAAAGTTGAGTTTTGATTTAATGAGATCTCAAAGCTAAAAAATCTGTTTAAGTAAATATAAGTGTTTAAAAAGTACTTTTGTTCCTAATCCCTTGAGGCAGGGTACAAGAATTATCATGTCCCTTCCCCTTCCTCTTTACAGAGTTGAAGTTCTTAGTAAAGTTAAGTGACTAGCTTAAGAATTCTAGCTCTGAGAGTCAGGTTCTCCACCTTCAGCAACCCTCCTGACCCCATATAGAGGGGAAAATGTCTCTCTCCTCCCTATCTACCTTTGACCCTTTGAGCTCAGTGACATGGTAAATGGGAAATGGATTATATGTCCTGGAGCTCCCTCTGATAGAAAGTTTTAAGACAACAGATTATAATCATATTTAGTGTGGGAAGGGAACTTAGGCCCACCTGTCCAATTTCCTCATTTTACAGCTAAAGAAATAGAGGCCCAGGGCTTAATATGAGTGGGAAGTGGCATATTCAGGATTCCTGCTTTTGATTTTCTCTTCTCCATTTAATTCTCAATATACTCTTATCCATCAATTTCTTCCTCATGGCCTTCAAGCATACCTAGATCTTCTCCACATTTAGACAATTTCCACTTGCTTCTATAATTGCCTCAAGCTTATCCTCTGTCTCTGCTTTCATTCACAGTCAAACTCCTAGAAAAAATCTTTCTATGCTTATTGCCTGTGTATGTTCACATTTTTCTCATTTTTTGATGCCTTGCATTTTGGCCTCCACTCCTGACACCCAACTGAAACTGTTCTCTCTCAGGCAAATTCAAATACTTTCTCCCCCAATCCCTGGTACCCCTTCTTCTTGACCTCTGTACAGAATTATACACCACTGATCACCACCCATTTCTGAACTAAGCCTTAACTAAACCTTCCTAACATTGCTTCTTTTTCTACGTTCCTGATCAGTGAATTTCAGCAAGGCATTCGAGGAAATCTCTTATGCTCTTCTTGTGATCAGAAGGGCCTAGATAATAGCACAGGTGAATTTGGGGCTGGCTGAATTACCAGTGATTAATATATGCAAGAACCCCCAACTTCTAACCTCTCTGATGAACTACGGACCTGAATGATTAAATGCCTGTTAGGCATCTCTACAAACTCAAGGGGAAAGTAGTAAGCTCATCATTTTACTTTTGAACTCTATCCCTCCAAATTTTCTCACCCCTTTAATGAGCTTAACCTATTCCCTAGGATCCTATCAGGAAATCTTAGAAGCATTTAAATTTTTTTAAATTATTTTTTGGTTACATTTCAGTTTCCAAGATGTTTCCTCCTTTCCTTCTTAACCCCCACTAGAGAAGGCCACCACTTGACACCATATATTATGTAAAACCACTGGGCTATCACCAGTTGCCTTGACATATGTATTGACTTTGACTCTGATCACTCTGGAGGAGAGAGTAACCTACCCCTCAGACTTGTTGTGAGGACAAAATGAGATAATATTTGTAAATAACTTTGTAAATGTTAGGGTTCTATGTGTAAATGCTAGCTCCTGTTTTAGATGTTGTGAAAACACTGTGGATTCAGTGGTGAGTTTCTTTCCATTCCTCTCAGGTGACTTTATTAGATAATCTCCAAAAATCCAACTTCTCAGGACCCAATGCTGCTACTGATGGCTCAGGGAGGAACCTGGGAATGTTGTCCTGCATGGGATCTGCTAGTTGTGTTCTGTAGCCTTTTATAAACTTCCTGGTCAGGATTTTCAACTTCCAGAGCTGTTCCTTCAGTTTGTTGCTTTTGTAAAGATGTTTTCCCTTCAGGTTTTCATCTAAAGAGACAAAAGCAGTGACAAATATGAGACTACAAAAAAAAAATATTTAGAAAATAGCCTACAGAGACCACGTACTTCCCCATGACAAAGGAGATTGAGAAGAGTAAGTGATAATTGTCTTTAAGCAATTGAAATGCTCACATGTATTAGAAGGATTAGAATTGTTCTTGCCCCCAGAATTCAGGTCTAGGACTAATGACTCTGAGTTACAGGGAAGTGATTATAACTTGATTTAAGTAAAAAAAAATTTCTAGACAATTAGAATTATCCAAAAGTGAAATGGGTTCTCTTGGAAGGTAGTTAGGTGGGTAGGAGGTTAGGGGTGTAGAATCATCCTAACTGGAGTGGAAGTGGGAATGATTGCTCAATAGGGCTTCAGCAGAGATTTCCATTCTGAAAATGTGTAGATCATGGGAATTGAGGAGGTTGGTGACCTGGGAGGTCAGTGTGTTTGAGGACCCATCAATATGATATTCATGCACCAAAATATGAGGGAGGATTTGTGGTAAAAATGAAGACTATCAGAACTTCTAGAGAAAGGGGAATACTTGAGGGCTGGTAGAATACTGTAATGAGGACCTAGAGAAGGTCATAAACAGATGAAATGAAACTTGCTTAGTAATGACAGTAGACCAAGGATATAGAAAAGACCATGGGGAGCAAGGAATATGTGTACACCCCCTCTTGGGCAGGGGGGCCACAAAATAAGTTATACCTAATAATGAAGAAGTATTGGCAATATAGGGTCTTACGAAAGAGAGATAGGAAAATAGTCAGAGAGCTAGGATGGTACCTGTGAGAACATAACGTCATGGAAGTCAAGTAAGTAGAGATTATATAAAGAAGTCAATGTTTTGGCCTAATCTCAAATAGCTGAAACTTACTTTGTTCTTGATTTCTATGGCAAGGAGAATTGCTGTTCCATCAGAATTGATGAAATCAAAAATGATGAGCCAGGAATTGATACCCAAGAGAAATAAGGAGATGTTTAAAAAGAACTTATTCTCCCTTTGAACAATTCAAATCACTTAACCCTGAGGAACAACATTCTTGGCTTCTGTGAAAACTTGTGGATATGATTTTTACATGACAGATTGTGGCAAACAGGTGAGGTGCCATAAGACTGGAGAAGGGTAAATGGTGCGCTTTTCAAAGAGGCATAAGAACAGAATCCATAGTTTCTAGACCAAGGATTTTATTCTTGTGTAAATTCTAGAATCCATCATGAAAGAGATGATTGTTGACCATCTAGAAGGGGGAAGCCGGGAACATAAAGAATCATCATTTCATCAAGAACAGGTCATACCAGACCAACCTAATATTGTTTCTTGGCTTATTTGTTTGTTTTTTGATCAGGACTGCAAAACTAGTATATGAAAGGAATGTAGTGGACATAATTTTTCTTGATTTTAGCAAGATTTTATAAAGTATCTCATACTATCCTTGTGGAGATAGAAAGATATGTTACCTGAGGAGAGATGCTTTGGACTCATTCTCCCAGAGCAAGGCTAGAATAATCAGAGTTTGAGGGTTGTAGGTATCTTTGACTAATTCCATTGACTTAAGCAAGCCCTCATATTGGTATTTCCCTAACAGTTAGCTGCCAATGATTAGTGTCCCAGATCCATTTAATGAATGAACATGAGTAAACTTTGCTAAAGAAATATTTTACTTTAATTGCAAGACAAAAACAAAAGTAAAAATATTTTCTCCAATCCTTTTCTATACCACTTCAATCTCCACAGAGAATGGGGTTAAACTTAGTAGATTTTCAACACAGTATTTGCCCTCACCCCATTCACTTCCAAGTGCACGTGTTTCAGCTAGCACTGGGCTGAATCCCTCAGGTCATTCCTCAGGGTCTTGATGCTGGGCTGCCTGGCACAAAACCTGGCATGTGCTCTAGCTCCCAGACTTTTGGTAGTTTTTGAGGCTCATAAGACCATAGCTGTCTCCAATACTATATCTAAAAGCAGGACAGAAGGCAAAGAATAGAGGGTCATATGCATGAATTGTGTCTTCTGATACTGAGGGCTTATCATTGTCTCTTCGTCAAATTCATAGATGGCACACACGGGGAGAGGTAGCTAACACTAAGGATGAATGAACTAAAAACCAAGAAGATCTGAACTGGCTAGACATTGGAATGAATCTAAGAAAGTGAAATTCAATAAGGATAAACGTAAAGTCTTACTCTTGGGTCAAAAAAATCTTATATGTATAAGATTGAGTTAAACATTGGTTATTCTGAAAAAGATTTGAAAGTTTTAGTGTACTACAAGCTCAAAATTAACCAGCCATATGACGTAACAGGCAAAAAAACTCGTGTGATTTTGGTTCTTATCCCTGATTCAAAGACAAACCAACCACAACATGGATCTGAGGACTAAACCTGGGATATTGGAATAAATGTCCTCTAAGGTCTTTCCAACTGTTTGATTGCTAAATTCTCTAACCAATCATAGCTACTGACCAGGAGCATTGACAAAAATCATATTCACAGAATCTCAAAATGAGAAGGAATCAAATTAAACCTATACCTCAACAAGAATCTCTTCAGCGGCCCTGACAAGTGGTTATTTGTTGGGGTCCTCTAGACCATTTACGGGAACCCCTGAGCCCGACCCAAGGCTCTTGTCTGGCAAGAGGCCTTGATCTCGTGAGTAATGAAATGGGGCGGGAGACAAAGGTGGTGAAGACTCCGTTTTATTCCTCTAAATCACATGCATTTATAGTTTTACCTACGTACATTCCTAAGTACATTCCTAAGCCCTACGTAGGACCTATCACCTATCACCTTTCACCTTTCACATTGAACCTATCACCTATCACCTTTCCTTATATGGGTGTCTTCTCCACTGGACATCCGGAGCCAGGACAAAGAACTGCCACGTTGCAAACAAGGACAAGACCCTTCCTCCTGAATCCATCTAGTTCCACCCCTACTGACAAGCCCCTAGGTTATCTAGGCAGGCCCTCAGTGTGGCATCCTGAAATGGATAGGGGTCGGCTCTAACTCGTCCCGTTACAGTTATTGACCTGTTCTTGCAGATTTTTCAGGGACTTCTGGGAGAACTTTGCATTACACCTTTCCATAACACTTTTCTTACCTTTTCATTTAATCCTTGTCCCTCATTATTCAACTAGTCAATGAACATTATTAAACACTTGTCATATTCCAGGCATTGTGCTAAGTATAACAAAAGACACAAAAGACAGTTGCCTGACGTAAATGAGATTATGATCTAATGAGAGAGAGAACAAGCAGGAATGCTTACAACTAAGCTATGTACATGGAGTAAAGAGGACATAATTCAGAGAGGAAAGTCACTAAAATTGAGAAGTTAGGAAAGGCTTCCTGTAAAAGGCCTCTAGTTAGGACCTAAGGGAAACCAGGGAAGGCAGTAAACAGAGACGAGAAGGGAGAGCTTTCCAAGTCCTCTGACTGGAGGACAGTCAGAGAAAATGCCCAGAGCTGAGAGATGGAGTATCTCATTCTTGGAACACATAAGGAGGCCAATGTGGCTTCCTCAAGGATTATGTGGGGGGGGCTGTAGGAAAACTAGAAAGCTACTTCTTGATACTTCAGATCCTGCATGAGCTTCAGCCTTGGGAAGTTGTGTGACTCATGAGCTATGAAGTCACCCAACTTTACCATTCATATGGGCTCTCTGTTAATACTTCAGACCTCACCTATTTTTCCTCTTTGCTATTTCTATATGTCAATTTCTATGTACACTGATATTGTAATAGACAACAGATCCTCAAACCTGGAAGATCCCAAGATAAACATGTTTCCATAACTAAAGGATGAATTAGCTCAATCACATCATCCTCCTGAATATAAGAGCCATTAAATTGCCAGATAAACTCATATCTAAGTGAATATCCTAATGATATTCCCACTGACCCAAACTCTGTTCTCCAGGACCAATAAAAACAAATTGATTCTCCTTTCACTGAAAAGTTATAGTCCATCAGATTCCTGATGATAATAGCAATGGATGATCATTGCATTTATATGTTCAGAGTACAGAGTAGAAGATGGTTCAGTTCAGAGACAAAGTTCAGAATTTAACAGTTAGTAGAAGGTTCAGAAAGAAAAAGAAACTAGTAAGAGTTCAAAGGTACAATCGATCTCAGACTATATCTTCTGTTACAAAATGACTAGATAGAGCTCCATAGATTTTAGTTGAGAATCCTTATTGAAAAACGTTGAAGGAAGTTTCAGATCTATTGTCCAAGCTCAGGTGATTTAAGGATAGTCATAGCCTTGCCTACAAGGGAGATGCTTACTAATCACAGCACCTCCAATACACATAATATTAAGTTGCAAGAGGCTTTAAAGATAGCACCTCAGCCAAAGAGTTTAAATGAGGACACACATATTTATTACAGAAATTTGCAATGGCATTCAATATTTCTATATAGAAGTATGACTGAGGCATAGAAAGCAGCAATATCAGGCTGAAGAGCACACTGAAAGAAATGTTCCCTTACTTTCACTAGATACTCTCACTGATAAGATATTCCCCAAAATGGAAACATCTTTGAGATAATCAGGTCCATCTTATACCTGAAGGATAGATTATCTCAAGTCTAACCTTGGGAATTCATTTTCTGGCAGATCAGGTTGACATTTTTGTCTCAAGTACATGCATCAGTCATGTGTCCACGTAGGACTGAGTTGTACCACAAAATACTTCTACATCTTCAGCTGTATGCTACTGGTGATCTTACATCAGGCTCTTGTGACCTCTGTTTGCCTGATCCTCTGTCTTGCCAGATGCGATGACTATATTATTCTATCCATCTCTCAAGAGCTTTTCCATAGGCTTTCTGCTTTTTGAGTCTATGGGACCAATAGAACTTTTTTGTTTTGCTCCTATGAAAAGTATGAAATGGTCTGGAATAAGAGGAAGTTGAAGTTTCCTGAGTTCAACCAATCTTGCATATTCAGTCTTTTCCTCAAAGTTTACTATTATTTTAACAATGGTTAAAAAAAATCACCTGCTTAGTATGGTCAGCACCAAGTGCAATTAGTGCTTAATAAAGAGCAAAAAAAACTCCTCCCATAGTCTCCCATTATAGATCAACCATTTCTCTTTCTCCTTCTCCTTCTCCTCCTCCTCCTCTTCCTTCTTCTTCTTCTTCTTCTTCTTCTTTCCCACTTCTGAAAAAAAGTTCATCAACAAGAAACTCATCATGGGGACTGTTTCAGCTTTTCTACTCACATTTCATCAGTGCCCTCAGTTACTTCGGACATTCTGGTTAGAGAGCAGAGTAACGAATTCTTCCTATAGTTTCCCTTTGTAGAAGACTCAAACTCCCAGGCATCTCTTCATTGGCTACCAGTTGTTAGTTTAGGTTTCCATTCTATCATCATTATTATGCCCCCACTGCTGTGTACCCTCTTATTCCCTCCTTTGAACACAACTTTTCAGATTCCTTTTGTGTATTGTCTTCCCAGTTCTACTGTAAGATAAGAACTTCTTTTTTTTGTTTTGTTTCTCTAGAGCTTGCACAATACTTGGCACATAGTAGGGACAATTACCTGTATGCTTACACAGTTGATCCACTTGTATCCATCTGGCCCCATTTGCTTCCCCAGACTGCAGCACCTTAACGAGTTCTACAGTTGAACAGACGTGACAATCACTTATTCTTAATTAAAGAACAAGAGGACATTTTCCTTTTCTGAATGATCACACTAAACTTCAAATGTCTCCCATTTGTCCAGGTCATCTCAATAGCAACACCATAATTTTGGAAAGTGTTCACAAAGCATGATTTCAGGATTTTCTGTCAGAAACAAAAGTGGCCCTTTGTTAACTTTTTACTGGACTACTTTTTTTCTTTTTCTTTTCTTCCACTTTTTTTAGCTCAGATGCTTACAACATGGTATTATTTCCATTTCATGAAGAATTTAACGTCCTATTGGTTCTTCCCCAAAGGGACATCAAATCTCTTACCAAGTTTTACTGATTTTACCCTTATAATAATTCTCATATGCATTCCATCTGTCTTCTTACACCTTCACCACTTATAGCAAAGATTGGAATGGGAGAGAATTTTGCCCAAATAAACAGGCTTGACCATGGAGGTGCAGGCTAGCACTCAGAACAATGGGGTCTATACTTAGAAATCCCCAGATGGGGAAGTTCATTTCCACACATAAACTTAGTCACATCCTGGAGGTTGTTGAGACAATTAGAAGGAATTTCCTTGGATCTGGGAACTGTTTTACCAACTGTTCAATTGAAATAAGGAAGTAAGAGAAGAAAAGGGAGAAGATGATAGAGAATACACTGAAAAGAAAAAAGAAAGAAGAGAAGTAATAAAAGAGAGAGAGAGAGAATGAGAGAGAGAACAAAAGAGATAGTTAGATGGTGTAGACTGAGATAGGTGAGTTAAGGGACTGAAGGCTTTCCAGACCCACTGCAGCTGGTGCAGGACTAAGTGGTAGAAAAAGGAACTAGAGTTAGTGGACTAACTAGAAGTTAGTGGAGAGAATTAGCTTAGGAACCTGGGCTCTTATCTCTTTTACTCTTTCCATTAATAATGCGGAACCTTTGCACTAATCATAATGACTTCATCTCTTCTGGCTCATGTCTCCAGCCCTGTCCCTCTCCCAGCTTCTATACCATCCCTGAAACCTTCCCTTAATCTCTTTCCTCTGGAGGTGAAGCCTAGGGAAAGGTATAGAAGAGGAGTATTTTCTCTCTGACTTTGGATGGCAGGGAAGAGCCTGTACTTTTTCCTCCCTGCTCTCCTTCCAAAAAAAGTCAAAATCCTTTTGCCCTTCTCCCATTTTCTGACAGGTTTCAAAGGCCCCTGATGAGCACTCACTCATCAATCATGTCTCCTAGTATATAGAACATCGTCAGATATATTTCCAAATGTGGTGTCACAGTGGACAGAGTGATAGTGCTGAAACCAGGAAAACTTCTATCTATCTCACTTTCCTCAACTTTACAATAGAGATAATGAGTGATAACACCTACCACACAGTGTTGTGGTAAGGATCAAATGAGATAATATTTGGGAAATGTTGGCATGTTGTCTGGCACGTAGTAGGTGTTTATTAAATGTTTGTTTTCTTTCTTCCTCCCTAGTTCCGCCAGGCTTTAACTTATTGAGGACAGGTAGATAATTTCTTGATGTCTTTTACATTTCTCTTGTATTTCCATTCCTTCATAACTATTTTATTCTTTTCTTTCTCAGACAAAAGATTCTTTACCTTGACAAAGAATGCAGTGGTTCATCCTCCTCATCCTTGATCATTCTCATCATCTCATGTACCCAAGTGGTGATGTTATCACTTCTTCACTCCTCTTCATCCCCTGGAGCAGTTTTCATGTTTTTGTGAAGCCCTTTATTGTCCTTGTCACCCATTTCTAGCCTCATTTCTTTTTGGTCTTTAGTTCTGTTGGCACTGTTATTTCTTTCCTGAGACACACTAATATATGTATCTTTAGCTGTCTGCCCTTACTTCCATCCAAAGGCCTTTCCTAATCACCTCAGCTGCTAGTGACTTCCCCACAAGGTTACCTTGTACTTGACTTCTATATACCTGCATATACACACCTTTCTCCATCAATATATAAGTAGTTTGACCACTGGGACTGTTTCATTTTAATCGTCATATCCCTGGTACCTGGCATGTAGTAGTCACTTAAGAAATGTTTGTTGGTTAATCGAGATCCATGCCTTTTAAATATCAGAGTCAGTTAATGGGTTCCCTGTGCAGCCACATTCATCTCCATGTGGTTCTCTGTTTTTCACCAAAATCATTTTTCTTTGAATCTTCATAATGTGATAAATGCAAAATGTTGTTCACTTATTCTGTTGCTTTTGAAAAAGATATAGGCCATCCTTTCAGAGCCAGCTTGCCGTAATGAGTCACAGCCTTTCAAATCTCAGTGAGGATAGTTGATAGATAGATGATCTATTCCTTTTTATTTATTTTTAGTATTCTTCATCATTCACTTCCATAAGATTTTGAATTTTAAACATTTTCCCCCTCTCCCCAAGACACCATGCAATCTGATATAGGCTCTACTTGAACATTCATATTAAACAGACTTTCACCTTAATCATGTTGTTAAGAAGAATTAGAACCAATGGGAAGAACCATGAGAAAGAAGAAACAAACAAAAAAGAGAACTGCATTCAGAATCCATAGTTCTTTCTCTGAATGTGGTTCACATTTTCCATCTTGAGACTTTTGGAATTATCTTAGATCCTCACGTTGTTGAGATGAGCTAAGTCTATCAAAGTCAGTCATTGCACAATGCTGTTATGACTGTGTACGGTGTTCTCATGGTCTTGCTCACTTCATTCAGTATCAGTTCACATAAGTCTTTCCAGGTTTTTCTGAAGTCTACCTGCTCATCATTTCTAATAGATGAACATAGTATTCCATTATATTCATATACTACAACTTGCTCAGTCATTCCCCAATTGATGAGTATCCACTCATTTTCCAATTCTTTGCCACCTCAAAAAGAAGTTTATGTAATTTTGTACATTGGGGTCCTTTTCCCATTTTTATGATCTCTTTGGAATACAGATCTAGAAGTGATATCACTGGGTCAAATGATATGCACAGTTTGATAGCCCTTTGGGGATAATTCCAATGTTTCTCCAGATTGGTTGAATCAGCTGACAGAGTCACCAATCATGCATTGATGTTCCAATTTTCCCACATCTTCTTCAACATTTATCATTTCCCCAAAAAAGAATGAATATTAAAAATTGTTTGTACATGTAGTTGGGGTAAAGAAAATATTCTTTTCAAGAACCTGCTTTGGTGCCTCAGTTTGAGTGAATGAATGAAGGAATGTTTACTATGTACTTACTATATAGCAGGTAAAATTCTGGAGATAAAAATATAAAACATCAGAGCCCTTGCTCTCTCAGAGCTTACATTTTAATAATGGAAGAAAACACAGTGGTGGCCAAGGGCCTTTTTGGTCAGGGTATTGACAATTGATCCATCGGGCAGCCAAATGAAACTCCTTTCCTTGAAGACTTGATCCTCAGAAAAAGAGGAGGAAAGCAAGGTGAAAAGAAAGGGTATGAAAAATGGTGACAGGGCAGATGACAAGTTAGTCAAATGGACTGTGGGATGGCTGGATGGTTTATGAAGCATGTCCTAGGAGCCAGTAAGAGAGAATGGACTGAGCTCATCTGTCATCATCTGGTCATCAAACAAGACTGCTCAGCCACAAGTAGCCAGTTCCAAAGTTGAATGTATTAATCTCCCCAGCAATGGACTATGGACTCTAGCAGTCTGGGGCAGAGGGTGCTGGTCAAGGTGGGAAGAAGTGGGGCAACAGTAACAGCGCATATGATTATCTTCAGAACCTCAATTCAATTCTCCATCTGAGTTCAAATTTAGCCTCAGACATTTACTAGCCACGTGACTCTGGGCAAGTCATTTAGCCTCTTTGCTTCAGTTGCCTCAACTGTAACATGGTGATAATAATAGCATCTACCTCACAGGGTTGTTGTAAGGGTCAAATGACACACTATTTGAAAGCGGATCAGCATGTAGCAAGTATTTAATAAAATTCTTTTTCCCTTCCCTCCACCCCCAAAACCTACTAAAGTTGTGGTAACTAATCGCTTCTTCCTTGTAGGGAAGGCAAATTCTCATTGTCAGTCTAGAGGTATGAAGTTCTCTTTAGTTAGGATATATACCAGAGAGTACAAGGGCCTAGGCTGAAATAATCTCTTCTTTGAATTTTTCTTAGAGACTACGCTAACTGATTCTTGTCTTTTATTGTCTGCTAAACTCTGAACGGTGTGTCTGAACTTTCCTGCCCTCTCTTCCAGGAGCCCCTCAGTTCAACTCTTACTTATTACTGATATTATTAGGGCTTTAAAAAGCCATAAAGTAGAAGGGGAAATAATACTTCTTTTTCTTGTTATTATAGAGTAGAATTGGGAACATTTATGGAAATAATAAGAACACAGATTTTATATACATATTTATGTGACTACAAATTCATTATGTATATAGTATATTTTTATATAATTTGTTGCATATAAATACATATTTCATAAAATTTGTAAATATATTATATATAAAATTACTTCTGAGTCACATGACCAATACAATGGAAGCATTTTCTCTGATCTTTAAAACATCTCAGACTCGCCAAAAGAGAAGTGATATGTTGGCAATAAAAGTAGTCATTGGTTCCTATTGTGTAGCAAGATGGTTAAAAACTCCATGAACTAATGCCATTTCTATGCTCTCTCCATACGCCTTCCCACATGACCCATCAGCTTCTGCAGAGAGTTTGCAGTAGTTGATCTTATCTGTGCACTTGGAACAAAATACAAGATCACACCCTAACCCCTTATCTCTCTCAGTGCCCTGAATATTCAAATTCTAAATTGCAGAAAATATGGTGACATCTTCATAGAAAGTGCCTTGGAAGCATTCTGTGCTGCAAAGAACTCTGTATGACAGTGGAGGAACAGAAGGAGCAGGGCAGGCACCTGTAGAAGAACTTAATTCTAAATCCTTATTCCCATCTCTTCCCAGTGCTTTGAAAAGCCAAGCTCCAAATGGCAGAAATTTTCCCAGGCTGCCACAGCAACAGCTTGGCAGTGCCCTATGTTACTGGGTCAGAGATCTGAAACAGGGTAGGATACTACATCAGTATGGGTGACTGGGTGGCACTCCATTATAAGCCTGAGGAAAAGAGTACACCATTCAGCTGGAGCTAGTTCTCTCCCTCCAAAGTCATTTATTTGTTGAAGTGACCTAAGCGAGTAAACTATCAATTGCTCAGCATAGGAGGAGGTTAGGAGTTTTGAGATCTAGTCTGAGGGACACCATCAGAAGAAAGGGAGTCAGAAAGTGAACAATAGAGGTAAAGAAAGAAAGTAAAGAGTGAAATTACCCAAGGCCTCAGAAGAATCAAAGAACTGGAACATGCACAAGCATACCAACAGGGAAGATATTGACAGCAGAGGGAAACATGGTCTCCAGAGCTAGGAAGTGAGTTCAGAAATCCGTAAATAAATACTGCAGAACCAAGGAAAATGATTGAAACCAGATGCTGCAGATTTGGGGGAAAGCTTGGAATTACAATATGAGGTTCCTGAGTCTTTTAAAAGATAAATGAGAATTATGGGAGCAGAGTTTTGGGCCTGTCCAGCAGAAATAATGTACAGAATAGAAAACTTGAATCAAGGTACAGCCACCAAAGAAGCAAAAATGGAGACAAATGATTGGGAATGTGAATACACAGAAGTAAAAGATAATCTGGAAGAAGAAAAGCAAAAAAGATAAATCAATAACATTAAAAGAAAGCATGTTCTCCATACAAGCAAAACATAATCCTCAAAGACAACATACATAGAAACAACCTAAGGATGATAGGTTTCCAAGGACAAAGCAAAAAACAAAAACAATCTGCAAGATGTGAACATAGTATAAGAAATAATACAAGTAAACTTCTCAGAACTTTTGAATACACAAAAAAACAAAGTATCACTAAAAAGAATCCATAAACTGCTTCCCGGGGGAAAAAAATCAAAGACTTTGAACTTCACATGGTTAAATTTAACAATTTCATTCAGAAATAGTAACTTAAGCAAGTGACCAGGAAGAAAACTTTCAAATAGAACAGAAAAGAAATTTGATTTAAAAGACTATTCTGTCCCCACTAGGAAAAGGAGGAGGAAATGAGTGAACTGATGTACAGTGAGTGAACTGAACCAGGAAAACAGTTTATAGATAACAAAAACATTGTAAAGACAAACTCTGATCAACACAATGACCAACTATAATTCCAGAGGACTCATGATGAAACATGCCATCTACTTCCTGAGGAAATGACGGTGGAATCAGAGTGCAGATGAAGACATTTTTCAGACATAGCCAATGTCAGGATTTACTTTGCCTGACGCATTTTTCTAATAGGATTTTTTTTCTTGCTTTCTCAACAGAGGTAAAAAGTGGGGGAAAGGAAAGTAGAAGGAACAGGAGGATCTCAGTTTGGAAATTTAAAAGAATCCAATTTTTTTTTAAGAGTTTTAGCATTAAAAAACAACCACAAAAGATGTGGTAACTAATCAGCTTCTTCTCTGTAGGGAGGGCAAATTCTCACTGTCAGTCTGGAGGTATGAAGTTCTCTTTAGTTAGGATATATACCAGAGAGTACAAGGGCCTAGGCTGAAATAATCTCTCCTTTGAATTTTTCTTAGAGACTATGCTAACTGATTCTTGTCTTTTATCTGCTAAACTCGGAACTGTGTTTCTGAACTTTCCTGCCCTCTCTTCCGGGAGCCTCTCAGTTCAACTCTTACTTATTACTGATATTATTAGGGCTTTAAAAAGCCATAAAGTAGAAAGGGAAATAGGCCCCTAGAGGAAAGGCCATTAGATTGGCAACTAAAAGATCATTAGGAATTTGGGGAAAGAGAAGTTTCAGTTAAATGATGAAGTCAGAAGTACATAGGATTCAGAGAAGAGAAAGAGGAGAGAACATAGAAAAGGAAAAGGCCAAGATCTCAAATTGTAGATGATTTTGAAGACAGCTGTAGGATGCTACCTGAGATAGAAGCAGTTTTTAAGGATGGGGAGATAAGAATATTTCATTCAGAGTTCTGCTTAATTCTTCCTTCCTTCCCTAAAATTCCTTCTTCCATATGCATTTCTTTTTTTATATTAACAATATAAGTGATCACTCATTCTTTTATTTCATGTTTGTATCAATATGGATTATGTCTAGATTGTAATTATTGTAATTGTGTTTTCTTTTCTAAAATTTTATTTATTTTTATTTTTCAGCATTCACCTTCACAAGATTTTGAATTTCAAATTTTTCTTCATCTCTCTCCTGCTCCTACCCCAAAACAGTATGCATTCTGATTACCCCTTCTTCCAGTCTGCCACACCTTCCATCACCCCACCCCCCCATCTTATCCCCTTCCCTTCTAGTTTCCTGTAAGGCAAGATAGATTTCTATACCCCATTACCTATATATCTTATCTCAGAGTGGCATTTGAAAACAATTTTTGACATTCATTTTTAAAGCTTTGAGTTCCACATTCTACTCTCCCTCTCCTTTCACCCTCATTGAGGAGGTAAGCAATTTGATACAGATTGTACATGTGTAGACAGGTAGAACATTTTCATAACAGCTATGTTGTGAAAGACTAATTATATTTCTCTCTATCCTGTCCCACCTTCCATTTGTTCTATTCTCTCCTTTGACTGGCCCCATCACAGAAGTGTTTGCTTCTGATTATTCCTTCCCCCAATCCGCTATCCCTTCTATTATTGCCCCTCTCTTATCCCCTTCCTCCCTGCTTTCCTGTAGGGTAAAATAGATTTCCATATCCAATTGAGTGTATATCTTTATTCTCTCCTTAAGCCAAATCTGACAAAAGTAAGGCTCACTTATTCCCTCTCACCTTTCTCCCTCTTCCCCTCCATTATACAAGCACTTTCTTGCCTGTTTTCTGTGAGATGATTTACTTCATTCTACCTCTCCCTTTCTCTTTCTCCCAATACATTCTTCTCAGCATTTAATTGTATTTTTTAGAAATCATCCCTTCATTCATGTGCCCTCCAAGTACTCTAATACTGAGAAAGGTCTCAAGAGTGGCAAATATCATTTTTCCATGTAGGAATGTAAACAGTTAAACTTTAATAAGTCCCTCATAGTTTCTATTTCCTGTTTACTGTTTCAAGCTTCTCTTGATTCTTGTATTTGAAAGTCAAATTTTCTATTCATCTCTAGTCTTTTCAACAACAATGCTTGGAAGTCCTCTATTTCATTGGAATTCCATTTTTCCTCTGAGGTAGTATTTGAAGTAGTTTTGCTGGGTAGTCCCACTGCAATTATTGTCCCTAATTGGTGCTATCTAGGAAAAAGGCACAGGCCATGCAAACAAGAAGCCTGGTCTAAGCAGGTGCTACACTAGGCAAATGGCAAGTCCACTTAGAAGTTGGTTGTAACTTTCCAGGAGAGAAGCGATATAGATCTGAACAAGAGTGAAAGTTAGAAAGTAAAAATAATGGGAGGGATGCAGAGGGGGAATCAACAGAATTTGGTGATTCTGGATATTGACAAAATGGGCAGTATCTTCCTTCCAGAAGGAGGCTTGTTAATGCCAGAGGCAGCTGGGTGCCAGGAATTCCCCAAACTGCAAGTGTGCCTCACATTTTGGTGTTTCCAGGGGGCCATTTTTCTCATTTTTTAAATATGAAGAAAATTGGAAAGGGATAGGAAGGGGATAAAATGGTATAATAATAAGTAGTATTTGCATAGTGCTTTAAAGCTTACAAAGTTCTTTATAAATCTTGTCTCATTTTATCTTCACAACTCTGGGAGATTAGTGCTATTATTATTCCCATTTTACACAGGAGGAGAGTAAAGTATACAGAGGTTAAAAGTCTTGCTCAGGGTCAAATAGCTAGTAAACATCTGAAGCTGGATTTGAATTCAGATTTCTTGATTATAGGTCCAGTTCTACCAACACTGTACCACCTAGAGAAAAGGAGTGAAAAGGAAATGAGAGGAGTAGGAAGGTAAGGTAAAATAGGGAGCATCATATTGGGACACTTGGGATTAAGGATCTTGGCTTTGGGAGAAGGGTTGCATTTATCTCTCTAACCAGGACAGGGTGGATAGGAAAGGGAAAAGAAGGGGAGGAGCAGGAAGGTAGCTGTTAGTGTAGGGAATGACCTTAGGAGCCTGGCTTCTAATCTCTCGTGTTCTTTCACCTATTACTAATCTGTGCTCACAGATTGAGGACAAAGTCTTTTCTGGCCTGTATCTCTAGCTCCCCTCCCTGACATGGCCTCTGACCAGATTCCAGTCTTGCCTGTGGAGGTGGAGTCTGAGGTGTGGCCTAGAAGATGCATGGATCTGGCTTTAGATAAAAGTGAGGAGCAGGTGGCACCCAGAAAACGGGAGGTGACTGGTTTCCAGAGCTACAGACAGCAGTGACAAAGAACAGGTATTTTAAAAACAAAAGACTGATACCCAAGCCTAGGGCTACAGAGAAAGCTGCTCTAGACTGTAGGAGGCTGAATAAAACTGGGCATGAATATGGGTACAGGAAGCTGGCATGAGAAGACAGAGGTGAGCTCAAATAGAGACTGGAGAGGAGGCTGAAGAAAAACAGGAACTGGAGGCAGCTTGGACATTGGACAGAACTGAGCACAGGAAATTTTCACTGTAAACAGACTTGACTGAGAATTGGGCTAGTTGAATTGTCCTATCTTGCCTTCATGCATTAAGGGTGTTTTCTCTTCTCTCATTGTCATGGTTCAGCTCTGCTGAAAGAGACTAGTATTCAAGGTATTAGGGAGGGACCCTATATCTTTTTCAGAAGAAAAATAACCTGGCCAGAACTAGTGTTTCTGGGCATCGGTGACTCTTATTGCTAAAGCTAAGGTCCTTCTGTATTATAGGTTCATCTTCAGGTCACATTGGCTGGAAAACTGACTAGGAAATCCATGCTACTTAGAGGGCTCTAGGACAATGAAATGCGAGGTAGAGAGATGGATGCCTAAGCTTAGAGAATGGATGTTGAAACTGGATATAGAAAAGAGGAGAAAGATGGAGACAGGCTAGACTGAGGCCTTGGAGAATGTCCATTGGAAGTCCAGATGGCAGATAGAGAGAAGAATTATGGTCCTTGTGGGAAGCAGGGATAGCCCTGGGAATCAGTCCAAAGGGGAAGCCTGGAGGCTCAAAGTCATCTGAAAAAAAGAGGAGGAAAACAAAGTTAGTCAGCCTCCAAATCCCACTTGGGTTTTGGTATGCTTTCGCTTTTCTATTTTACTATATGTCCGTGTTCGACATTTCATTGCCTCTAAGTGTCTTATATTCTTTCTCTTTCCTATGGCCAAGAGCACTTGCCCAGGTCTTTTAAACAAAATTTATTGAATTTTTGAATAGCAGAGAATTCTAGCCTGAAGGCAACAGATGAGACCCCAGGAATATGGCTGAGGAAGGACCGTTTTCTGGATAAAGAATGTAGAACCACCTTTTGGGGCCACGGCCCTAGCAAACATGCAAACTATATATTTGCCAGAGGTGTGTAAGTTCACTGGTGCCAAGAACTCATTTCAGTCTTTTCTGAATACTTTCCTCCCAACTCTTAACAGGGGGAAGAATGTGAGGGTCAGAGATTGCAAATCATGCTTAGACTTTAAAAAAAAATAATTAATTAATTTTAAGTTTAATAGTATTTTATTTTTCCCCCAGTTAAATGTCAAGAAAATTTGTAGCAGTCATTTTTTATAAGATTTTGAGTTACAAATTTTCTCCCTTCTCTTTCCTCCCCTTTTCTGAAAATGATAGGCAGTTTAATATAGTTCATACATATACTATTGCATAAAAAATATGTCCATCTTAATTACTGTTGTGAAAGAAGAAACAGATTTTTTTTTAAAAACACGAGAAAGAATAAAAAGTTGAAAAAATGCTTTGATCTGTATTGAGTCCATCAGTTCTGGATGTGGATAGCATTTTTTTTATGAGTCCTTTGTACTTGTCTTATATCATTGTGTTACTAAGAAAAGCTGAATCATTCATAGTTGATCATCAGACAATGTTGCTAATACTGCATACAATGTTTTCTTGTTTCTGCTCATTTCACTTTGCATCAGTTTGTAGGACCTTTCCAGGAGTTTTTGAAATCTGCCTGTTCATCATTTCTTATTGCACAATAGCATTCTATTACATTTATATACCACAATTTGTTCAGCCATTCCCTAGCTGATGGGCATCCCCTCAGTTTCCAATATTTTTCTACCATGGAAAGGGCTGCTATAAATATTCTTCCACATGCCGGTCCTTTTCCTTTTTCTATGTTCTCTTTGGTATATAGATCTAATAGTGGTATTTCTGGATCAAAGTGTATGCACAGTTTGGTTGCCTTTTGGGTGTAGTTCCAAATTGCTCTCCAGAATGGTTGGATCAGTTCACAACTCCACCAACAGTACATCAGAGTTTCAGTCTTTCCATATCTTGCCAACATGTATCATTTTCCTTTATGTCATATTAGCCAATCTGATAGGTTTGAGGTGGTACCTCAGAGTTGCTTTAATTTGCATTTCTCTAATCAATAGTTATTTCAAGCACTTCTTCATATGTCTATAGATAGTTTTCATTTCTTCATCTGAAAACTGCCTGTTCATGTCCTTTGACCATTTATCATTTGGAATATAGCATGCCTCTGGAACCCTGAATGAGTCCTTGCTGCCTGATGAATTGTCCAGACAATGGGCTTTTAAGGCTTGTCACTACCACCAAGAAGCTAGTTTTTGAATGAAAAGTCCTGTTTTATCCATTTGCTCCTCTGGCATATCTGAAGTGCATTCTCTCTCTAGTGGGAAACTGAGATGGGGAAAGCCTATAAAAAAAATAAAGTCTTTTGTTTTGACATCAAGTAGCTCAGTCTGATGATCCATTTAAGGTTTACCCCTCAGGGAGTACCACAGAATGTTTCCTTTTTGAATCTCATTTTGGGGAACTTAAGGAATTTGTCAAAGTACTTGATCAGTCTCAAATGCTGCTGCTACTGAACAGGCCATTACAAAAGTGAAAGACTCACCTCTTTTGATATATTTGAGACATTTTTCTTATGAAGAATCAAGGTCACCTTGCTTGACAGCCAGGCAAACAAGAAGTAAGAATTAGCAAAGCAGTGAAGATAACACCAAAGCCTTTTTTGCTGCCCTCTGCAGTTTAATCAAGGAGTGACCTTCCCCAAGTTCAATTCTGCATTGAGTATTAATGTTTCTGAATTTTATTTTTTCTTAATCAACCAAAATCTGACATCTCTCACCTTACCCCAAATTGAAAAATGGAAGAAAAATAAAGCCCTTTAAAAGAAATATAGATAGTTAAGCAAAAATAAATTTCTGAATATATACACAGATAAGTCTAAAGAGTTTGTTGAGCAGAAGTAGCTGTATCATTCTTATTTACTGGGATCTTATGGTCTCATACCTGCCATAGCATTTCATCCTACTTAGTATCTAGATTGATGATGGAGTCAGTCCTCAATCTCTGCCATTCCCTCAAGGGCATCAACACAATCATTTCATTCAACAGAAGGTATGTGATGTCTCTAATGGGAACTAAAATGCCCTATAAACAACTATATGTAGTAGGGGCAATAACAAAATTCTTCTACTGGTTCCACCATTAAAGCAGAGAGTCTTTAACTGTCTGTTGTTGTTCTCTCCAATCCCAGACCACTTAGTCAGACCTTAATTACTACTCAGGAATCACTATAAATACAAATCATGCTTTTCCATTCCATCCTTCAGTGTTTCTCACATGTTGGTCATGTAGCTTGCTGCTTGATCTACTGGGAGGACCTTACAGAATCTCTCTGTTTCTCTATCAACAGCTGAGATCCACTTGTGTATACTTCTCTTATAACAGGTAGAACCATCAGTGAACCAGGCAAAATGGTGCTTTCCAAGACTTAAGTCTTCATTGGTGGAAGCACATTGGGCTGGTGGAAGGAACAAAGCCCTGAAACTGGGACCAGAGATCTCAACCTATGTGCTATTTGTGAAGGGTCTAACAGCGGAGAAACCTGGGCAAACATGATCTTGAATGTACCATTTCCAGTGAAAAATGGAAGCTTCCCATGATTTACCATCTTCTTAGAGGAGTCATTTTGCATCACTCAACTCAAAATACACAACTTTGAATGGAGGGCAAGGGTATGGTCATTCAATACCAACAAGGGCCCCATAACAAGCAAGCAATTCTTTTTCAAGGGTAGTATAGAGTTGCTGTTTTGGGAACCTATGAATTCAGAGGTCTGATGGTTGTTTAATATGACCAAACCTTGGGGGTCTATGAAAGGTTCCACTTGGCCTGATCCTTATGGACAGAGACATACTAGACCATAGGCCCTATAGAATCAATCAGGAGAAGACATAGCTGGGTAGCCCACTTTTGGCCTTTTAAGGCTACAGACTATTCTAAACACCACTCAAAAGAAGGGGTTGGTGAATGACTTGGTTCCTATTTAGGAACCATCAAAATACTCAAATGGGAATATTGATTTTCTAGAACCCAAAGAGTCCAATTAGCCTCTAAGGTTCCTTATTGGACTTTAGATCATTATAGACTACATCCAGAATCAGTCAGGTTCCTCCCACCTTCCACATTCCATTTTGTATCTCTTGCTTTATTTCTTTCAAATACTCTTATAGTCTTTGCTACCACAACATTTTCTTCCCAAGGTCCTTTTAGTTGTTGTGGGATCATTCTTTTATTCCAGGTTTTCTTCTTGGGTCATTCTTGCTCCATAATATTTCTTCCTAGTGTTCAGCATCTTCTGTTTATTAAAACCTCTAGAACTCAGGTTTTGATTTTGGACCTAGTGCTAGGATCAGACTCAACACTCTGCTATGTTTTGGAATGATTTGACCAACTCTATTTGATTCTGACATTTATTCCCTGGGTTCCCTTCTCTGAGTGTGGTTCCCTATCCTCCACTCAGAGGGATGACAGATTTCAGTGTCCTGTGTCAGAGTGCTTCTTTTGTCTGTCTGCGCAGGATTTTTCTGATCCCCCTGGGATACGTCCAATTGGAATATCACCCCTACTCTTCACTCTGAAGCTTCTTCTATCAGCACACAGTGTGTCTTCTGTGTCCTTTGGGAGCATAGTTCTGGATTGCCTTTCATTCTCTATCTGGGACTTCCTTGGTCAGTCATTGCCACTTCCATTTACTTCTCCCTGAGACCATTCTCCTATCAGGATCATAGGTGGTATTCTAGGCACCACACCCCCCAAAGAGTTTGTTCAGGAGTATATTTCTTGACAAAATAGAAGATGCCTGATCCAAGTGATTGGATATCACTTAAGGGAATAAGTTTTAAAAACTGAAAATAGTGGTCCAAGTGACTGTTTCCTCTAAGGACAACCCAGTTTAGGAACAGAAATTGTATTTCCTCCAATGATCATACTACATTATTAGACTTCTGAGGCAACTGAGTTTACCTACACCAGTGACCTATTTCATACCTTAATTTGCTTCTCTTGAGGAAAATAACTGGTTAAATGATAAGCTTTGTAAGTTACTCAATGTTTGATGTTCTAAAGGTCACACTTTCCAAGTCTAATTTATAGAGGCAAATGGAGTGAGGGACAGTGGCTAGATTGTTGAATATCGAGTCAGGAAGATCCAATTTCAAATCTGGCCTCAGATATTTAACTAGTTGTGTGATCCTGGGCAAGTCACTTAATGTTGGTAATCCTTAGTTTTCTTATCTGTAAAATAAGGATAATAAACATGGCGGGGTAGAAAGAGACACATATGCTAGCTCCTAACCCACAGCCCATAAAATATCTGTAAAGAAGAACTCCCAACAAATTGTGGAGCAGCAGAAGCCACAGAACAAACAAGTGAAGGAGATTTCTGTTCCAGAGAGACCTGAAAAACCAACACAAAAGGTCCATCGTGCACTGGACCCAGAGCACAGCACAGCCCTTCCTTGGCTGTGCGGCACCAAGAGGGGCTGATCCGAGCAGGCTTTAGGGACAGAATCTCCAGCAGCAGTGCAGGTCCCTCCACCCACAGGTGCCAAAGGTCAGTGAAAGGGTCTTTTCAGGTTGCAGAGGGGGGAGCGGGGTGTCCCCATAACTCAGGTCCCCTCGGGAGGCAGCAGTGGAGGCAGCAGCAGACAAGGGCTCCCAAAGCAGGCAGGAGCCTGGATCCACTGTTGAAGGTCTCTGCATAAACCCCCTGAGGGAACTAAGCCCCTTGAGACAGCCCTGCACCTACCTGAGCACCTGAACTTAATCTCACACTGAATAGCAGCCCTGCCCCCACTCAAAGCCCTGACGCTGGGAAGCAGCATTTGAATCTCAGACCCTAAGCACTAGCTGGGCAGAACTGGAGGCAAGGTGGGTGTGGAGAGGAAACTCAGAAGTCAAGTAACTGGCTGGGAAAATGCCCAGAAAAGGGAAAAAGAAATAAGACCATAGAAGGTTGGTCTTGGTGAACAGATATCTCCTCCCACCCTTTCTGATGAGAAAGAACAATGCCTACCATCAGGGAAAGACATAGAAGTCAAGGCTTCTGTATCCCAAACATCCCAAATAAATATTCCATGGACTCAGGTCATGGAAGAGCTCAAAAAGGATTTTGAAAATCAAGTTAGAGAGGTGGAGGAAAAACTGGGAAGAGAAATGAGAGAGATACAAGAAAAGCATGAAAAGCAGGTCAACACCTTGCTAAAGGAGACCCCAAAAAATGCTGAAGAAAATAACACCTTGAAAAATAGGCTAACTCAATTGGCAAAAGAGGTTCAAAAAGCCAATGAGGAGAAGAATGCTTTCAAAAGCAGAATTACCCAAATGGAAAAGGAGGTTCAAAAGCTCACTGAAGAAAACAGTTCTTTCAAAATTAGAATGGAACAGATGGAGGCTAATGACTTGATGAGAAACCAAGAAATCACAAAACAAAACCAAAAGAATGAAAAAATGGAAGATAATGTGAAATATCTCCCTGGAAAAACAACTGACCTGGAAAATAGATCCAGGAGAGACAATTTAAAAATTATGGGACTGTCTGAAAGACATGATTTTTAAAAAAGCCTAGAAATCATCTTTCATGAAATTATCAAGGAAAACTGCCCAAGGAAAACCAGAGGGCAAAATAAGTATTCAAGGAATCCACTGATCACTGCCTGAAAGAGATCCAAAAAGAGAAACTCCTAGGAACATTGTGGCCAAATTCCAGAGTTCCCTGGTCAAGGAGAAAATACTGCAAGCAGCTAGAAAGAAACAATTCAAGTATTATGGAAATACAATCAGGATAACACAAGATCTAGCAGTTTCTACATTAAGGAATCTAAGGGCATGGAATATGATATTCCAGAAGTCAAAGGAACTAGGACTGAAACCAAGAATCACCTACCCAGCAAAATTGAGTATAATACTTCAGGAGAAAAATTGGTCTTTCAATGAAATAGAGGATTTTCAAGCATTCTTGATGAAAAGACCATAGGTGAAAAGAAAATTTGACTTTCAAACACAAGAATGTAGAGAAGCATGAAAAGGTAAACAGCAAAGAGAAATCATAAGGGACTTACTAAAGTTGAACTGTTTACATTCCCACATGGAAAGACAATATTTGTAACTCTTGAAACTTTTCAGTATCTCGGTAGTGGGTGGGATTACACACACACACACACACACACAGAGAGAGAGAGAGAGAGAGAGAGAGAGAGAGAGAGAGAGAGAGAGAGAGAGAGCACAGAATGAATTGAATAGGATGGGATCATATCTTTAAAAAAATGAAATTAAGCAGTGAGAGAGAAATATATTGGGAGGAGAAAGGGAGAAGTGGAATGGGGCAAAGTATCTCTTGTAAAGGAGGCAGGCAAAAGACTGTTTAATGGAGGGAAAAAGAGGGGAGGTGAGAGAAAAACATGAAATTTACTCTCATCACATTCCACTAAAGGAAGGAATAAAATGCACACTCATTTTGGTATGAAAACCTATCTTACAATACAGGAAAGTGGGGGAGAAAGGGATAAGCAGGGTGGAAGGATGATGGAAGGGAGGGCAATGGGAGGAGGGAGCAATTAGAAGTCAACACTCTTGGGAAGGGACAGGATCAAAAGAGAGAATAGAAGCAATGGGGGGGCAGGATAGGATGGAGGGAAATATAGTTAGTCTTATGCAATACTACTATTATGGAAATCATTTGCAAAACTACATAGATATGACCTATATTGAATTGCTTGCCTTCCCAAAAGGAATGAGTGGGGAGGGAGGGATGAAGAGAAGTTGGAACTCAGAGCTTTAGGAACAACTGTCGAGTACTGTTTTTGCTACTAGGAAATAAGAAATACAGGTAATGGAGTATAGAAAGTTGTCTGGCCCTACAGGACAAAAGAGAAGATGGGGACAAGGGAAGGGAGGAATGATAGAAGACAGGGAAGATTGGTGATAGGGGCAATTAGAATGCTCAGTGTTTTAGGGTGAGGGGAAGGGACAAATGCGGAGAAGATTTCAAACCCAAAATTTTGTGAAAATGAATGTTAAAAGTTAAATAAATAAATTTTAAAAATAAAAAAAATAAAAATAAGGATAATAATAGCATCTGCTTCCAAGGTTGTTGTGAGGAATTAGAACTAGAATTGTATCTATCTTCCCTCCCCCTTAAATTGAAAATTTAAGGATACAGTTTTTAAATAACAAAACCCAGTGAAAGATTACTAGTTTCCTTGCTTGCTATCCCTTAAAAAGGGAGGAACTCCAAGCTTATACCTGCAGGCTTGACTCCTTCTCACCAAATGTCACACAAAAGACCATCACAAATAGTGAATGGTGAGTAAACCTATTTATCCAAGTAGATTTCAAACAGAAATTGGAGAAATTCTACAGATTACAATATACCAGAAAATACATGAAAATACACTAAGAGAGAGGCCTGGATCTCACCCAAAGAGAAGTCCCTTAAAGTCTTTAGGGAGATAAACTAGCTGGAAATCAAGGATACTTTTCTCATCCATGTTTACCTTCCATAGTTTTTCTCTTCCTTGGAGCCATAAATACATGAAAATACATGAAGCAAGTATCTCAACCAAGAAGAAGTTCCTTAAAGTCCTTAGGGAAATAAGGTAGTTGAAAATCAAGACTTTTCCCTCCATGTTTACCTTCTACAGTTTTTCTCTCTCTTGGAGCAGGAATGAAAAATGTCTCCTCTCTAAAGTTATCATGTCAGTTCTACCCTTTATACAGCCGTTTGAGGTCCCTTGAGAATTTTCTTCTCCAAACCAGAATCCTACCTATGTAGCATCTACACATTCTGAAACCTGGGTATACAAGCGTTAGACTTTATACTTATGTTTAACTCTATTGAAATTAATCTTATTAGATTCAGCCTAGCATCTAGCATTTGTAAATTAAATAAGCAAACTCTCTCTGCCTTTATCTAAATCACTGATAAACTCATTGATAAAGTCATTCATTCATAAGTAGCACAGGCTAAACACAGATGCTTGGGGCACTTCACTAGAGACCTCCTGACAACTTGACACCAAAGCAACAATGTCTACGCTTTGAGGAGAGCCGAGTAATCCATTTCCCATTGTCTAGACCACCTTTCACCATCTTCTTCTCCCATGGTAGTATGTCATACTTTATCAAATGTTTTACTCAAGTCTAGGTACACAAACTGTAGCCTCTTGACTCAGTTATCCCACTACTAAGTCTATCTCTCCAAAGAAGTAAAAAAAAAGAGTAAGAAGTATTTTAGCAAATATTTTATTTAATATTTAATATAATATTTAATCTATTTAGCAAAAATATTTATAGCATCTCTTTTTATGATAGTCCCAAACTGGAAACTTCTTTTGGAGGAATGGCTAAACAAATAGTGGTATATGAATGTAATGGGACATTATTGTGCCCTATGACATGCTGAAATAGACCATTGCAGAGAAAACTGGGAGGATATCTATGGATTAGTAACGATTGAAGTGCATGAAAAGAGACAGGACAATCTATAAAGTGATAACAATATCATAGAGAAAAGAAACTTTGAGAGATTTTAGAACTCTTATGAATGGAATGGAAAACCATGAATCCAAAAGAATCAAGATGAAACATTCCATCAATTACACTTTGAATGAATGATATGGGTGAATGGGAGAGGTGCTATAGGAAATGATTTTTGGAAGAGGGAAGAGGGAGAATGCAAACTCTAGACCAGCAAGCTAGATTTTGATTCAACCTTTCCCTCACTAATATTTAATCTTTTTCTCTTTATTGGTTTCTTTCCTGCTTCTTCCAAATACAACCAACTCATCCTTAACCTAATTAGACCCTATTTACCATCTTCACAGGGGCTTACCTGTGAGGCAACAAACTTAAAATGCAGAAAGAGATATACATTTCCAGACCTGGCAAATATGGGGATTTATTTTTCAGGGCTATGTAGACATATAATGAGGGCTTTATTTTTTGTGTGTCTCTCTTCTCCTTCCTTCCCCCTGCCACCCTCTCCCTACCTCAGTTTGAGATGGAGGTAGGGAGAGGGATGGATTCATAAAAAAGATTGTTAAGAAATAAAAATTAAAAACTATTAAAAACCTCTGAAGTCTAGTCAAACTAGATCCAACATGTTTCCTTCATTTACTAGTTTAATGTATATTCCAGAAAGAAATCAAGGTGAGTCAGGAATGACTGGTTTGTGATGAAGTCATGCCAGCTCTTTTTAATTAAAGTTCTTTTCTTGATGTCATTCAATCATTTCAATCATGTACTACTCTTTGGTGACCCCTTATGCAGTTTTCCTGGCAAAGACAGTGGAGTGGTTTGCCATATCCTTCTCCAGCTCATTTTACACATGAGGAAACTGAGGCAAGCAGGGTGAAGTGACTTTTGCTGGGTCACACAACTAATAAGTGTCTGAGGTCAGATTTGAACTCAGAACTGACTCAGATTTGAACTTCCTGACTACAGGTCTGGAACTCTATCCACTGTACCACTTAGTTGCCCTTATGTAATGCTATTTAAAAACAAAATAAACCCATTCTTTTTGAATATGTAACCTACTGAAGATGTATTCCTGTCCTGAGTTTCATCTTATCTAGGTTCAATCAAATTTGTATTTTTGCCAAGAATATAACAATAGTTAGCATTTGCACATAGTACCCTAAGGTTTGCAAAGTACTTTACAGATATTCTCTCATTTTATCCTCACAATAATCCTGTGAGGTAAGTTAGTCCTACGATTCCTATTTTACAGTTGAGGCAATTGAGTCCTAGAGCAGCCGATTTACCCAGGGTTGCTGAACTACTGGGGATCTGAAGCCAGATTTGAACTTTGGTCGTATAAGCAGGGAAATACATTTGTCACAAACAGGATGCGGGGGAACTCATGACTATGCACCTCTGCACTGCAGGCCTTGATGGCCTTGGTTTCCTTGGGGAATAGGCCATACCATGTCACATTTGAGCACTGCCTCTTTACTTACTCCTGACTGATTCACTTAGCTGAGCTGTAAGGCAGTGTAATACTCTTGTGGTAAAAGTTTCATGTTGTGAAAGCCCTGTGGATCCAGTGTTGAGTTTCTTTCCATTCCTCTCAGGTGACTCTACCAGATAATCTCCAAAAATCCAACTTATCAGACCCAGCACTGCTATTGATGGCTCAAGGAGGAACATGGGAATGTTGTCCTGTGTGGAATCTGCTAGTTGTGTCTTGTAGCCTTTTATAAACTTCCTGCCCAGGGTTTTCAGCTTCTGGGACTGGTCCTCCAGTATGTCGCTTTTGTAAAACTGTGTCCCCTTTCAGGTCTCCTTCTAAAGGGACAAAAGCAAGGACACATAGGAGATGCACATACAAAAAAATTTTAAAACAACCCACAGAGACAATGCACTTCCCCTGGACAAAGATTGGTTTCAGTGCCTTGTTTCCCAGTTGCTTATCAGCATGGAACCAACAAAACACTGGAGTTAATAATGGGGAAATTCTGAGCCCAGAACTGTTTTGTGATTATTGGATAGATGTACACTGGTTTGAACTCAGGAAGCTGAGTCAGCCTAACTCCAGGTACAGGGGCAGCTAGGTGGCAGAGCTCAAAGAGTCCTGGGCCTAGAGTCAAGGAAACCTGAGTTCAAATCCAGCTTCAGATACTTCCTAGGTGTGTGACTCTGGGCAAGTCATTTAACCCTCCTTGCCTCAGTTTCCTCATCTGTAAAATGATCTGAAGAAAGAAATAGCAGATCACTCGACTATCTTTGTCAGGAAACTCCATAAGGAGAAACAAAGAGTAGGTCATGACTGAAAATGACTAAACAACAGGAGAAGTAAACCCACATAGAAAGCACCCAAAGCAGCCACTCACTATACTTACCATACTCCTTAAGTGACCTCAAGAGCCCTGAGTTTCCCCCACTCAAATCAGAAACTCCAGGTTTACCTCTAAGAAGGCAGGTGTATGCATCTGTTCAAGGGCAACCCATTCTGTTTAACACTTCACCATTTGACATTTTTCGTAGACCAAAAATTTTTTTCTTGGCTTTACTCAGTTCTTTCACTCTGTCTCATACAGATAACAAGGGAATGGAAATCCCTTCCAGTGGCTCCCTTGATACTATTCCAGTGGCTAACCTTTTGGAATCCTGCATCCTGGGGGACAGCCCCCCCCCCTTAACCCCTCTCCTACCAGGCAGACATTAGTTAGATCTTCCTCCTTACCAGTGGCCAATATTTCATGTGAGAGAATGGAGGAATGTTTCCCTCATCAGAGATCTTCAAGCTGAATAACCACTTGTTGGACATTGCACAGAGGCAATTCTTTAGGTGTGATTTGGACTTTGTGACCATTGATGTCTATCTAGCTTTGATATTCAGTGATCTTGGAGGAAATAAGAAGGCTCTTTAAGGTTTACACATGTCTGTGAGTGACTCCTCATCTTTTCTGGGTGCCAAGATTCAGAGCTAATCTTTGTAGTAATTGCTGACACCGACATAGCCTTTTAAAGTTTGCAGAGTACTTTACATAAATTTTCTTGCTGGAGACTCACAGTAATGTTTTGAGCTAGGTGCTACAGGCATTACTAACCCATTTTATGGATGAGAAAATGATCTTGAGAAATGTCATGATGTGTGCAGCACTCACATGATTGGAAATAGTCAGATGTAGGACTTCATGTGAATTTTCCTTCCAAAATTTCACATACTTTACCATCATTGCCTTATTCTTCATGGAGGAAAGGCAAGTTCCAATTATTTTTGGATAAATGCTAAGGCAGACTATCGAGAGTGACAGGTACCCACAACATGTTCTTCAGAACAAGGTTGTCTTGCAGTTTCAAGGATTTTCTTAGCAGATCTGATCAATAACAGTGATGAACTGGTGATCTAATGGAAATCATCAGTTGTTTCACAATTTGCCATCTTGAGAGCTGGATTTTAGGATATGAAAAGAGAAATTCCAGATGTAGCATAATTGTTTCTACCTGAGAGTAAGTAAACTCTATTTTTCTGAAATTGTTCTTGAATAGATTTTCTTTGGAACATCTTCTGGCCTTGGGGTAGATGGGACACTAGGTTGTAGGGAAGCTCATGAGCTCAATGCTTCTTCTAGTCTTCATTTACTCCAGCAGAATGAAAGCTGCCCACACAAATTGTGTTCCCAATGCTTAACACAGTGTTCCAATGCTTAATAATAACACTGGCACATAGGTGCTTAGTAAATATTTGTTTAAAAGTTTACTTGATGTAATAGAGTCCAATAACATATAGGCTTCAGGTACGACCTTTGGCTTGAAAAGGAAATGTAGTGTTTGGAAAGAACCCTGAACTGGAAAATCAAGAGAACTGGAATCTAGCATTGGCTCTACCAATGTAGTCTGGGGCAAGCAATTTCCCTTCCCTAGGGCTTTGTTCTTTCATCTATAGACTGAAGAACCTGGACCATATGGTCTGGGAATGGAGCATTCTAATTCTGATGATCTATGACAATTCTATAATCTGGAAATGGAACTTTAGAATGTAGCATCCAAGTCATCTAAAAGCAAAGGAGTATCAGACCCCAGAACAGCTGTTGTAGGCATGGCCAGGTAGGGGTCAAATACAAAGTCAGTTTATAAGTTATATCCAGAAACCAATTTCATTCATAGGCTCATAGATTTTGATCTGGAAGAGACCTTAGAGGTCATGACATCAAAGTGGCTCATTTTTTGTTCTGGGAAGGGAGTCATATTTTTAAAATGCACATTATTGGAGCCTTTTTTCTACGACAATTATTTCTGGAGAGAACTCTTCCCTCCTCCATCTTCAGGATGACTTCCTTTTCATAACAAATAAAAATAATTAAACAAAAGCATCAGATAATGACTAATTAAGATTATGTCTAAAACACTCAAATCCCACCTTCTATGAGAATTCTTCTATGATGTGCCTCTCAATGACAGTGATTTCTCTCTATCAATTATCTCCAATTTATCTTGTATGTATATAGTTGTTTGCATGCAGTCTTCCCCCTGAGAAACTAGGTACCACAGTGGATAAAGTAATGGGCCTGCCAGTCAGGAGAAGCTGAGTTCAATTCAACCTCAAACACTTACTAGCTATGTGACCCTGAGCAAGTCACTTAGCCCTATTTGTCTCAGTTTTTTCATCTGGAAAATGATCTGGAGAAGGAAATGACAAACCACTCTACTATCCTTGCTAAGAAAACCCCAAATGGGGTCATGAAAAATCAAACATGACTAACAAACTAAACAACACAAAAAGTCTTCCCCATTGGACTGTGAGCCTTAAGAGCATGGTCTGTTTTTGCCTTGCTTTGTATCCCTAGCAATTAGCACAATGCCTGAACATAGTAGGCATTTAATAAATGCTTGTTGACTTGACTTCGCTGATTTGCCATGAATCATATTTCCTCGTCTCTTCTCCAGGACCATCACCGTCATTTCACTTACTCAGTTTTGCTTCCTTTGGTTTACATTGTTATAGTCACTGTGCATGTTGTTCTTTGTGGTTCTGCTTAGTTTATTCTGCATCAATTCATCTAAATCTTCCCAAATTTCTCTGAATTCACCATTTCTTACCATGTAATAGCATCTCATTTCATTCATATATCACTTTTTTCCTAACCATTTCTCAATTGATGCTCACCAACATTTATTCTAATTCTTTTTTATATCACAAAGGACTTCCAGGAATGTTGCAATATATATAGGACTTTGGACCTTCTGTCATTGACCTGCTTGTGGACATGCCTAGTAGGGTGATCACTAAGTCAAATATAATGGACAGTTAAATTATTGTTCTTCCAAAATTCCAAATCATTCTCCAAAAGTTTGCATCAATCCACAGCTATACATCAATACACAGCATAGTGTATTAGGATGCCTGTCTCCCTTTCGTCTTTGTATTCCCAAAGCTTTTCATAGTGCTTGGCGTATAAATGCTTGATAAATATTTACTGAACTAAATTAATTGGTTTAGTGGAGTCCATGGATATATCAGACCTGAGGCATGACCTCAAAGGTGAAGAGGAAACATGGTATTTTGGAATGAATAATCAGGGGACCTGGATTCTAATTTTGGTTCTAGTATTGGCCAGCTCACTGTGCAATTTAGGGCACCACCACTCATATTCTGTCAGGTTTGTAACCTTGGAGTAATCTTGAACTCTTCCCTTTTCCTCTCTCTTTTACTTAATTAGTTACCAAGTATTATTGTTTTTATTACTGCAATATCTATCATATTCAAACCTTCCTCTAATCACACAGCCATCTATGGTTTAGGCACTCTTCACCTCTCATCTAGATTATTGTAATGGCCTCTTCATTGATCTCTCTATCTCAAGTCTATTCCCTCTACAAAATTACTTTCTGTAAGCACAGATATCATTCTGTTCCCTCCTTATTCACTGAACTCCTGGGACTACCTTCACCTCTAGAATAAAAATTGAAATTCCTGTTGACTCTTAAACAATAGCTACTGAAGATCAGGAAAAGAAAATTCTTGCCTCTGAAGTCCTTGGGATGGTCAAATGCTTCAACTGGTTAACTGTTAAATGGTAGTAGTTGAAATGGCTTTAAAGAACAGATATTAGATAGTATTTACTTTGTGGCTGCATCCTATGATTCATGGGACCTTTCCATTTGACTTGCAGTTGCAATTTCTAAATTGCATTGTTTCCCTCATTAGAATGAGACCCTTGAGAAAAGGAATTGTCTTTGCTTTTATACTTTTATCCCCACAATGGTTTATATATTGTAAGGGCTTAATAAATGCTTTTCTTTCCTTCTTTTTTCTTCCTTCCTTCCCTCCTTTCTTTTTTCTTTCTTTCTTTTTCTCTTCCTTCCTTCCTCTCCCTCCCTTCTTTCCTTCCTTTTTCTTAGTTATTTCCTTTTTTAAAAAAAAATTCTTTTATTTTCTCTTTTCCATTGTCAAGGAATAGAGGGGGATTCAAGGGAAAACTTCATGAAGGAGATGACACCTGGGCTGAGCCCTAAAAGTAGTCAAGGATTCTGAAAGGTAGACAGGACAAAGCAATGTATGCATTATGAGGGAAGTCTTATGTGAAGGCAAAAGACCTAGTGGTTCAAGGAACAGTTAGAAGTACAGATTGACTGACAGAGTTCTTGAACATAGTTATGTAAAAAGAAGACTGGAAGGAGACTGTGGAGGGCTTTTAATGCCAGTCTAGTTTCTTTTTTGTCCTAGAGGCAATAGGGAGTCATGGAAGGCTTTTTAGCAAGTGAACTACCTGTTCAGTACTATATATTAGGAAGATTGCTCTGCAAGCTGAATTGGGAAGGACTAGAGTAGTGTTATCAAGCTCACATAGAAACAGGGTCACTAATCGATAATAAGGATTGTACTTCTAAAATATAATGTCATCTATGATTAAATGTATCTTTATTTATCTTGATAACCATTTTTCAATTATATTTTTATCTGCTTCAAACTGTACTGCAGCGTAGGCAGTATTCAGAGCTTTGACACCTCTGATCTAGAGGACCAGTCAGGCAAGGGAACCAATCAGGTTGCTGACTCCTGGTTGCTACTTTCATCTTCTGGGAGCTTTGTGTGCAGTGGGGTCCTTTGCTGGCCTGATCTTGCATAACCTGCCCCCTTGTGAGAAACATGCTCATTCTAAAAAAAACAACACCCTTTCCCTTTGAGGAACGTTCTCACTATATTTATTTTACATGCATTCATTCCAAATGAATGGGTAGTTCCCGAATGAAGTACACTTGTTCAGACAAATGTGAGCCTTTTTGTGTACTGTTTCCAATTTGAATTTCCCACCTCCCTCCCATTGGCTGGGACTTCAGAGTTCATAGCCTATCTGAAAAACTCCTAAACCCCACCCTGACCTAGGTCTCTATTCCTGCTTACATTTCTCATTTTCTTTATACTTAGTAAAAGAAGAATAAATGATAAATGCTTTTAAAGGAATCCCTTCTCTTGATAACAGGATAAACTCAGGATATCTAAATTTCCCTCACCATTAACATAAGTCCTAACATTCAAAACAGTGTTGTGAAATGAAATGCTCCACCACCACGACCCCACCTTTGGAGTAGTGAATTTTACTCAAAGTAAAATGAAGCAGTTGTTTGCCCTTAGATTTGCTGATAAACAGGTGTCCACATCCTGTAGCAGGAAGTATTAACATTACCAAGACTTTCTTTCTAACCTGTTTGTTTTCTTGCTTTCCAACCAAATACAACACTTATGGTTTATTTATGTATTTTCTTGTGGAAACTGAAGTTCAGTTCATCTCTTACACCCTCAATTCTAATGCCCATTTTGAGCTTTTTCTGAGGCTTCTACGCTGTACCAACTTGGTCCACACCAGGGTCAGATTTTTGAGAATACAGCCCATCCCTCTCTTTGCCTAGCCCCTTACCCATTTTCCCCACCCCCATCACCATTTGTAAGCCCCTCAGCCTCTAAGTCCCAAACCCCATACTTTTCCCCTTCTTTCCCCCAATCATCACTCACTTTCCTTGGTGGGCCTCTCTAGGCAGGGAATTGAAGGATTTAAATCTGTGAAGCTTTCTAGTTCAGAGGGCAGGGGGGATATGGAAAGGAGAATCCAATGGTTCTGGGAAAAACCTGTAGAAAACCAGAAATTCCTGCTACCTTACTCCCAATAATCCCCCTCTCTTCCTCTCCTTCCCACCTTCAAAATAGGAAGTTCTGAGCTCTAGGGCCCTATCAATTGCTGAGAAAATAGCCTTTTGTCTGCAAACTAAATATAAAACAGCAGTTACCTGCCAATCAAAAAGGCTGATATTGAAGGCTTAGGCTTGTCGACCTGTAAGTTTGGTTAAAAGAGGCAAACAGGCTAAATTCATGTTGTTTATTCCCTTAAAGCTAGCAGATACATAATCATGGAGCCAGAAGGAAACTTCTGACTGCCCAATACAAGAATGAGAAGGTTTAAATATGTTTTAGAACAACCCCAAGATGTCCGTGTCCCTTAGATTTATGGTCCTCATAAGTTTTCACTATACCATGAGAAAGGAATTTCCTTAGTTGAATAAGTTGTAAATTCAGTGAGACAAGACAATTAACAAAGTAGTGTTAGTTGGAATTAATGATTCCAGGCTATCTCAGTTCCCTCTATATAGCATATGTCTCCATGAAAAAAGAATTCCACCAATCTGATTGCAGGCATCTTGTCATAAACAGGTGTTTGAAACTGCTGACACAAGAAACGACATTTTAGAGCAAAACAAAACAGTCTGATTGATTAGTTCAGTCTTTGACCCTTATTAAAAGTCCAAAAATGATATTAAGTGTTATCAGGCTGAATAAGAGAGGCAGGGGATTGTTCATGACTAGGGAAGTGATGGTACCATTGTATTCTGCCCTTTTCAGGCCAGTCAAGGAGTATTTGTATCCAATTCTGCTCTCCATGATTTAGGATGGACATTGATAAGCACCAAAGGAGGGTACCCAGGATGGTGAAGGGCCTTAAGTTCATGCCACATGAGAATTGAAGGAGCAAAGGCTGGACAATCGGGAGAAGAAATGACTCTGAGGAGCATGACAGCTGGCTCTAGGATCTGAAGGCTGTCTATGGCACAGAAATTAGCCTCATTCTGTTCTACCCTAGAGAATAGGGTCAAGAATAATTAATGGGGGGAGGAGGCAGAGTGCCAAAGAGATAGACTAAAATTTGTTGTGAAGAGCAGAATGAGCTTCCTGGGAACATAGTGCATTCCCCTATCACTGGAGGTCTTCAAGCAAAGGTTGTCAGATGACTTCTTGTCACACGTGTTCTATCGGTTGCCATCTAGGGTTAGTGGGAACCCTGAAATTCACCAAATATCTGCGATATGCCAAGCACTGTATTTAGCTCTTTATACATTTTATCTTATTTGATTCTCATAATAACTTTTGAGTTAGTTGTTATTACTATCCCTACTTCACAGCTGAGGAATCAGAGGTAAATAGAGGGTGAATGACTTGGTTAAGTGACTTGCCCAGGGTCACCCAGTTAGTAAGTTACATTGGATTTGAACTCAAGTCTTCCTGATTCTAGGCCAATGCTCTATCCATTGCATCACCCAGCTACTTAGCTAGCAAAGGGGATGGTGAAGGATTCCTTGTCCAGGGAGAGATATACACCTTTTTTCCCTTTAGAAACCTGGGATTCTAGGACTAGGATTCAGGCCAGTAAGAGGCCCAATCTCCAGAGAGAGACGTGTAGGGAGGCAACATGAGCTGGCCCCATTGTTATAGCTGCTCACAAAGGATTCCCAGGTCTAAGAGGGGAGCCAGGAAGAGACCAATAGGAACCTAAAATCAGGGGCACATTCTTCCAGCAGTACTCCTGGGGACTCAAGACAATCCTTTCCCATTCTTTACTTCACTTTTGCCTCCAAGAATATAGGGGAAGGATGCTTGCTCGAGTGTGATCCCTTGAAGGACAAGGAATCCCAGAGAGGGTAATCACAGCAAACATAGACCCTGGTTTTCCTCATTCCTTCATGGCCTTTCTCTCCCTGTCACCTTTTCCCTGTCTCCTCCCTTTCCCTTCTTGGCTTTCCCAACCTGGTCACTTTTCCCTCTGATCTCAAAATCCTGCTCCTCCTCTCTTACCTCCCCTCTTGTATCCCTTCCTTCTTGTTTGCCCCCTTTTCTCCTTCTCCTTCTGTATCTTTCTCCACATTTTCCCTCATTTCCCTGCCCAATGGTTTACCCCTGGGTGTCTCACCCTGTATCTCACCATTATTTCTCTTTCCTCTCTGTTCTACCCTATTTCTCCCACTATAGGATGCTACCTGGTTCTGAGTGGCTGTCTCACCAGCTGGGACTACAAGGACTGCAATCGAAAATTTCTTCAGTCTTGGTCCTGATCTTCCTGACATTTAGCACATGGATCCTGGGCAAAGGTCTGAACTTTCTCCACCAATTCTATATCAAGAGCTACAGGCTTCGATGTTTCCCTGAACCCCCACTACAAAACTGGTTTATGGGCCATACAGGAATGGTGAGTGGGGATATCTGGGTTTAGGGTTAGGGTAGAGGTGGGGGAGGCTCAGAGGATAGAGAGGCTGTGGGTTTCAGTAGGTAGGGGAGTCTAAGCTTATCAGTGGAAAGAAGACCTGGAAGGTGTGGGGGCACACAGCATCTGAGGGCACTGAAGGGCCAAGAGCCTGAGCGGATAATGGGAACTGAACATTTCAGCCTAGAATGGGGAACTGAGAGTCAGAGGAGCTGAGCAGACTTTCTCTAGGGAAGGGCCAGCTCAGGGTTCCGTTTCTCTAACATCCTTAGTGGTGCTAATATAACAAGAGTCCCCCTATACTTACTCCTTGGAGTTATTCTTCTTCAATAACCTCCAAGAGATGGAGAAATGTATTGCTTTTCTCAGTGGGATGTGGAGATAAGAAGAAAGCAAAGGCCACAGGTGGAATCCAGGAGTTATCACAGGATGAGGGGGAGTTCAGTTTAGTCTTTGTTGGGGGCCTCAAAGGCTGTTTGAGGTGATCTCTCCTGTCTCCTCCACCTTATTAAGGCCCCCTCTTATTAGGTCCTCACCCAAGACACAGTCTCCAACTCCTAGTAGGTCTTTTGCAGAGTGATTGAGCCTTCTGTGGGTAAATAAGAGTCCTCCCCTTTCCTTCATCACTTGAGCTCTTTCCTCTCCTTACTTCCCCTACCTCCTTCCTGGACCCTTGGTGCCTCACATGGACCTACTGTGTTGTTGGTCTTTGACATCCTTCAAGTTGAAAATTTCTGTCTGATTCGAACCAATGCCTATCAGAGAATCAGAGAATTTCAGAGTTGTAATGGACCTCAGAGGGTATCTAACCTGAACAAGTATCCACTCTATTCTCAGAAATGATCATCTAAACTTCACTGGAAGACTCCTAGTGACAGTGAATTCACTGCCTCCTAAAGTGGCCCTTTTTACTCTTTGACAACTCTAATGGTTAGAAAGACGTTCCTTACCTCAACCCTTAATTAGTCTATCTGCAGCTTCCCTTGATTGCTGCTAGTTTTGTTCTCTGGGAGGCAGACAGGACAAGTCCCCCTTTTCCTCTAGATATCTAGACAGCTCCCATTTTTACCTAAGTCTTTTCTGCTCCAGACTAGGCATCCCAAGATCCTTCAGCTGATTCCCATATTGCACGGTGTACAATCTCTTTACCATACTGGATCCTTTCTCTGCACATTCTCTAGATTGTCAATGTCTTCTCTAAAACATGGCACCTCAAACAGAACTCAGTACTTCAGATGTAGCCTGACTTGGACCAAGGACAGTCAGACTATCTTCCTTGTTCTTTGAAGACATACTCCTCTTAGTGTTGTCCAAGCTCACTGTAAGTTCCGTTGATTACCACATTTTAAAGTTTTGTCTAAAACTCACTTGCCTACATTTGGGAGACTATCCTCTTTCCTGTCACAGTGGATAGAGCATTAGACTTAGGGTCAGGATGACCTGAATCCTGTCTCCTGACTTACTTTCTGTAGTACTGGACAAGCAATTGAATCTCTCTCAGACTTAGTTTCCTCATATACAAAAGAGGAATAATAACATCTTCCTCAAATGGTTGTCGTGAGTAACAAACTAGACAAAATATACAAACAATTTTGCAAACTTTTATTTATAAATATTAGCTATTTTATTGTTGGCATTATTATGGTTGTTTTTTCTTCTTTAGTCATAAGACACTTCTCCCACTGCCATGATCTTTACAACAATGGTTTAACAATTGCTTCTTCCAGTTCTTTCAAGCTGAGGAGGTATAGCTCATCTGATCCTGGTAGACCATGATCTAGGTTAGGTATTCTCCTAGCATTTCCTACTTATCCTACTCTTCCCATTAGCTACTTTCTTTGTCTTTTCTACTCTAATGCTCATTCTTCTTGGAAGAAAAATCAGACACAAAATAAAGTTGAGTAGTTAGGTCTTCTCACTGTCATCTGTTATCATTATTCCTTGTTACCATTATTGCTAAGCAGCAGTCCTGTCCTGGGCAGGTAGGTCATGCAGTGTTCAAAGGGCAGGGCTTGAAATCAAGAACGCCTGGCTTCAAATCCTTCTTCATACCTGTACTCGCTGCATAACTTTGGGCAAGTCACTTAACTTCTGTCTCAGTTTCCTCAACTTTAAAGTAGGGGTAATAATATTACCTACTTCCCAGGGTTGCTATGAGGATCAGACAAGCTAATATTTATAATAGTACTTACCACAATGCCTGATACATAGTTGGCACTATGTAAATGCTTACTACAGCTACTACTACCACTACCACTACTACCAATACTACTACTACTTCTACTACTACCACTAGGACCACTACCACCACTATTACTACTACTACTAACTATTCCTTCTTTAGTCTTCCTTTTATTCTCAACATAGCTACAACAACTCTTATGGAGTTTTTAGCATTTACTACTAGCTAGATTCTCAGCTCATTCTGAACTTCTGTTACTGGTACTACGTTTACAGACTATAGCATTCTCTGGTATTCGTTCCCTGTTTTCTGTCTTTGTTTTCATGATCTATTCAAATGCTGCCAGTGGACTACCCAACACTAGCCCTAAAAAGATTTAGGTTCATGTTTGTGTGTGTGTGTGTGTGTGTGTGTGTGTGTGTGTGTGTGTGTGTGTGAGAGAGAGAGAGAGAGAGAGAGAGAGAGAGAGAGAGAGATAACATTTTAATAATAACAATAGTAACTATCATTTACGTAACAATTTAATATTTGCAAAGTACTTTACACATTTTATTTCCTTTGATCCTCACAAGAATTCTGAGAGGTAGGCAGCATTATCATACCTATATTACAGAAGAGGAAATTAAGGCAAATAGAGGTTAGGCAATTTATCCAGGTTTATACAGCTACTAAATGTTTGAGGCTACATTTGAATTCAGGTCTTCCTGACTCCAAGTCCAAAACTCTATCCACTCCATCAACTACCTGTCCCATTATCTTTTCTGATAGCCCCATTGCTTTTAACATCTTTTTTAAGTGACATTTCTATCTCTTATAAACATATTTAAGACTGCTATGTCAGAGTCCAAGTATGGTGACTGTTCTTCATTGTGAAAACAGGTTTTTTTCCCTAAAAATATTTTATGATAATCTTTCCAAATCTTTTCCATATTTCTTTTGACTGTTATCATCCTTCCAGTTTTGTCTTTAAATGCTTTGGAATGATTTTGCTTACTTGGGCGTCTCATCAAACTTTCTTCTAACTCATTTAGCCTCTGCTATGTTTCTCTGTTTTATGATGTGAGATTATTCATAAACTTCTATCACCCTGTGCAGTAAAATTTTATAGATAAGCTAATATTCTTGGCCTCTATCATTTGTGGTTCCCTTATCTTTCAACCTTGTACATGAGTCATGAATTTAGGGACTAAGATTATCTTTATGCTCGCTCTTTATCCTCCCTTTTATGTCCATTGGTTTGTGTAAATTATATTTCTGTGTGAAATTATTGTAATTGCAACATGAGACTGCAAAAAATTGCATGGGCATGGTGATCTGGTATACAGTCCAAGTAAAAGAGTCATCTCCTAAAGAAGCTAATATTTGCAAATGGCATCATGCTGGTTTCATCAAGCATTGAAACATTGTAGTTCTCCCAGAAGAGATCAATAACCACTCTAAAAGATTTGGCCCAATCATTCAAGTAGGAAAAACCAAATGGATGAAGAATATCAAAATGCCTGCTGTCCAGAATATAACATGCAGTTAGCTGGACAACCTAATGAGCTTATATGTATGTTTTATACATATACATATATATACATACATACATATATACACACATAGATATACACATATGCGTATGCAAATGTATATATGTATATATAAACATATACATATGTATGTTTATATCTGTCTAATCTATAACTATTTCTTTGACACACACACTGCAGATAGAACATGATTTAGATCCAGAAGTAAGCAGGAAGATGAGAGCAGTTTCTATTGCCTTTAGAAAATTGCAAAGTTTTCTCAATGACTAAATTCTCAGAAACAAAGATCTACTTTTTAATATGAATATCATATGAATGTTATACTGCAATTTGTTGTAGAACACTATAGTTTCTAAGAATTAAAAGTTAATATCATTCGGAGAGCAATAGAAAGGCACACAGTGGATAACTGCAGGCTGCAAGATATTACAAAGGAGATCTGGAGAAAACGATGCTGTTAAAGAAATGTATGATGGAAAGGAAGATGAGATGGTCATTTGGAAAGAGTAAGACATAGATTGCTTGTGTGTTTCTCCGGTATCTCTTCAATGTCAAGAGAAAGCAAGGAAGGCTCCCAGCATGTTGGGCAGACTCTTGGGGCAAATTCAGGGGAGGAGGGACATGGACAAGAGTGGCACAGAATGAACAGGTATGAATTAATTGTGATTTGCACAATTAGAAGGAACACTCGAATTGCTGAAATCACCAAATCATTTAATTATTTGAGGATTTTCTGTGTGGTTTTAGCCCCATTTCAGTGTGGAAGGGTGGATCTCTAAAATCAACATGATCTAGATATTTAATTATTATTGTGCTAGTAGGAACTGAGGCAAACAACAGCATGGCATCTGAAAATGGCATTTATTTGGTATAGAAAACGGAATACAAAAATAACTAATAGAAATATTCTTAGCAACTACTTGCTAAAATGAGTATTTCTCCACTTTCCTTTTGTCTGTTATAGCCTAATAAGAAGCTCTCTCCACTTCTTGCTTCCTCCCATCTCCCTATTTCTACTTTCAAGCTTGGAAAAACAGGCTAAGCCTTGTCTTCCTATTCCAATAGATTTCTCAGATGGTTGCAGCTCACTTTTGGTTTAGGTATTGAGATATACTATTTGTTTTAACCCGGGTCAGTCATAACCTCTATGAGCCCATTTTACCATCTGTGAAAGGGGCAATAACAGCAATAAGAAAAAACACAATCACAATCTCTCCCCATCCTTCCTTTAAGCCAAAATAAGACCAGGAATTTAGGCTTCTAAGCCACCAGGGGGCACTGTGGCCCAACCCATGAAGCTTGACTCTGAACATGGTAGAGGCAGGGAGTGCATGTTGCCACCCTATGCAGCTGTAGGCTTGGGAAAGCAGCTTGTGTCATATAATAGTCAGTCTGCAGTGGCTCCTGGTAATGGGTCCTTCTGAGCTGCAGACCAGCCTCCCCGACTTGGAATCTCTACTGCTGTCAGTCCTCCCACTTCTGCATGACTCCCTTGAATCCTGGCAATCTAAGGAACCCTAACTCTTGACCAGGATTTCACCCTCTCCAGCCCCTCACTTCCCTGCCCCATTATTTCCTCATTAATGGCAGATATCTCTCTCCTAGGGTAGTACAATTCCAGTGCCAATATTCTCTGGTCTAAGCTCCTTCCAGTTTGGATTTCACTTCTATTTATGTCCTAAAATATTTGAATCACCAAAGGCTTAGCATATATTAAACATATTATCAACCTGAAAATGTAGTTAAAAGAAACTGACAATCTAGATGATATATAAATCCATATGGTTTATTCCCTTAAAGTTAGCAGAATACGTTCAAGGAGCCAGAACTTAAATTCTGACTGTCTAATAAAAAGAATGAGGAGTCTTGAATACATTTTAAAACAATCCCAACTCAGGATGTCTATGTCACTCGAATTTATGATCTCCATATATATTTAGTCATAGTATGAGAAAGGAATTCTCTTAATTGAATAGGTTGAAAATACAAGATAAGACAGTTGACAAAGTGTCGATGGAAAATACAACCCAGGATACCCATTTCCTTTACCATTGAAATGCCACAGCATAATATATGTCCCTAAAATATTAAGAAAAACCCCATTACTCAAGATAGTGTCTCTGGTTAAGGGTCTCATCCTTAATGGCCATAAACAGAGGAAAATGCTCTTAGTCAGCTCCATCTTGCCTTATTGACACAGGAAGAGGCACGCTTTCTCTGAGTTTACTCAGAGAACAAAAAAGGGAATATCTGTTAGGCTCAGGAGCTTCTTCTGGTTGGTTAGGTCAAGATTTGGTCCTTTATTCGGGTTTAAATAATCATAAATTATCATCAGTGCTTAAGGAACTTACTAAATGTTTGACTGATTAACTAAGGACTGATCAGTTTCTGATATTCCATGTTCTAAGATTATTTTCACTTCTGAATCTCTGTGTTGGCCATTCTAAGCTTCCTTCTAGCTCTGATATTCTGAATCCCTTCCACTTCTAATGTCCTGAGTCCAAAAGTCTGTGGTTCCATAGCATCAAATTATAAATAGGTTAGGGCATCACAAGGGTTTGATAAGGCAGGCTATGAAGGCAATCTTTTACTGGTTCCCTCACTTGATTGTTCTGGGACTCCAGCTACTTCCCTGAGCTCCCTGCTCCTATTTCCTTTCTTTTTCCCTTCCTTCCTTTACATTTTTTTGTTGCCTTCCCTCTGGACTCCACTTTTTCTCTCTATCAATCAAACGAGAATTGTTAAAGTGCTTGCTTAAGTCACTATGTTAGTCACTGGGGATGCAAAACCAAAAATAAAATACTTCCTGCTCTCAAAGAACCGACATACTAACAAATAATAATAATTAGCATTTATATAGCTCCTACTGTATGCCTGACACTGTGATAAGATAATAACTATAATCTCATTTGTTCCTCTTGACAACCTTGGCAGTAGGTGCTATTATTATCCCCATTATACAGTTGGGACAAAAAGAAGTTAAATGACTTACCCAAGGTTATATAGCCAATAAATGTCTGAGGCAGGCTTTGAACTTAGGTCCTTCTGCCTCCAGGCTCAGTGCTTCTATCTTCTGTGCCACCTGCCTATCTCAGATGAAATAACATATACATATATAAGACATATGCAAGCTATATATATATGTATATATTTATGTACATAGAAAATGCATATGGTACTTTTTTGGAGTAGAGGCAGTGATAGCTAGGGGTAAGGAAGAATCAGGAAAAGCTTCATGTAGAAGGTGACACAAACTTTGAAGGAAACCAAGGATTCTAAGGAGAGATGAGGAGGGCGTGCATCAGGCATGAGAGACAGCCAGTGCAAAGGCTTAGAGATGGGAGATGTTTGAGGTACAAGAAGAAGCTACTTTGATTCCTTTATATAGTGTGTGGCAAAGAGCAAAGTGCAATTTGATGGAGAAGTAAGTCAGGCCAGGTTTTGAAGAGCTTTATAAGCCAAATGGAGATAATACGGAGCCACTGGAGTTTATTGAATAGAGGTGTGACATGGTTAGATCCGTGTTGGTCTCTTATTGCTCATTGTTACTAAAATAGAAGATAAATTCTCATGTAACATGTAAAAAAACCTTCATAATCTGAGAGACAATGTAGTGTATTAGATACCGAGGAGGACTCATAATCTGGAAGACCTGTATTCAAGACTCACCTTTGATCCATACTGTCTATGTAGCATTGGCAAGACCCCTGCAGGACAAAGGGAGTGGAGACACTGCTCCACTGGGATGGACAGCCTGGGGGCAGCCCCCAACTGTCTTTCCCCTGCCCGCTCCCCCAATTTCCCCAATGCAAGAGGGGAAGACAGTGGGACTGGTGGATCAGAGAAATCTGGGTATTTCCTTTGTCTAATAAATATGAGAAATGAGGGCAAGGACCCAGGAAATTTAACTGTAACAATGCCATAGCAAGCTACTGGTCAGGGATCTGGGGACTGTCAGATGAATTTAACCTTCATGAGTCCTAGAGACTGGAGCCAGGTACCACTTAAACCAGTTTCCACCAGTTCAAAGTCTCTTTACCTCTCAGAGCTCCAGGCATTCCCAGACTAGAAAGTGCTCATTTGCATTGGCAGAAGGGCATTCCTCTCTTAGAACTTCCTGCTTGGATTCAACCACAGGTTTACAGGAAGAGGCTTAACATACATTCCCCCTCACTCACACCACCCCCCAAAAAAAACAACCAAAAAAACTCCAAACCTGGCACTAGACTGGTTTCATCTCATCCTCCTTCACTCCTATGTTCCAGCGAAATTTGTGTCATTATTGTAGACTTTGGCATCTCAATTCCTGCTGTGCCTTCATACTGTCAGTCTCCCATGTGCTTTTAGGTATCCTTAATGTCCTTCGAAGCTTTACTCAAGGGCCACTTTCTAGGGGAAGCCTCTTCTACTGTTAGTGCACTCTTCTTCCATAAATTATCATGTATTCCTTCATCTCTGAATATAATAGTCTTATATAGTCCAGATGTTCCTTGAAGGCAAGGACTGTTTTTATTTAGGTTTTGTATCTCCAGTGCTTAGCATAATTTCTAGATGTCATAGGTGGCTGTTGTTCAGTCATTTTCATTCCTGTCCAACTCTTCGTGACCCATTTGAAATTTTCTTGGCCAAGATACTGGCATAGTTTGTCATTTCCTTCTCCAGCTCATTTTACAGATGAGGAAACTGAGGCAAACAGTTAAGTGGGGTCATGCTTGGGTTTCTTGTTCATTCTCCAAGAGGACCATGACATTGGTTAATTAAGATGATGACATGACTTGCAGTTGACTTTGACTTCAGTAAAGGAGATCTGTGCAAGGTCACCAACCTCACTTTCTTCTTCTGAACCATCTGGGTCCAGTGGCCTGATATTCATCAGGATGACTGGAGATGGCCCAGGATGCAGTGTGAGACCCTAATCCTTTCAGGTTAAGGTCTTATCTTTGAGTGAGATACACCCATTCAGTGAATAAGCTTCAATGATTTTTGTTGTTATTTAATCATTTTTCAGGTATGTCCAACTCTTCATGATGTCATTTGGGATTTTTTTGACAGAAATACAAGATTGATTTGCAATTTCCTTCTCTAGTTCATTTTATAGATGAGGAAACTGAGAGAAATAGGGTTAAGTGACTTGCCCAGGGTCATTACCCAGCTATTAAGTATCTGAGGCTGGATTTGAACTTAGATTGTCCTGACTCCTGGTCTACCTCTCTGTCCTCTGTGCCACCTAGCTGCCCTGTGCAGTCATGCAGCTAGTTAGTGTGTGAGGCTGGATTTGAACTAAAGAAGATGATCCTTCCTGCCTCCAGGCTCCGTGCACCACCTAGCTTCCCTATGTCATAGATGTTTCATAAAATTGGAAAATGACAGAATGTAAGAGTTAGAATGGACAATGGAGACCATAAAATACCATGCAAATCTGAAAAATAACTCTTCTTTAAAATATTTATTTAATTATTTTTAATTTTCAACATTCATTCCCACAAGATTTTGAGTTCCAAATTTTCTCCCCATCTCTCCCCTCCCCCCACCCCAAGACACAGTGCATTCTGATTACCCCTTCCCTCAATCTGCTCTCTCTCCTATCACAACCCTCCCTTCCCTTATCCCAGTCTTCTTTCTTTTCTTGTAAGGCAAGACTGATTTCTTCACCCCATTACCTGTATTTCTTATTTCCCAGTTGCATGCAAAAACAATTCTCAACATTTTTTCCTAAATCTTTGAGTTCCAACTTCTCTCCCTTACTCCCTCCCACACAACCCCACTGTGAAGGAAAGCAATTCAATATAGGCTATACATGTGTACTTATGCAAAAGGCTTCCATAATAATCATGTTGTGAAAGACTAAATATATTTCCATCCATCCTATCCTGTCCTCCATTTATTCTATTCTCTCTTTTGTTCTTGGCCCTCCCCAAAAGTATTTACTTCTAATTACTCCATCCTCCCATTTGCCCTCTCTTCTCTCATCCTCCCCCACACACAGTCCACTTATTTATCCCCTTCTACCCTACTTTTCTGTAGTGTAAGGTAGATTGGCATACCAAGTTGAGTGTGCATGTTATTCCCTCATTAAAGCCAAATGTGGTAAGAGTAAGTTTCACTTTTTCTCTCTCACCTCCCCCCTTCTCCTCTCCACTGAAAAATTTTTTCCTTGTGTCTCTTATGGGAGATAATTTGCCCCATTCCATTTCTCACTTTCTACTCCCAATATATTCCTCTCTCACCATCAATTTTATTTCTTTAGATATCATCCCTTCCTATTCAACTCACCCTGTGCCCTCTGTCTATATGTATATAGTCCATCCAACTACCCAAAGAGTGAGAAAAGTCTCAAGAGTTACAAATATTATCTTTCCATGTAGGAATGTAAGCAGTTCAACTTTAGCAAATTCCTTATGATTTTCCTTTCCTGTTTACCTTTTCATGCTTCTCTTGATTCTTGTGTTTGAAAGTCAAATTTTCTATTCAATTCTGGTCTTTTCCTCAAGAATGCTTGAAAGTCCTCTGTTTCATTGAATGACCATTTTTTTACAATGAAATATACTCAGTTTTGCTGGACAGGTGATTCTTGGTTTTAATCCTAGTTCCTTTGACTTCTGGAATATCATATTCCAAGCCCTTCATTCCTTTAATATAGAAGATGCTAGATCTTGTATTATCCTGATTGTATTTCCACAATATTCAAATTGCTTCTTTCTGGCTGCTTGAAATACTTTCTCCCTGACCTGGGAACTCTAGAATCTGGCTACAATATTCCAATATTCTGGATCTCTTTCAGGTGATTGGTGGATTCTTTCAATATTTATTTTATCTTCTGGTTCTAGAATATCAGAGCAGTTTTCCCTGATAATTTCATAAAAGATGATGTCTAGGCTCTTTTTGTCATCATGGCTTTCAGTAGCCCCATAATTTTCAAGTTGTCTCTCCTGGATCTATTTTCCTGGTCAGTTGTTTTTCCAATGTGATATTTCATATTGTCTTCAATTTTTTCATTCTTTTGGGGTTTTTTTGTAATCCCTTGGTTTCTCATAAAGTTATTAGCTTCCATCTGCTCCATTCCAATTTTTAAAAAACTATTTTATTCAGTGAGCTTTTGAACCTCCTTTTTCATTTGGCTAATTCTGCTTTTTAAAGCATTTTTCTCCTCGTTGGCTTTATGGACCTCTTTTGCCATGTGGGTTAATCTATTTTTGAAGGTGTTATTTTCTTCAACATTTTTTGGGTCTCCTTTAGCAAGCTGTTGACTCACTTTTCACGATTTTCTTGCATCACTCTCATTTCTCTTCCTAATTTTTCCTTCACCTCTCTTGATTTTCAAAATCTCTTTTGAGCTCTTCCATGGCCTGAGACGATTGCAAATTTATTTTGGAGCTTTTGAATGAAGAAGGCTTGACTTTGATGTCTTCCTCTAATGGTATGCTTTGTTCTTCCTCACCTGAAAGGATGAAGGAAAATGCCTGTCCACCAAGAAGGCAACCTTCTATAATCTTTATTTTTTTCTCTTTTTTGGGCATTTTCCCAGGTAGTTACTTGACTTTTGAGTGCTTTGTCAAGTGGAGGGTATACTTTAGGGACCTGTAAATTCTCAGTTCCTCCAAGGTGGCACAATCAGGGGAGCAGAGTTTACTCCTCTCCTGGCCTGTGCTCTGATCTGGGAGCAAACACAAGCTTCTCTGACCAGGATCTATGAGTAAGGATCCCTCTCCACAACTGCCTCCAGCTCCACTATACCAGTGCTCCTTCTCACTCCAGGGTCCTACTCAGGGCCAGGATTCAGATGAGCCACTTGATTCCCCCAGGGTCTTTAGGCTGAGGGCTCTAAAAATGGGTGCTGCAGCTGCCTGGGTCTGGGACTAGGGTAGGACCCTTCTCCCTTCTCACCCAGGTTAAAGAGCTTTCTCAATGACCTTTGAAGCTGTCTTGTGTTTATAAGTTAAGGAATCTGAAAACCCCACCTGCTACCCAGGATTCCATGCACTGAAGCCTGTTTCAGTCCTGTCCCTGGGCTGCGCTCCATGGAGTGCACTCCCCTTTGAGCTCTGTGCAATAGACTTTTCCTGTCAGCCTTCCAGGCTGCCTTGGGCTGAAAATCTCTTTCATTCTGCCATTTTGTGGCTTCTGCTGCTCTAGAACTTGCTTAGAGACATTTTTACAGGTGTTTTGTGGGCTTTGGGAGAAGAGCTGAAGCAAGTCCATCCTTCTACTCTGCCATCTTGGCTCTACCCCTCAAAAAAACTCTTAAAAAAATTTCATTTTTTCCCCAATTGCATATAAAAAGAATTTTAACATTTTTTTCATTTTGAGTCCCAAATTCCCTCCCTCCCTTACTGCACTACCACCTCCATTAGACAACAAATTATTTGACATAGGTCATGCATGTGCAATCATGCAGAACATATTTCCATATTAATCATGTTGTGATTAAAAATGCAGACCAAAAAAAGAAAACCTCTATAAGAAAAAAGGAAGTGAAAAATAGTAAGCTTCAGTCTGCATTCAAATTCCATCAGTTCTCTGGAGTTGGATTACATTTTCCATTGTGAGTCCTTTGGAATTGTCTTAGGTCATTTTATTGCTGAGAAAAGTTCTACCTGATCATCACGCAATATTCCTCTTACTGTATAGAACGTTCTCCCAGTTCTGCTCTCACTTCACTTTGTTTCAGTTCATGTAAGACTTTCCAGGTTTTTCTGAAATCATCCTGCTCATCAACAGTGATCTTTTCCCCCAAGAAACACTGACATGCCTGTTGAAGATTCCCCTTTCCTTTCCTCTCTCTTCACCCCAAACCATGATATCAATCAACAGGTTAATGTCCAATGAGACCTCCAGCTGAGGATTTCTGTGCAGGACGAGTGTTTTAACTGCCATGAGCTGCAGTCCCATTGTAGCCAAGGAATAGAAAAGAGTGATATACAATTGCACCTATTCTCTTCACAAGAAGTCCCAGAGCCGCATGATGCCAGCTCAAGGGCCACAGGAAGTCAGATCAATTGAGGCAAAGTCATTGTCCTTTTCAAGATCCATTATTCTCATGGCTCTCCTGGCTCAGTGGCCAATATCAATCCTCTTCATCACTCTTCAGCTACTCACACATGGACAGTTAGAAGCAAAAAGTGAATCTTTGCACATGCTCTGTTAACCTCTATTATATATGAAATAGGATCACATACATATGGGGCCTTCCTTCCTACCTTCCTGGATTCATTCTTTATCTTCTTCCTTCCTTCCCCCCTCCCTTCACCTTTTTTTCTTGGTCTTTACCAGAATAACTAGGTAAAAGGGTATGTTAGTGACTTTTCTTAGGTAATTATGAACTGTTTAGAATGATTGAATCAATTTACAACTCTGTCAAAAATGTATTGTTGTTCCTATCTTCCCACAGCATTTAATGCATTTGTTATCATCTTTTCCAGGTTGATAAGTGAAACCTCAGAGTTTTAAACTTGTATTTCGCTTATTAGTGATTTTGGAAAATTTTTCATATATTTGTTGATCATCTTCATTTCTTCTAAAAACAGTTGGTATCTTTTGACCACTTATTTACTGGGGGAATGGCTCTTGGTCTTACATATTTGTGTCAGTTCTTTATACATCTTGAATATCATATGTTTATCTAAGGAACTGGACGCAAAGATTTATTTTTTCAGTCCAGGAGTTACTAACTTCAATTATTGAAGGAAATCATCAAAGAGAAATTAGAATTGTCCCACTTGACCACAGTGGGCAGAACTAGGAGTAATGGACAGAAAATATAGAGAAATCTATTTAGGCTTGAAGTTAGGAAAAGTTTCCTAACAATAATGGCTATCTCAAAGTGGGGTGAAATCTCTTGAGAAAGTAGAAGCTTCCCCCTCACTGGAGTTCTTCAAGAAGAAACACAAGGGCTACTTGTTGAGTATGTTGTCCAGTAGATTCTCCTTTGGATGTGTGTTAGATTAGATGGCCTCTAAAGTTCCTACAAATCTGACACTCTGGCTTGAGCTGTTTCTATGATGTCATATACCCTGCCATGCTGGAGGAATGAGGGAGATGGCCCTCAGAAAAGCACATACATCTATACCACTTTGGGGATCTTTAGCCTTTTCCTGACCATGAAGGTTAAAGATTGCATGAAAGTGGTGACTCTTTCTATTGCTTTATTTACAGCTCCCACCCACTGAGGAAGGAATAAAGACTCTTATGAAATTGGTGACTACTTTCAAGGAGGTCTTTTTATTGTGGAGTGGACCAATCTACCCAGCTGTTTTCATCTGTCACCCGGATTATATCAAGCCTATCACTTCAGCTTCAAGTACGTAAACCCCAAGGGTCATGGTTACCATGGTCACCATGGTAAAAGAAAACTGCAAAGGCAGTTGTGGGGCAGCTTGTGGAGAGCTTTGAATGCCAATCAATGCGTGTTTGTCCTTCATTCTCAAAGAGGACCATGACATCAAGATGATGACATGACTTGTAATTGACTTGATTTGACTGAGGGAGGGCTGTGCAAGGTCACCAACTTCACCTTCTTCTCCTGAGTCATCTGGGTCCAGTGACCTGATTATCATCAGGACAACTGGAGATGGTCCAGGATGCTATATGAGACCCTGGCCCTTTCAGGTGAAGGTCTTATCACAATCTCACTTTGAGTGAGATACATCCATGGTTCAAAGAGTGCAAGGGGAACCCCTGAGTGTTCCTCCCCTTTCACCCACTCCCTGATCTTGGGTTCTTCCCCCCCACCCCCAGGAGAAGATGGTCTAGGGCTGGAGGAATCTTAGTATTGGACAGGAGCAGAGCCACCAAACACAGTTACCACCATAGTTCAGTTCATCTTCTCTGAGGGTCACACTGTAGATGGACAACCAATATAATAAAAAGTAAAAAAGAAGTGGAAGAGAAATCTGCATTTCCTTTGGTAAATTGAGTAGAGCTTTAAAAGACCCCAGGATTTTCTCTGAAACTAAAACTCATTTTTTTAAAGAATAATATTCTGCTGGTGGTACCATGCAGCCATGTATCACAGAACACCACAATCAAATGTCACCACTGTACTGAGAATGAATACAAGTAAAAGAACCCCATCCATTCACCACACACCCAAAAAAACCATAGTCCCTGCCTTTAAGGAGCTGACATTTAAATGAGGACAACGGAGAGAAAAAGGTAAAGGAAAGGAGACGCGGAAGCCAAGCTAGGAGAGGAATGAAGGATAGCAGGCCTGAGCTCTTCTTCAAAATGGAAACCCCAGAAATCAGTTATAGGAGAAGGGGGACCACAGAGGTGAAGGGATGTTAGAAGGTGAGAAGGTCACAAAAGATGAGGGAAGTTCCAGCATGATAGGGCATCTGAGGCATGGTGGAGAAGTAAAGCATACCAGGGTGAATACCCAGGAGTTTTTAATAAGACTTATAGGATTATGGGAAATATTGGAAAAGCAAACCTTCCTTCCCCATCATCTGTGAGACCAGGTCTGGTCCCCATGTCTGGGTGGTATCTGAGGAATAAGAGGCCAGATCTGGCCATGCTTTGACTATTCCCATGGTTCTTTGGGCCTTTTCTGGGTTTTGTGCAGGCAGCACATCAGGCTATGTCTGGTTGTTCTCCCACATCAAGCCTTCTGCTCTTGCCCTTCATCCAGTCTTATTTGCTTTTCACCCTGACCTCTGCTGTCCTCCTCTCTCTTTCTCCATCTTTTCTGTCTTGAGCTTTGGAGGAGGTTGTTTTGGTGTTGGGGATGGGTGATAGCAAAGGAAAGGAAGCTCCTGCCCCCTATTTCCCAGCTTGAGGCTGAGTTCTCCTCCCTTTTCTTCCCTCTTGGCTATTTTGTGGTACATTTCTTCCCCTGTCTTCACCATATAGTCTACATCACCCCTTGAAATAACACATGTCTCCACAGCCCATATTGCACCCAAGGACAAACTTTTCTACGGATTCTTTGAGCATTGGCTGGGTAAGTGATAGTCAGGGACAGAAGCACTAGGAATTGAGAAGAAGATTGAGAAGAAAATGTTTGGGATGCTTTTGACCAAGGAGCTTATTGAACTGCAAGATTGAGTATTAATGGATCAAGGAGAAATAGAATCCTGGGAGGGTTACTGTTTGGGGATGGATTGAGGGCTAGTGGTTGTGGGAGAGAGATTTAAGAATAGGAATAAGTAAAGAACTGGTGTGGGGCCAAGATGGGGGTGGGTCATGCCATGGGATCTCTGTGTGGGATAAAGGTCCTTATTATTGTCTGGATATGGGCTTCCTCCCACCATCTTTCTCCCAGGGGATGGGCTCTTGCTGAGCAAAGGAGAGAAATGGTACCAGCACAGGCGCTTGCTGACCCCGGCTTTTCACTTTGACATCCTCAAACCCTACATAAAGACCTTCAACAAGTCCACAGACATCATGCATGTAAGACTGGAAAAGCTGTGGGTAGATGGGAGTTGACCCCCAAGAGACCAGGAACCTACATGTAGTGAATTCCCTGTTAGATCACTTTGTATTGCAATAGGTGTGATGGTGGCCATGACTACTGCAAGATGACCAAAACTTTTCCCCTAGGAGAAAAAAAATAGAAATTAGAGGTTGCTGCAGTGCTTCAGGAGGAATTAAACAGAGTTTAGAATCTAATTAGTAAGAATAATCAGTTAAAGGATGAAGTCAAGAAAAGTAGACTTGGGGAAGGTCTGGCTGTATCCTGCTCTGTGCCCTCATTCCACAGTTACCCTTTAATCTCATATAGGTATTTACTCTGAGCCCAAAATGATGATGTGTTTAGTCCACCTTGAATAGACCATCATTTGTGGTTGGTATTACTGGTACAAAAGTGCACAGTTATGTCTCTCAGCTATCCCACCAGCCTCTTTCCCTGAATTTAGCCTAAGGGGATTGAAGTGGTGGAACACAGTCCATGGCCACCATCACATGTGAGTCTTCTTCTCCAGTATTTACACTGTTTAGCTCAGTTTTCTGTCCATGACCTCATTTCCTCCCAGCATCCTATGAGGCAGAGAGGCCAGTGTTAATCATCCCCATTTTTACTGATGACGAAGGAAGTTGAGGCCCAGAGAAATAAAATTACTTTCTAAGATTACACAAAGCAGTTCACACAGGAACATAGCTCAGATTGGATCTCTGCTTCCCTGACTTCTAGCCAATGAATCCCTCTAACCCTAAGGAGAGCTCTGAATGTGATCTATAGCCCCCACTTGGTTCCCCATGACAAAAAAAGGTCCTTCTCTTGCTTTCTTAGGCATTTTGCAGGGCTCAGAACAAAACTCCTACTACTGGGAAGTTGATTTCTTATGATTTCTTTCTTGGGCAGATGAAATGGAAGCGTCTATGTGTTGGGGACAGCATCCGCCTGAACATGTTTGAGCACATCAGCCTCATGACGCTGGACAGCTTGCAGAAATGTGTCTTCAGCCATGACAGCCAATGTCAGGAGTGAGTCCCAGCCCAGCTCTTGATTTTGAAGCCTCAGAAACTAGAAGCAACATAGCCACAGTGTGTAGGGGAAGGAAGACTCTATTGAAGGGGAATGTTCACTGCTAGGGATGAGATCTAGGATGGTGGAGGAAGAGGAGTAGATCAAAGCTAGGATGGAAACTGGAGGCCCTATTGTTGACTAACTATGTGTGGTCTTTAATGTTCTAAACCCACCATCTTTATCCATGATCTACATTGAAGGGAGGAGATACATTGCCTTGAGCATCTCTCCAAACTAGTCTTGGTAAGATATCAGTGACTATTTTATCATCAATTATTTACAAACATGGCAATTCAGTGTAAAAGGAACTTAATGCATTTATTATGCTCCTACTGGGTGCAAGGTGATGTGTTAAGCATTGACTAGACAAAGATATCAATGAAATAGTCCCTACACTCAAGTGGATTATGGTAGTAACATAATAAACAAGTGCATTAAAATCTAATAAATAAGCATTTGGGAGTAAAGCACTCACTTGCTACCCTTTCTGACTCTCCTTCTGGCTCAGTTTCCCCTTCCCTTCACCTATGGGCACCTGATGTCTCCAATGAGGGCTTTCTTGGTGATAGTAATAGTGGGTGACTCCAGAAAAGTCCTCTGGAAAAGGCAGATGCCTGGAGAAGGGCAATGGGAGAATGTCCATGGCAGAGATGGCTTCCATGGTCAGCATACTGGCTGCCATGCAGAATGAAGTGTCACACGTCAGTCATGCAGAGAGGAGGCATCTAGTGATGATGACATCACAAGGGAGATTGAGGAGCAGAGTCAGGAGAGCAGATCTTGGAAGGAATGAAAGAGAGACAAGGTAGCATGCCAATCTCAGAGGCATGTCAATAGAGAAGTACCAGAGGTGTTAGGGAAAGTGCAGTTGGTGCCAAGCAAACTGAATTCAAATCTAGGACTTAAGACAGTCAGTATAGTCTATTGCCAGTCATGTCTGACTCTTTATGAACCCATTTGGGGTTTTCTTCTTGGCAAAAGTACTGAAGTGGTTTAACATTTGCTTCTCCAGTTCATTTTATATATAAGGAAACTGAGGCAAACAGTGTGAAATGACTTGCCCAGAGCCACATAGCTAAAAACTCTCTGAGGCCTGATTTGAATTCAGGAGGATGAGTCTGCTTGACTCCAGACCACTGATCTATCCACTGCACCAGCTGGTTGTCCCTTTTAAGACCATAGCTTCCCTGTAAAAGGGACCTAATAATGAATACCTTACCTGAATTACAGGCTCATTGTGAGCTTTATAAAGGTTGTGGTGCTTTAGAAAAGTATTTTTTTTTGTTGTTGATACTTAATACTCCTTTTTTTTGAAGCAGTCTAGAACTGAATCCATAACATCTCCGAGGCATGCCTGTATATGCCAGTTACAAACCACCAACCCAATCTCAGGGCTGGGTCCACAGTGATTACTTTCCAATTGTCACACCAGCTGCACTGCTTTTCTTACTGAACTAACATTATGCTGTTTATGCCACCTGGTTCCTAAACTCACAAGTCAGATTCTTCTCACTTGTCTCCAGGTAGCAAGAGCAATCAGTCCTCCTGGAGGTCTTTTTCACTCTCTTGAGTTCTGAGTAAACTCATTAAAAAATCAAATACTTTGCTCACCTCTCCATTGTAGGTTACGTTAGGTATAGTTACAGTCTCTGCCCTTGAAGAACTCCCAATCTGGTGAGGGTTGTACTGAAGTACAAGGCTAGTCTGTATGGCTAATGAGGGTTACAGGAGTTCACAGAAGGAAGGACTTGCTGAGGTTTTCTCAGGACAGCCTTGTTCTCCTATTGCCACCAGAAATACAGGCTTACAGGCTACTCATGTCCTCTCTCTGGTCACATGGGCACTTTCCTATTGCTCACAGGCTTCTAGATGACCATTTGTACAGCCCTGTGGTTGAAGAAGTCATTTTCTGTTGTTCCCCATTGGAATTCCTGGCTGTTATTTGATCTGGTGTAAACTCTAGGGTTTTCCTGTAGTAGGTATTTGGGAGTTGGGTAGTCTTTCTCTCATTTAAGTAACCATCTTGACAGGAAGTCCTGAAGGAAGAATGGAAACTCAGTTGAGATGGTGGGCTTGAAAAGTCAATGAAAAGTCATTTCTAGACCAGAAAGGGAGGGCAAAATCTAGGACACTTTATCTGTAGAACAGAGTATGTGATGGGGAGTAATGTGAAATCAGACTGGAAGGGTCGGCTGTGAAGGCACTTGAATTGCAAGCTAGATTTTGCATTATATTCTATAAGCAATGAGGAGCCTTTGGAGATTTTGTAATAAGGGAGTAATATGGTCACACCTGTGCATTTCAAAGATTTATTTCTTAACATGAGAAGTAGGCTTAAGGGACTCAGACGTAGAAGGAAGAAGACCAACAAATAATCCAGGAATTCAAGTGAAAAAGGACTAGGATTTACCTAGGGTGTTGACAAATATGAGGAGAGGGCAATGAGAGATGAGGAAGTAGAATCAGTAGGGGTTGATGATTGAATATAATGTGGGTGAGTGAGAGACAACAAAAACCTGGTGCCTGGGGAGAGGGGAGCAGAGTTTGTTTTCAATAGAAACATTTAAAAGGGGTCAGAGAACAGGCTCTGATACATGTAGAAGGTGCTGAGATCAATTTTAGAATCTGGCATGGAGGAGAGTCAGCTTCTCCTGTGAAATGAGAGGACTGTAGTGTAGTTTGAATTTCTATTTTTACAATTTTTAAAAAATAAAGCATGTAAATTTCACTGTAGAAAAAGATCATTTAAATAATTGTCCTGTATTCAGTTGGGGGTTATGTGTAAAGAAGCTATTTATGGAGATTAATTTGAGGACAGAAGCTGTGCAGGATGAACTGGAAATAGAGAGAGCAGTTAGAAGGCATCTGCCCTACTCCACTCATGAAGGAGTAATGGGCCTGGGAAGGGAAGAAGCATTTATAAAGTGACTACTATGTGCCAGACACTGCGCTAAGCACTTCACTAATGTGATCTCATTTGATCCTTACAAACAACCCTTTGTGTAAGGCTCTGTCATCATCCTCATTTTGCAGATGAGGAAACTGAGGCAGGCAGAGGTTAAGTGACTTGCCCAGTGTCACATAGCTAGTAAGTATCTGAGACCAGATTTGAACTCAAGTCTTCCTGTCTCCAGTTGCAGAGCTCTATCCATTGGACCACCTAGCTGCCACTTAACCTGGTTTTCAAAAATGTACTATGAGTTTTTGGTAGACATGCCTTAAACAGTACTGGCTTCATATTTTCAATTGTACATACACATGCAAGTCCTTTGATTCTCCAGTTAAGTGCCAAAATTCTTTCTGGCAAAAAAACAATACTATACTGTGACTAAAAAAAATATTGCAAATCACTGGCCTAGATATCATCACAATCATCAAAACCTATCCGTTGTTCTGTTGGGCAGGAAGGCAGAATCTGTCACTATTCTCCCCACACATCTGAAGTTTTCTGTCATTTCCTACAAGTGTCTTTTCCTTCCCAGAAGGCCAGACCTGTTTTGTCTAAACCAACTGGGATATTACAGAACTAACTAAACTGACAAGAAAGCAAAAAATTCGGAAGAGATCTCTGTGTTAGAGACTTAGGAGAGACCTACCTAGTAATTTTCATTGTGTATCCATCTTTCTGTTTCTTTGTGTTGTGTGGATCCTTGGGAATCTCAGTCAAAGAGTTGTATTCAAGCAACTGGAGATGTTCAACACAACATCAACCAAAGAGGTGGGCAGATATGGTCAAGACCAGCCTTTTCTTTAAAAGTATCTTCTCAGTCTTTCCCTGTTCTCTGGGGGTAAGCCTGGGTCAGAAGTGATAGAACTATGATAATCAAAGGTTAAAATTTGTCATATGATAGTTTTAGGTTAAATGCTGTGGGCATAAAAAGGGAGGTATAATAAGCCACATCTGCAGGTATTGTGTTCAGTTCTGGAAGCCATATTTTGAACATCTCTACTCTCCAGAGAAGAGTAAATAGGATTGTGAAGAGACTGGAGATCACACCATACCAGGTGATCATTTGATGGAACTGAAAATGTTTTATCCTTGAGAAGGGACTACCTGGGGGGAGAGTGGTAGGGTGAGATGATTTGTTGTTCAGTGGTATCTGACTGTAAAGGCATTTGGGGTGTTCTTGACTAAGATAATGGAGTGGAGCATTTCCCGCTTCATTTCATTTTACATGTAAGGAAATGAGGCAAATAGAGTTAAGTGACTTGCCCAGGGTCCCACAGCTTCTCAGTGTCTGAGGCTGGATTTGATCTCAGGAAGATGAGTCTATCTGACTCCAGACAGGGTGCTATACCCAGTGGATATGCCACCTAGCTACCCCGAGCAAGGTGATAGTGGTGTTTAGGTGTAAGGTTTTCTTATATGAATGCTCTATGTTTTGAAAAATGAAACAAAAGGGCATCTGGGTGAAAAACACACAGGAAAATGGTTTGAAGAAACCCAAATACTTTAGGGTTCTTAGAGAAAATAGATTTTCAAAGTACTAAGACAATGTGTTTGAAAGCAACTCACATGCAAAAGAACTGAGTGATGACAGAGATCCTTGCAACACATTGTTTTTCAGCAGCTAATCAGAATCTTAATATTTTCAGGACTTTATTGATGAACAAGTGCATTGCAGAACTCTTTTGGGAGCTAAGAGATTTTAGTCTCATAATTATTTGTGTTATACTTGATGGAAATATGGACTTCAGGCTTTTCAATTTAAACATCACTCATGACAAGACCCTGTTTTAAGGAATTAGAAGTCAGAGAATAGAAACTAAGTGTAGAAGCTAACTGAGAAGGAAAGGTCATAGAAGTTTCAGAGAGAAGTAAGAAGTAGAGAAAGCAGAAAAAATCATTAGGAAAAGGTAGGTAGATGAATCAAAACTGGGAAAAGAGTTTAGAGACTGCACTACTCCACCTTTCAGCTTGGGGGGGGGGAGGGGGAGTGGAGAGAATGTGGAGAAATGCTTTCCTTCTGGAGCTAATGAGAGAAAAGGAGATTTCTCTGGTGTATCTGAAGAGCTGTCCTGGCTGTTTTGCTTAAAGGAGATTGAAAAAAAGGCAGACTGCAACTGCTCTGGGAGATGCTTTGTTTGGAAGAGAGCTCATGCTAGGAGCTGACTGGAGGAAAGCAGAATTCTCAGTGGTTTGAAGACCTTGTTGTGTATCACCATCTACAGCTTGAGAGAGGGAAAATCCCTTAGGGACGTTATTGCATTGTCCTATGCTGCCATCTCTCTGTGAGGAGATAGGCACTCTTCATAGCCCAAAAAACAGATTGATGAATCTCTACAGAGTCCATCCTTATAGGAACTGCTTGTCATGGAAACGACATAACAACATTGTTTGCTGAGGGAGCTTAACGATGCTTCCATGGCCAAGGAGGACCAGAGAAGGGTCTTTTTGTTCCATAGGAGAGTCTAGAAAAGCATAATAGAAGTAGTTCTGCCCAGTACATGACAGCAATGCAGTCTGTTATCTGAAAAGGACATTAACACCTGGACATGGGTTTCCCTGTTCTTTCCTCACTGCTAGGTTCTATAGGTTTGTGCGCACTCTCCCCATCTTTATAAACTGGTAGGAGAGTATGACCCTGGGGTTATGGGTGGGCTCTTATGTTCTGGTTATTCTTGTTTTTGTTTTCTATTGAATAATGATGTGATTGTCTTTGCTTTTGCCTCTGCAGCTAGTAAATGTTTCATATTTAGAGTTACTGGTGTCACTGTGACTATATAAATGGGAAACACGGGTAAGAGGGTCAGAGTGAGTGTAGCAGTATGGCCGACCATGGCCAGATGCTCTTCTGGGAATGAACTCCCATACCCCTACCCGCAACTTGCCTTCCATCGTCCTCCTCCCCACCCCAGGGCTACCAATATGAGTGCTGCTTACAGTGAAGGAGCCAGCCCAGACAGAGAGAGAAAGGAAATGTGGGGGTCACATCCTCCTGGTGCCATACCCCACAGAAGTCACAAGTATTTGGAGGCCTATCCTTGAGTCCTTGAGACTGATTAGATTTATCATTCTTTACTTTAGAAATCAGAACTAGATCTAATTAGTGGAAATGTGAAAGAAGCAGTTTGAGGTTTGATATAAGGGGGGAAAATCCACTTGTCAATAATTAGAACTGTCAAAAAACAATTGGTTTCTTTGAAAAGAGGTGTTTCCCATCACTGAAGTTCTTCAAGTAGATGTTGGGGCCCATTAAGGATCCTGAAGAGGGAATTCTTCTTCTGGTCCAGGTTGGCCTTCAAGGCCTCCAAGGTTTTTCTAACTGAGATTCTGTGATTATTGTGTGTCCTTGGTTCTCAAAGAGTATCATGAATCAGGGAATGATGACATGATTTGACTTGGATTTGAGTGACACAGGCCTGTGCAGGGTCACCAACCTCACTTTCTCCTCCAGAGCCATCTGGGTTCAGTGGCCAGATATTCATCAGGATGACTGGAGATGGCCTAGGATGCAATGGGAGACCCTGGCCCTTTTGGGCTTAGGTCTTTTCAAGTTCTCACTTTGAGTGAGGTAACACCCATTCAGTGAAAAGGCCTCTTTAAGAAGTAAGTCAAAGGTAGGCCCCTGTAATAAAAATATATATATAAAAATTAAAAAAAAATAAAAAAATAAAACTGGAAGGGGAAGACTCTCAGGGTTGCTGGCCAAAACTTACTCTTTAATATTTGCTTTCACTCTGTGCTAGGAGGGCAGGGAACTATTGCTGTCTAATCTATGAACTCCAGAGTGAATTGGGTTTAAGGCTCAGTCTCTGAGAAAGAAATCTAGCCAATACACCTCAAATTAATGAGACAGGTTTTTGAACCAAAATGTACCTTCTTTTGGGCAGAGAACCCTCAGGTGAAGAGAGGGAGAAGGAGAGAGGGAGGAAACTACTCACAGGTTGTTTGTCCTTAGGCCTCAAAGAGGACCGTGACATCAGGGAATGATGAAATGCCTTGTGGCTGACTTAGATTTGAATGAGAGAGGGCTGTGCAAGGTCACTATATTGTAGAGGAAGAACAGATGAGATTTGTGGCAAAGAAAGGTTTTGTACCTGTGTGACAGACTGGGGAGAGGTCACGTCAGTGACTAGGGCAGGCAAGTTGGGAGGAAGCTATTTTGGAAGGATATTAAAGAGCTTAGTCTGAGATATGTGGAGCCTGTCAGGGTTCTCACCTGTCCTGACCCCTGACCTTGGCCCCCATACTTTGCACAGGAAGCCAAGTCACTACATCTCTGCTATCTTGGAATTAAGTGGCCTTGTGGCAAAACGTAACATGGAGCCACTCCTATATTGGGATGGACTGTACTACCTCACCAGCCAGGGGAGGCAGTTCTCTAAGGCTTGCCAAGTGGTACATAACTTCACAGATGCTGTCATCCAGACCCGGCGTCAAGTCCTTGCTGAACAAGGTACTGAGGCCTTCCTCAAAAATAAGACCAAAGGAAAGACCATGGACTTCATAGATGTTCTGCTACTGGCCAAGGTGAATATCAGAGTTACAGGGAGAAGTGGGAAAGGAAGGAATCTTCCAAAAGTCCTGAGTGACCATGGGGAGGTGGAGGAGGAAAGCAAGGGGAAGATGAAGGGCTTGGTTGCCAAAGGCAGATTCATGGTTCTGTGATGTATTCCCCAGGTCTGAGTCACATAGAGAACAGTGTTTATTAGAAAAGGATCCCTTTACTTCCCTCCCGAGGGTGGGGTGAAATAGCTACCACTAGTCTGTTCTAGGTATATGAACCAAGTTGTCTGGGTTCTAAGTAGAGCTAAGTATATCCTAGCTGGAATATTCTTAGAATACTAGTAACAACCTTTGTATAATTAGAAATAACCTCAAAGTATATCCCCTGATGTGATTTCTTAAGTACACGAGAGTAGTTAATAGGATTACAGGCATATTAACAAATATTTCTGTGGTTCTAGGAATATCAAGGGTAATTTCCTAATTAATAAAATTAACAAAGCCTAAATAAATAGATTTATCTAGGAGTACCATTAAGACTGCTTCGAGCTATATCAAAGGAGAGTCTAGGGTATCCTGGAAATAGCTAGAATATCTAGGGTACAAATATGCATGAGAGAGAGAGAGTATTAAGGAGGAAAGGATAAGACTTATTACAGGGTAGACTGTCTATCAAAGAATCCTGATACTCCACTCCTCAGGTATGCTATACCTAGGAATAAGTCTTTGGCTTCAGAAGGAATTCATGCTTTGGGTAAGACTCCCTTCTAAATTCATTATTCTAGTCTTCCAGCACTATCTGATTCTGGGGAGTCCTCAGTGTAGTTTCTGAGGGTCTTAAACATACCAGGTAACTTCCATGATTTGGTTCTATAAGAGCAGTAGGAGTCCAGAGGACCTTTCATGAGTTGTTCTAAGCATTTGGGCTATGTCTCAAGAATTCTAGGTATGATACCTGACACTATCAGTAGTGCCTGGGGGGAGTGGGAGGCTGAGGAGAGGATCTTGATTAGAGCTGCTCATGGAAGGAAGGAAGGCAAGAATCCACAGATATGTACTATTCCAGGATGAAGATGGGAAGACTTTGTCAGATAAGGACATTCGGGCAGAGGCTGACACCTTCATGTTTGAGGGTAAGAGGGCAGATGGAGTGGGAGGGTCTGGGGCTAAGGAGTCTGGGGATTTAGAGGGGATTTCCTCTTAAGAAGCTCATTCATATCTTATTCCTGATGTCAGCCTCAGTGATTCCTGATTTGACCAGGGCTACCCTTGAAGGAGCTGTCCCCTCAGAACCTGTACCGATTTCAGTGTGGCCATGATGTTCCTTCTCACTCCACAGTTCACTGATAGACACTCCCTCACTCCCATATTGATTGTCTGGAGTCTTCTCCCTTCCTCCCAGGTCATGACACAACAGCAAGTGGTCTCTCTTGGGCCCTCTACAACCTGGCCCATCATCAGGAACACCAGGACCACTGTCGTCAGGAAATACAGGAGCTCCTGAGGGGTCGTCAGCCAGAGGAGATTGAATGGTCAGTGTGGAAGGAGACTAGGGGGATTCCTTTAGGAGAGGGGACTAAGAACTCATACCCTGGACCACCCTGGCCACAGCTGAGGACACTCCCCAAAAGAAACATCCCCAAGCCTCACAGTGACATGGCTAGAGCTGTGCCTCTGTAGATGACAGTCTTTGCCTATCAGAACTACCCTCCCCTAGCAGACAGGAGGGCTGCTTGACCATTTGATGGTTTTCTGGATAACTGTCCACAGATGAAACCCAGGGCTAAAATGTAGGGAGATTTCTGTGCTAAAGACCCCATCCTTTATTATTCTCTCTTCTTTGACCACATCTCTACTCTTCCCACCCCATCCCCACCCCAACTCTGGAGACTCCAGATCACAATGTCATGACATTGTCATGTCACCTTCTCACTGTGTGGGACTGGGTGTCTGAGGCCCCTACCCCAGGATGACTGGTCTGCTCTCTCCAGGGATGACCTGTCCCAGATGCCTTTCCTGACCATGTGTATCAAGGAGAGCCTGAGGTTGCACCCACCAGTTGTTGCCATTGGTCGTCAATGCACCAAGGACATCGAACTACCTGATGGGCGCATCATCCCCAAAGGTAACCTTTTCCCAGACATGTATGGCACAGTAAGGGAAGACAAGGCATGACAAGGGCTGTATCTAGGGGTGCAGTATGGGAGAAACCAGAGAGCAGGTGTCAGGTTTTCTTCAGTAAGTTACCAAGGAATATTATTTAGAAAATTGATAGGAGAGAAGTAGGGTTGAGGGGGAACATTGACGAGTCAATGTATGGAATTTGCAGGCCATGTTGGGCTCTCTATCTCTTCCTTCTTCACAGGGTGTACTTCTGTGCTCAGCATTTTTGGAATTCATCACAATCCATCTGTGTGGCCCAATCCTGAGGTATTCTATTCCAGTCCCCCTCATGTTATCTGGCCAGAGCTAGGGGTCAGGGACACTCATGGCAAAGGGTTGAGCCCTTGACTATGATGAATATAGAAGCCCAGATGTCCCTCTAGGGAGCAGATCCAGGAAGGCAAGAGACTACAACACTAATCTCCTCACAGGGGATGATCTGCTGCCTTAAAGGTAGTTTCCTTGCCTCCCTGGAAGAAGTTTGCCTGCCTGGTTATGGCCCTGGGCCATCCCCACCATCCTTGATCTGCCCCTCTCCCTCAGGTCTACAATCCATACCGCTTTGATGTGGACAACATCCAGAAGATGTCACCTCTAGCATTCATGCCATTCTCAGCTGGATCCAGGTAAGGCCATGGCACATGCTTTCTCATTTGCCTCCCTGAAGTCCTGGGGAAATGGCCTCACCCTTCTGGGTCATTGTGGTCATCTCCAAACCCTCAAGAGAGACCCGAATAAGCAGAAGACACATCCTCTGTATGTGTATATGTGTGTGTGCATTTTCATGCACATGTGCATGTTCATGTCCACATAAGTGGTGGGAGGACATAGTAAGGTTGAGGTCAAGGCCTAGAAATTATCAGACCCTTATCTTGAACAGGAACTGCATTGGCCAGAACTTTGCCATGTATGAGATGAAGGTTGTGCTGGCCCTCACTTTGCTGAGATTCAGAATCCTCCCTGATGACAGCCCAGTTCGAAGGAAGCCAGAAGTTGTCCTCAGGGCAGAGGATGGGCTGTTCCTGAGGGCAGAACCACTGCAGACACACCTCCCAGAAGTCCCCCAAAATTGATGGATTGGAATTTCCTTAGACCTGGTACATGGAGGCCTGGCGATTGCCAGCCCTTGTCACCCTTGTCTTGGTTGTAAATCTTCTGAATAAAAGAAATTTAACCTGCAAATTGATTTGCTTTGTGACTTTATACCATGAGGTAGTGGTTGGTGAGAAAAGATAGGAATCCCTATTTCTCAGTTCCAGGAAGAAACATTAGGGGCACAGGAGTGTGGAGGAAAGGGGGAAATGGGAACCACAATTGTCTAGAAACATCCTGTTAGACTGAACTCCCATCTACCTGGTAGCCTAATAGTAGAAAGTCCCCAACAAACTATGCAAAGACATGGTAAAGTGGTTGGTCTCATGCATTGATATCTTTGGATAAAAGATGAAAGGTCACAGTACTGGTCATGGTTCTTATACCTTTCAGAGTGGTTTGTTTTTAAAGCGCTGTCTTTGCTGTTGGCAATATAATATTGAAAAAGTACATAGGCCTCAAAAAATTTAACAGGAGTAGAGAACATGTGGCCTTGAGGCCATAGGTTTCCCACCCCTGGCTTAGATTTTACTGGTGTGGAGTTGGGTATGGTATATGTACACAAATCATTATAATATCAAGTAGAATGTGGTAGGAGAAAACAAATAAGAATAAAAAAGATAAGAACGCAGAAGATCACCTCAAACTGCAGGAACAGGAAAAGCTTCATGAAGGAAATGATACATAGCTGTGCCTTGAAGGAAGGGTTTATCAGGTGGAGATGGTAGGCATGAGAAGTCAGAGATGAGATCATTCCAGGCCAGAATGTGCAGGAAAAGATCTAGTAGTCTGGTTTGGCTCACATAGGGTATGTGAAAGGAGAGAAGCATAAAATCAGGTTGGAAAGGTACGTGGAAACATAGCTATAGAGAATCTTAATTTCCAAGACAAATGTTTTCTATTTGATTTTCTAAGCAATAAAGAGCCACTTAAAAGTTTGGAATGATGGGGTATTATGGCTAGATCTGTATATCTGAAAATTTATTTTCTTAGCAGGTGATATAGAAATTAGAGACAAGGCCTTGAAAGATTAAGACTAGTTAAGAGGCTATCACAATAGTCCTGTAGTCTAGGTCACATACGACCAGACTGTAACTAGGATGTTGACCCTGTGAGCAGAGAGAAGGGGACAGATATGAGAGTCCCAGAGATCAAATCTATAGCTGTTAGCAATTAATTTAATGTAGGGAGTGGGTGAGTGTGAAGGGAAGTCAAAGATGACTGAGATTTCAAGCCTAGATATCTTAAGAGTGGAAAGAAGGACAGATTCTGAGACACATATTAGAAGCAGAGTTCACTTTTGCAATTTGTCAAGGAAGAGATCTATTTATTAAATGAGGCTGAAGGGCTATGGTGAACAATTTTCTATGTAAACTGAATGATAGGATCATAAGAGATTTATAATAATGATCTTCTGGTCAATAGAGGCCAGCTTGGGACTATGGCAAAGAATCATTTCTGAGGATTAATTGTCATCACAATCTTTGTAGGATGAACTGGAGGTAGGGAATAAATTAATAAGTGATAGATAAAGTCTGGTGATGAGGTAGTAGGTGCCTTGGATGAACAGTTCACAAAGGCATGTCATTAATTTTCTCTGGATATGCCACAGATTGTAACTCTTGTACTTGCACAAGTCTCTCAAATCTGTAGTGTTCCATACTTTTTATGGCAAAGAATGAAACTGTGTTGTGAGCAAAGAAAGCTTGGCCCAGATCATTGGTATAGTTATCTGAGGTGGTTGTTGGACCTGTTAAGTAGTAAGGCAGTTGCTGCCAAGAATCTGAGGAGCTAGTCATGACTCAGTCAGATTTAGAAGTGTGGGTCTCTTTTTTCTAAAATCAGTAGAATATTACAGAGCTGAACGCTATGGACATGAGATTAGAAAGCCTCGTGAAACCTCCGTGTGTGAGGGGAGAACAGCGATGGCAGGGGCCAGGTTACCTGAGTGGTTTTCACTGTGTATCTGGGCTTATATTTCCCTGTGTTATATCTGATTGTGAGGAAGGTCTAATGCAGCCTTATATGTTTCCCAGGTTCAGAGAGAAGTATTGACATGGCACACACAAATGGATGAGGAGAAATGACAGTGTCCCATAATGAAGGACACATGTTCCAATAGAAATGCTTTCTGAGCCATCCTCTGTTTTGTTACTTACATCTGTGCCAGAGGCAACAGGACAGGGGTACTCAGAGACCATAGGTCCCTTATATTGGATTAGGACAATAGATTTGGGGCAACACATACATGTACACGTATGTACCCTGGATAGACAGCTTTGGGGATACTGTGTTCAGGTCTAGGTGGTACATTTTAGGAAGAACTTGACCTGGTTCAGCATTGGTATGGGCATCCATGATGTTACTTTGTCCTGCTGCCCCCCAGGATGACTGGCCTCTAGTGAATATGTTCTCCCAATTAACCTAAATAACCTGCATAAAAACTATTAATAACCCAATAACCAAACCCTCTTTCTTTGGTATCTCAGTATTCTCTTCAAGAATAGGCCCCCCTACTATTAGCATACTGCAATTTTTTTAAAAACTCAAGAGACACAATTTCTGGGTAATTAATAATTTTATTAACAATGCTAGGGTTTTAATAATAAAAAGAATGGTCATTTGGCCATCTCTCTCTTCGACCAAAGATGATTCATGGTGGTGGACTCATAGTTTAAATATGCCTTGGAAGGGTGAGGTTCCTGACGGTGGCAATCCAATCAACTCTGATTGGTTGACAGTTAATGAGGTGTAGACTTTATGAAGAGAAGTCCTTACAATGAGGGGCTAGGAGAGTGACATCATGTCCCTTTTGGACTAAGAGACTATCTTCTCCCAGACTACCCTCAGTCTTGGGCAATCGAGACAGAGGATATACCTGTACCCAAAGCTGCTTGAATGGAACACCATGGGGTCTGACCACAACTGAGGAGAAAGTTCAACCTTCAGAGACTGAGCTTTGAAATGAACCTTCTTAAAAAAGGAGGAACTCTGGATCTTCTCAAATCATTGTTTATTAGTAATTATTTCTCCCTTTGAGTTGTACCATAAGGCTGAATGTGTACTTGGCTCTTTGTGAAGTGAAAGAGGGACTTCCTGAATTGTTTGACTGTGGTCCATCAGTCCTAATTTCATTTACTTTGGAGGTGATTCCAAACCACAGGGTGGCACTATGACCATGGGAGTCTGATGGAGTCTGTGGAAAGGAGGTGACAGTGAGGCTAGAGAACTTCCCTGAAAAAGGGCTCACCAGAGAGAAGAGGATTGCATTGATTCTTTATGGGTGGTTGTTAATCTTTTATGTGTTTTCTTTACTTCTTTATGCCAGAGTTATCAAAGAGGAGGATTCTGGGCAGCATCAGGCCCACAACATTCTAGAGTACTACATGAACTAGATTAAAATGTAAAGGAAAAATATTAAAAATAAATAAAGCTACAACAAAACATAATGTCAATATATGAGTTTTCTAGTTAATATATGACCCAAAGGGATACTTATGTAAGCCCTCTATATTGAGTCTAATACCAGTGGTTTATGGGGACTTATGAGTCATTTTCATATTTTCTATTTTCTGCAGGGTAGAATAAAGTCTATGAATTGTGCAAGTGTTTGGTAGTTAGGCATCCTGCTTACTCATATTTGTGGAGAACAAAGCATGAATTATATTCTGATATTTCCCAGAGCAAACTCCAACTGTGGAGCTCATAAGTTAAGAAAGAAAGATCTTAGGGCTGCTATTCAGATTAAACCTAGTTCGTATAAACCCAGAGTTTAAGGGACTTGAAGTCCTGGGTTGCAAATACTTGACTCTTTCTAGTATTTTTCATGTAAATCAAAATCATGTTTAAAGAATTTGTCTTCTTTCTTTTGTCTGGAAATTGGGGACAACATTTGTCCATCTTCAGCTCTCTAGTATGTCTTCTTTTCTCAATGGAAGCCCAAAGATTATAGAAAGCATCATGATAGTCATACTCATATCTATCCATTTTCAATTTAGGATGATGTACTTTGGGGTCTGATGGCTTGGGTTTCTTGAGGATGATTTGGTGTTGTCTTTTTAGATCCTTCCTAATCAGAGGTTTCAACTACTTTTAGGAAGCTAAGTGACACAGTGGATAGAGCACTTGGCCTGAAGTTAGGAAAGACCTGAGTTGGAATTCAGCCTCAGACACTTACTAGCTGTGTGACCCTGGGCAAGTCACTAAACATCTATTTGCCTCAATTCTCTTCTATAAAATGTGAATATAACAGTACCTACCTCCCAGTGCTGCTGGGAGGACCAAGTGAGATAATAATTATAAGGTGCTTAACACAGTGCCTGGCACATAGTAGACATTATATATAATAACTTTATATTTATTATTAATAACATACATATGACATTATATATGCATAACATTATATATGTAACAATATAAAATATAACTATAATGTTAGCTGTGATTACTATTATTTCAGCCATTTTTGTTCTGCTTCTCTCAATCTGATAATCATTATCATTGTTGGAGAAAGAATCAAGAAGTGAGTGGTGCCGTCTTCTGTCCATTATTCATGATCGTCTTTCCATTCATTCCAAGCAGAGGCCTGATTCCTTTCTTAGTCTTCCATTGGTAACCAGCATCTTTTATTGTTTTAAAGGGTTTATGTTTATATCAATGTGGGTACTCCCTCCATAGGTATAACATATGGCCCAATCCTTCCTCTCTTAATAGTTACTTTGTTTGGTTTCTTCCAATATCAGCTTAGCTTAGCTCAGGATGAATTTATCTCAGGATAAAACCATCTTTTGTCTCAGTTCTTCCCTAGCCCTTAGTCATTGAATGGGTGTTGCCTCAGACAAACTAAGGCTTGGAAAAGACCTCAATTTAGAAAAGCCAAGGTCATCTATTTCTTCCTGGGCTATTTCCAGTCCTCTTGACTTTTGTCTTGCCACTGGATTTTGATGATTCTGGAGGACAGAGTGAGGCTGATCACTTTACACAGCTCTGTCTCATGTAAATCCAGTTCACTGATAAGTCGAGACAAGACTCTCATGATGTCATTGGCTCCCTTCCAGAATGAAGGAAGAAGGAGAAACAACAAGAAACTCATCTACAGAAATGTCTTCATCATGGAGACGGCTTCAGCTGTGATATCCAACACATTCTCACCACCCTCAGTTGCCTCTCCCCTGGAGGGCAGAGCAACCAGCTTCTCCCATTGCTTCCTTCTGCAGAGGGCTGCTCAGAATTTCCAGCCAACTCTTCATTTCCCATTCACTGCTCTGCTTGCTTTTGACTATGCAAACAACATCCCATAGAAGACCCTCTCCTCCCTCCTTTTGTGGATTATCTTCCCCAATTAGATTGTCAACTCCTTGAGGGTAGAGATTGTCTGTCTTTTTCTTATTTGTATTCTCAGTGCTTAGCGCAAGGCCTGTCACATAGGAGGCACTTAAATATTTGTTGACTATTGGACCATACAAGAAAAGCTTATCCATGTCTGAGTGAAAATCATCTATACAGAAAATGTGCCCAGACTTTAACAACTTTCTAGGAAATCCTTATTTTACAGATGAAGAGACTGAGATCTAGAAAGACAACTTGTCCGAAGCAGTAATAGTAGTATCAGAATTTTTACTTATCTGATAGAGAGTTCCCATTTTCATTCTGAAACAGGCCCATGTTTCTGATATTCTGGCTTCCCATCTTCCCATGCATAACTCTGCTCAGGGGACCCAAACAGTATCTCCTTACACTCAGGCATTTCAAGTCCACCTAGAGTCACCTAATTTTGATAGAACCTATTTAATGGACCCCTGTAACCTTGTCACCATCCCATCCTCTGGACTCATGTAGCTGGTAAAAAAATTTTGGAGGTTATTATGGCTTGGAGGTGCCCTGAAGTTTGTAGACTCTCAGAAACCACTCAGGTGTACCTAGAACTAAACTTCAAGAAAGTTCCTGAAGCACTTAGAACCCTAAAATCCTGGATTTTAAAGAGGCTTTACCGAATACATGAATCTCACCTACTTTCAGAGATGTAGACCCAGCCTTGGAATGCTCCTATAGCAAAAATTCTTAAGCTGGGGTGTGTGAATTAGTTTTGAGAAAAATAATTTGAACTGTATTTCAATATAATTGGTTTGTAATCCCATGGATTTTATTTTGTGCGTTTAGAAACATTATTCTTAACAGGGGTTCATAGCCTTTGGTTGTTCAGACATTTCTGACTCTTTGGGACCCCACAGACCATATAGCATTCCAGTACTGTCCTTGGGATTTTCTTGGCAAAGATACTGGTCTGTCATTTCCTTCTCCAGTGGATAAAGGCAAATAGAGGTTAAATGATTGAGAGAGGTTAAGTAAGATATTGTCTGAGGCTGGATTTGAACTCAGAACTTCCTTACTCCAGACCCAGTACTCTATCCACTGTGGCACTTAGTTGCTTCCAATGCCTCCATGGGTTCTGCCACACTACTAAAATGACCTGCAACCCCCAAAGGTTAAGAACTCCTATAGAATCTCCTTCTTAGTCTCCCTTACCTTCACTGCTTCATCAGGCTCTATATAGTCTTTCTCCATACTGCATCTCATACATGTAAACCAGAAGCTTTCTTTTTTTCCCAGCAGTTAGACTTCTTTGATATGCCTAGAACTACCCATCGATACTCCTGGACATACTTAGGATCTAAGAGACTCCCCTAACAAATGTTGAAGCAGTCACATACACATTCCTAGATGTTAGAATGCACAAGATTGCCCTGACGTGCCCAGAACCAGAGCTACTTTCAGAGATATTCAGAATCTTAGACAGCCTGTCGATATATTTCACCACAGCAATGTTTCAAAATACAGGTAAAGTCAGGAGATGAAGATGTAAGCGTAGAACCAACCACAGAAATATGCCTCAACTATCTGGAAGATGATAGAGAACTGGATTTGGCATTGGGGAACTGAACTCAGATTGCAGGTCTGCTTTTTTATTATTTGGGAGACTCTGGGCAGATTCCTCACCCAATTCAGGGAGCAGTTTCTTCATCTTCAGAAATAGAGGGTTGGAAAAGATGCTTAAAATCCTTTCCAGTTCTACATATAAACTTACAGTCCTATGTGAACATGCTTTGTTTACCATAAAGTGCTGCGAATTTTTGAAAAATAGCAAAGGAATTATTATGCATGAGAACTGTAAATAAGGATACTCCTAGAAACATGTAGAACCTAGGAATAACTTCCTTAATGAAAATACAACCAAATACAAAATATACTTAGAGACTTTTAGAACCCCAAAGATACTCTTGATCCAGAACAATGATACTCCTAGAAGTATCAGGGAGAGAGCTAGGTGGCACAGTGGATAGAGCTGGGGCCTGGAATAAGGAAGACCAGCTTTGAAATCCAGTTTCAGACACTTAATAGCTTTGTGACCCAGGCAAATTGATTAACCTCTTTTTGACTCAGTTTCTTCATAGGTAAATTTGGGATAAAAATAGCACCTACCTCCCAGGGTTCTTTGCACACTTAGCACAGTGGTATATAGTGTGTACTGGTCTTTAGTAAGTGGTATATAAATGTTACCTGTTATTTTTAACTGTTATTGCAAATTCCTTTGTAGCACTAGGAACTAGCTTGGAGAGCTCTTCCTCACCAATGAAAAGAAAGAAACCAAGAATTACTCCTTTCTCTTCCTCATAGAAGCATTTTCAAAATGATTCTTTAAAGGTTCAAGTGTGTACAGTCTTATTTGTCTTGTGAAGTCTGGATTCAAAGGACCACACTTAAGGTTTTTCCTCATCCAAAAGGATGGTAGGAGCTATCTGTTCACCAAGAAAGTAACCTTCCATGGTCTTATTTTTTTTCCCTTTTTTAGGCATTTTCCCAACCAGTTACTTGACTTTTGGGTCCTTTGTCAAGAGTAGGGTATACTCTGGGAATCTGTAATATCTCAGTTCCTCCAAGGTGGCACAATCCAAAATGTACACTGGTCTGGGAGGAGGAAGATATTTTTGTGCCCAGACTCTTAGCAGAGTTTCCTCTCCACAGCCACCTGGCCTCCAGTTCTGCCAAGCCAGCAGTTGGGGGTGGGATTCAGTCAAGCTGTGGGGGCAGAGCCGCCATTCAGTGTGAGACAAACAACAGCTCCCTCAGGGCCTCTACACAGGGCTGAGATAATAATTAGCTCCTCAGCTCCCCCAGGGTGTTTACGATCCAACAATGGATGTGCGCTGCGGCTGAGGTGGGAACCTCCACTGCCCACCCAATGTGGCCTCTGCAGCCACTGCCTGAGGCCAGAGCTATGGGAAGGCCCTTCTCCCTTCCCAGCCAGCTGAAAAAAACCTTGTCACTGACCTTTGGCACCTGTGGGTTGAGGGATCTTCGAACCTGCTGCTGCTGGGACTGGGGATTCCAGGACTGAGGATTCTGCCCACGAGGGCTGTTCTCAAGACGTGAACCACACGGCCAACGCTAGGCTGGGCTCCGCTCCTCATCCAGTGCAACACTTTTCCCATGGGCCTTTCAGGTCACCCTGGGCTGGAAATCTCTCTGTTGTTCTCCACTTCTGCTGCACCAAAATTTGTTGAGAGTCCCTCTCTACAGGTATTTTATGGGCTGTGTGGGGAGAGCCTGCATTTTTGTGTCTTTCTACTCCACCATCTTGGCTCCACACCTGGAATGAGCTCTTTAGATAAGAATAAGATAAGAATTGATTCAACCAAGAGAAAGCTCTCACTCTTACCCAGGGGGAGATTCTTTGAAGTCTCTCAGGAGGCAAGTTGGAAATCAGGGTCTTGTTGAAGCACTGATCCCTCTATATGTCTGCTGTTTCCCAAAGTCTTTTCTGTCTCTCCATGGTCTCTCCCCAAAAAGAGTCTAAAACCATGTGTGTCTCCAAGAATACAAATGGCAAAAACAGGTATACAGGTACAAGGTACATGCCACATATCCATCTTCACAGAATTTCCAGCAACATAACTCAATAAAGAGTACCTACAGTGATTCTGTTGGTGTACATTGACTTTCATTCAGTAATTAAGAAACTCCAGGTCCTCTGGGGAAAGGTTGTCTTGCTCTGATAACAAGTTACCCTCAGAAGATATGCTTACTCACTCTGAGCTAATTGAGACAGTGATTGTGAACACTGACAACAACTGAGCTCTGACCCAGTTCATTGGTGACAAACAAGATGATATTACATGGAAAGGAAAGGAATCTCTCTATTCCCTGGAGACATGGCTGATACATGCTGCAGAAAAAAGCATTTGCCAGAGATCATCAGATTCAAAGGTCATCTACTTATTGATAGCCCACTGTAATGATTTAACCTATACCCCAGGGGGAAATAATCTAGGTTAATTACTTCACCATAGTACACACCATTTAGGTTCACAAAACCCTGAGAGATATCTCTTCAGTTATCAATCAATTTTTTAAAAGCAGTAAGCACTTATTATGTGCCAGGCACTAAGATAAGCTTCATCTTTATTGAGGTGAACCATGTCCACTGTTTCTTTTCTCCTTGCTCTTGATCACCCTCCTGTTTCTTATACTTTTCCTTTTGGAGTTTTGCTTAATAGTTACTTTTTCTTTCATGCTAGTTCTTTAATTCTTCCTCTCTTTTTTTTATTTTCAGTTAGATAAGTGGAGTCCTCCTTCTTCTCCTCCTCTTCACCTTGTTCTATTCATTGGGTTTTTTTTATTTCATTTTCTGCATCTCTTTCTAGAGAGGATTTTTTTCTTCATTCTCTTCACTATCCTTCCTCTCCTCATTTCTCCTCTAAATACTATTCTCTGGTTCATAACCCTTGTATTTAGCTAGTCCCTCTCTGCTCTCTACATTCCTTATGGAATCAAAACTTTCATGGCACCCAATTTGGGCTCTCCCCTCCAAATAGTTTTTGCCACTGCAATGCAGTTTCCCCTCAACCCTCTTTTCCATTGCCTCTTGTCCCAGAAAAATGCCAATTCTTGTAGGTGATACAGAATAGGACTTCTTAAACTTTTTCCATTTGTGACCTTTTTACATTCAAGAAATTTTTACTCGACCCCAAGAATATGGCACATAAAATAGGTATACAAATCAAACATTTCCTGATAGTAAATCATAAAGAAATTTATTTTAAAACAGTCCTTTGGTATACACATAATTTTTACCATTTTTAAAGATGAAAGAAAATTTACATACTAATGATATGGATGTGCTTGTTTAATATTACACAAAGAATTAAAGATTGGTAGAATATTCAATATTTAATACTGATATTTTGGTCATTGTGCCTTCAGAAGCCTCCTACCACTGCCAAATTTTTGGCAACCTCCGCATTTGGTTTGAGATCAAGAACCACAGTTTAAGAAGCACTGAATAGAAGATAAAAACCCATGGCAAGACCCTCCCTCCTCCCCAGTAATATAGTCCATCACTGACTTATGACCTCTCCTTCCTCACCATTTGTCTCCTCCCTGGTCCATATCTCTTACTCCTCCAGGCACTAGTTGCTCCTAGAAGTTCTGACACACCCTCTCCTGAGTCAGGATGAGTGGTGTCTCTAAGGAACAAATCCCTACAGATAAAATCCAGTGCAAGATCCCCATTTTCCTTCACAGAACATCTCTCTTCACTCATGAGAGCATTCATCAGTGGCATCACATCCTACCATCAAAATGGGAACTCTTACTTTTCTCCCCTTTTAATTTCTCTCCCTACCTTTTCACCCACTTCCCTACAGACTCTCCTTTTCACAAGAGACTACAGCAGTCATCTTCTTCCCATTGCTAGCCTACAACTTGAGCAAGGCACATTACATACTCTCTCTGTCCACTTTCTGTCCCCCTTTTCATGCATTCTTTCATTTTATAACTTAGTCACACACATACACACACACACAAATTGATCTACCTCAGATTTTTTTATTCAGTTGTGTCTGACTCTTTGTGATCCTATTTGGAGTTTTTTTGACAGAGATATTGAAGTGATTTGCCATTTCCTTCTCGAGATCATTTTACATATGAGAAAACTGAGGCAAACAGGATGAAATGACTCCCAGGGTTACCCAATTTATAAGCATCTGAGGACAGATTTGAACTCATGAAGACAAGTCTTCATGACCTCAGACTCAGTATACTCCACTGTTCTACCCAGCAGCCCTCATATGGGAGGCAAAAAACTTAGTCGATAATGCCCCAGACCCAACTCTACACCATCATCTTCATCTGATATCTGACTTCTTTCCTCCCTCCTAGTGCATATTAGAATGAAGTCTGGGGAGGAGCCAAGATGGCGGAGTAGAAAGACACACATATGCTAGCTCCAAAACCCACAGCCCATAAAAGACCTGTAAAGAAGAACTCCCAACAAATTCGGGAGCAGTAGAAGCCACAGAACAACAGAGCAGACAAGATTTCTGTTCCAGAGAGACCTGAAAACCTGACACGAAACGTCTGTCACACACCAGACCCAGAGCAGAGCCCAGCCCTGCCTTGGCCACGTGGCACCGAGAGGAGCAGATCCCAGCAGGCTTCAGGGACAGAATCTCCAGTGGCCCCACAGGTCCCTCCACCCACAGGTGACAAGGGTTAGTGAGAGGGTCTCTTTGGCTGGTCGAGAGGGGAATGGGGTATCCCCATAACTCAGGCCCCCTCGGGAGGCAGCAGCAGAGGCGGCAGTGGACAAGGCCTCCCAAAGCAGGCAGGAGCTTGGATCCATTGTTGAAGGTCTCTGCATAAACCCCCTGAGGAAACTAAGCCCTGTGAGGTGGCCCTGCCCCCACCTGAGCACCTGAACTTAACCTCACACTGAATAGCAGACCCTGCCCCCACCCAAAGCCTTGACGCTGGGAAGCAGCATTTGAATCTCAGACCCCAAGAGCTGGCTGGGCGGATCTGGAGGCCAAGTGGGTGTGAAGAGGAAGCTCAGAAGTCAAGTCACTGGCTGGGAAAATACCCAGAAAAGGGGCAAAAAATAAGACCATAGAAGGTTACTTTCTTGGTGAACAGGTATCTCCTCCCTTCCTTACTAATGAGGAAGAACAAAGCTTACCATCAGGGAAAGACACAGAAGTCAAGGCTTCTGTATCCCAAACATCCAAAATAAATATTCCATGGACTCAGGTCATGGAAGAGCTCGAAAAGGATTTTGAAAATCAAGTTAGAGAGGTGGAGGAAAAACTGGGAAGAGAAATGAGAGAGATGCAAGAAAAGCATAAAAAGCAGGTCAACACCTTGCTAAAGGAGACCCAAAAAAATGCTGAAGAAAATAACACCTTGAAAAATAGGCTAACTCAATTAGCAAAAGAGGTTCAAAATGCCAATGAGGAGAAGAATGCTTTAAAAACCAGAATTAGCCAAATGGAAAAGGAGGTTCAAAAGCTCACTGAAGAAAATTGTTCTTTCAAAATTAGAATGGAACAGATGGAGGCTAATGACTTTATGAGAAACCAAGAAATCACAAAACAAAACCAAAAGAATGAAAAAATGGAAGATAATGTGAAATATCTCCCTGGAAAAACAACTGACCTGGAAAATAGATCCAGGAGAGACAATTTAAAAATTGTGGGACTACCTAAAAACCATGATCAAAAAAAGAGCGTAGACATCATCTTTCATGAAATGATCAAGGAAAACTGCCCTGAGATTCTAGAACCAGAAGGCAAAATAAGTATTCAAGGAATCCACAGATCACCGCCTGAAAGTGATCCAAAAAGAGAAACTCCTAGGAACATTGTGGCCAAATTCCAGAGTTCCCAGGTCAAGGAGAAAATACTGCAAGCAACTAGAAAGAAACAATTCAAGTATTGTGGAAATACAATCAGGATAACACAAGATCTAGCAGCTTCTGCATTAAGGGATCTAAAGGCATGGAATATGATATTCCAGAAGTCAAAGGAACTAGCACTCAAACCAAGAATCACCTACCCAGAAAAACTAAGTATAATACTTCAGGGGAAAAAAATCATCTTTCAATGAAATTGGGGACTTTCAAGTATTCTTGATGAAAAGACCAGAGCTGAAAAGAAAATTTGACTTTCAAACACAAGAATGAAGAGAAGCATGAAAAGGTAAACAGCAAAGAGAAGTCATAAAGGACTTACTAAAGTTGAACTGTTTACATTCCTACATGGAAAGAAAATATTTGTAAGTCTTGAAACTTTTCAGTATCTGGGTAGTGGGTGGGATTACACACACACATGCACACAGAGCACAGGGTGAATTGGATAGGATGGGATCATATCTTTAAAAAATGAAATTAAGTGGTGAGAGAGAAATATATTGGGAGGAGAAAGGGAGAAATGGAATGGGGCAAATTATCTCTCATAAAAGAGGCAGGCAAAAGACTTTTCAGTGGAGGGAAAAAGAGGGGAGGTGAGAGAAAAACATGAAGTTTACTCTCATCACACTTGACTCAAGAAAGGAACAAAATACACACTCATTTTGGTATGAAAACCTATCTTACAATACAGGAAAGTGGGGGATAAGGGGATAAGCAGGGTGGGGGGGATGATGGAAGGGAGGGCATGGGGAGGAGGGAGAAATCTGAAGGCAACACTCTTGGGGAGGGACAGGATCAAAAGAGAGAATAGAAGCAATGGGGGCAGAATAAGATGGAGGGAAATATAGTTAGTCTTACACAACACAACTATTATGGAAGTCATTTGCAAAACTACACAGATATGGCCTATATTGAATTGCTTACCTTCCCAAAGGGAATGGGTGGGGCGGGAGGGATGAAGAGAAGTTGGAAATCAAAGTTATAGGAATAACTGTGGGGTACTGTTCTTGCTACTAGGAAATAAGGAATACAGGTAATGGGGTATAAAAAGTTATCTGGCCCTACAGGACAAAAGAGAAGATGGGGACAAGGGAAGGGAGGGATGACAGAAGAGAGGGCAGATTGGTGATAGGGGCAATTACAATGTTCTGTGTTTTGGGGTGGGGGGAGGGGACAAATGGGAAGAGAATTTGGAACCCAAAATTTTGTGAAAATGAATGTTAAAAGTTAAATACATAAATTGAAAAAAAAAAAAAAGGAAAGGAAAAAAAAAGAATGAAGTCTGATCAGATGGTTCTGTTCCTAGCTAGCTTATCTGTAGCCCAAACACTATTAGTGCTGCCACTACCACAACAAGAAAATGCTGCAAAGTTCCATATGTTCTAACGTTACTGTGTTTCCTTTGTCTTTACTAATTACCATTAAACAACACAATTAATGAAACAGTGTCTAGCTATGATGTAATAGACAATACCACCAAAACAAAAAGAAAAGCAAATCCTTACATTTTAATGATAAAAAAAGGAATGAAGTCTCTTAATAATCTCTTTACTGTCACTGTTGCTATTGCTATCCTTTCCTACTTCATTCATTTGCTTTTCTTGCATTTCTGTTATCTGGAGTGTTTAATAAGTAAATAATGCCTTCAGGTCTGGTTTTTTTTCTAAGAATGTTCCAAATCCCCTTTATTATTGATTGTCCCTATTTTTGTATTTATGGATAAGCTTAGGTTTTCAGGGGAAGTAACCATAGGCTACCTCTTGAGCTCCATTACTCTTTGAACACATTATTTCATTCCCTGCTACTTTTTCTAGTGAGGACAGAATAATCTTGCTAATCAAATTTCTTTTCCTTTTTATTTGAAAGTTTTCTTCCTGGTCATTTGCATAATTTGCTGTTTCTAAAGGAAATTGTTCAATTTAACCACTTGAAGTTTACAGTCTTTGATTTGTTTGTGTTTTTTTCTGGAAGCAGTGTACAGATTCTTTTTATTGGTATTTTGCTTTTTGTATTCAGAAGTTCTGGGCAGTTTCCTTGTATTATTTTTTATACTATGCTCACATTTTACAGATACTTAGCTTTTTTTTTAACTCTTCTTGTTTTTCTGGGTGAGCTATAATCCTTAAGTGGTTGCTATATGTGCTGTCTTCAAGAATTAATATATTTTGCTTATATGGAGAACATGCTTTCTGTTAATGTTCTTGGTTTTTCTTTTCTACTTTTCTTCTTCAATATTGTCTTTTACTTCTGTGTATTCATATTACCAATCAGTTGTCTCCTTTTTTGTTTCTTTGGTGGCTGTGCTATGGATTCAGGTTTTTCTATTCTGTACATTATTTCTACTGGACAGGCTATAAACTCTGCTCCCACAATTCTCATTTCTCTTTTAAAATACTCAAGAACCACATGTTGCAATTCCAAGCTTTCCCCAAGGAGCCAAGATGGAAGAGTACAAAGATGCACATATTCTAGCTCTTCCCCCACAGCCCAAGCTTTCCCCAAAATCTGCAGCATCAGGTATTCAATCACTTTCCTTTGTTCTGAAATATTTATTTACAGATGTCTGAAATCACTTCTTAGCTCTGGAGGCCATGTTTCCCTCTGCTGTTAACATCTTCCCTAATGGTATATTAGTGCATGTTTAAGTTCTTTGATTTTTCTTCCTCCTGAGGCCTTAGGTAATTCCACTCTTTTGTTTCTTTATTTACCTCTATTGCTCATTTTCTGACTCCTTTCCTTCTGATGGTGTCCCGGGACTAGATCTCAAAACTCCTAACTTCCTCCCATGCTGAGCAATTCATAGTTCACTAATTTAGTTCTCTTTCACAAATAAATGACTTTTGGAGGAAGAGAACTAGTCACAACTGAAAGGTGTATCTTTTCTTCAAGCATATAATGGAGTGCCGCACATTCACCTCCACACACATAGTACCCTACCCTGTTCCAGGTCTCTGACTCACTAATATAAAGCACTGTCATGATGTTGCTGTGGCAACCTGGGCAAATTTCTGCCATGTGGATCTTGGACTTCCAAACCACTGGGGAAAGGATTGAGTGAAAATTTAGGGTTAAATTCTATTACAAGTCCCTATCTGTCTCTCCCCTCTCATGCAAGGCTCTGTTGCAACACAAAATGTTTCCAAGGCACTTTCTATGAAGACCTCAGCAAATTTTCTGCAATTTCGAGTTTGGATCTCCAGGACACTAGAAGAGAGAAGGGGTTAGGGTGTGATGTTGTTTTTTTGCAATCCCACATATAAGATCAGCTAGTGCAGCCTCTCTGCAGAAGCTGATATGTGTTCGTCCTTTGTTGCCAAAGAAGACCATGCCATCAGAGAAATGATGACATGACTTGCTCTTGACTTTGTTTTGAGTGAGGGAGGGCTGTGCAGGTCACCAGCCTCACTTCTCCTCCAGAGCCATCTGAATCCAGTGACCAGATGTTCATCAAGATGACTGGAGATGACTCAGGATGAGGCAATTGGGGTTAAGAGACTTGCCCAAGGTCACACAGTTAGTGAGTGTCAAGTGTCTGAGGTGAGATTTGAAATCAGGTCCTCCTGACTCGTGCACTGGTGTTCTTTCCACTGCACCACCTAGCTGCCCCTGCAGAAGGTGATGGGCAATATGGAAAGGGGTGTGGACTGAGTCTGAGAATAGCACTAGTTCACAGACTTTTTAGCCATCTTTGATGATCATCCTACACAATAAGAACAATAGAAATTGTTTTATCTCTAGCACACCACTTCTCTTTTGGAAAGGTCTGAGCATTTGTAAAGAACAAAGAAAATGTCTCTATTTTATTGGTCATGTGACTAGGAAGTTATTATATATATGCACGTATATATATATACATATACATAATGACTTATATGTAAAATAAATAAATATTATGTGTAATATATATAAATTAAATATATAACATTACTTCCTGGTCACATAAATATGTATATGAAATCTATGTTCTTATTACTTCCATAAGTGGTCCTAATTCCACTCTATAATAACAGGAAAAAGAAGGTTTAGTTCCCCTTCTACTTGATGGCTTTTTAATCCCTAAAAATATCAGTAATAGGTAAGAGTTGAACTGAGAGACTCCCAGAAGAGAAGACAGGAAAGTTCAGAAACAAAGTTCAAAGTTTAGCACATGATAAAGGACAAGAATCAGTTAACATAGTCTCTAAGAAGAATTCAAAGGAGAGATTACTTCAGCCTAGGCCTTTGTACTCCCTGTTTTATATCCTGACAAAAGAGAACTTCATACCTCCTAACTGACAATGAGAATTTGAGGATAAGTTCTGCTTTCCTTACAGGAAAGAATCTGATAAGTTATCACACCTTTAGTAAATTTGTGGGATGGAGGGAAGAAAACAAGAATTTTATTAAATATCTACTATGTGCTGAGCACCTTACAAATATTGTCTCATTTGATCCTCACAACAACACTGCAAGATAGATGCTATTATTTTCCCTATTTTACAGTTAAGGTAATTGAAGCAAAAAGGTTAAATGACTTTCCCAGGGTCACATAATGTCTGAGGCTAGATTTGAACTCATATGGAGAATTAAATGCTATAAAGTTCTGAAGATAATCATATGTTCTACTACTGGTACCCCACTTCTTCTCACCTTGTCCAGCACCCTCTACTAGAATGCATGGACCATTACCGGGGACATTAATCCATTCAACTTTGGAATTGGCAATTTGGGGCTGAGCAGTCTTGTTTGATGACCAGATGAGCTTAGTCCATTCTCTTTAACTGACTCCTAGGCCATGCTTTATAAACCATCCAGCCATCCCACTGTCTACTTGACCATCTTGTCTTCTGCTCTGTCACCATTCCGCATGCTCTTTCCTTTCACCTTACTTTTCTGCTATTACTCTGAGGATCAAACCAACACTGTCATTTCTCCCAGAAAGAGAGCCTCATTTGGCTGCCCAATGGATCAATTCTCACTATCCTGACCTTTGGTCACCACTGTGTTGTATTCCTTTATTAAAATATAAGTTCTGGGGGAGAAAGTACTCTGACTTTTTATATTTTTATCTCCAGAATTTTGTCTGACATATAGTAAGCACATAATAAATGTTTCTTCATTCATTCACCCAAAGTGAGGCACCAAAGAAGATTTTTTTAATAATATATTATTTTTCCCCAACTGCACATGAAAACAATTTTTAATATCCATTGTTCTTCAGAAAAATGATATATGTTGGAAATGTTGGAAAATTGGAACACTATTGCATTGTTGGTGGAGTTGTCAACTGATCCAAGTGTTCTGAAAGACAATTTGGAATTATGCCAGAAGGGATATCAAACTGTGCATACCTTTTGACCTAGCAATACCACTTGTATGCCTGTATCCCAAAGAGATCATAAAAATGGGAAAAGGACCCAGATATGCAAAAATATTTATGGCATCTCTTTTTGTGTTGGCCAAGAGTTGGAAATTGAAGGATTCCCATCAACTGGGGAATGGCTGAACAAGTTGTGGTATATGAATGCAATTATATTATATTATGTTATGTTATGTTATATCATATTATATTATATTACATTACATTATAATACTATTGTTCTATTAGAAATGATGAGCAGGTAGACTTCAGTAAAACCTGGAAAGACTTACACGAACTGATGCTGAATGAAGTGAACAGAATTAGAAGAACACTGTATACAGTGATAACTACATTGTGTGATGATTGACTTTGATAGATATAGGTCTTCTCAGCAATGCAAGGATCTAAGATAACACCAAAAGACTCATTACAGAAATTGCTATCCACATCCATAGAAAGAATTATGTAATTTGAATACAGATGAAACCATGCTATTTGTTCTCTTCTGTTTGTTTCTTCTTTCTCTTGGTTCTTCTCATTGCTTCTAATTCTTCTTTACAACATGATTAATGTGAAAATATGTTTAATATGAATGTATAAGTAGAGCCTATATCAGATGGCACACCATCTTGGGGAATGGGGAAGGGAAGTAGTGGGAGAAAATTTAGAACTCCAAATCTTATGAAAGTGAATGTTGAAAACAAAAAAATTAAAATTTTAAAAAATAAATAAATAAAATGAGTTGTTTTTCTTTAAGTTTTGATTTTCAAATTCTATCTCCTCCTCCCTCCTCACCACTCTCCCTGTGACAGTAAGAAATCTGATATAGGTTATACATATGTAATCATGAAAAATATTTCCTTATTAGTCATTTTGTGCAAGAATATTCTACAAAAAGAAAAAAGAAAAGAAAGAAAAAAGTGGAAAAGAGTATTCTACAGTCCATATTCAGATCAATTCTATCTCTGGAGACACATAGCATTTTTCATCATAAAGTCTATGGGATTGTCTTGAATCATTGCATTACTGAGAATAGCTAAGTCATTCACAGTTGATCATCCTGCAGTATTGCTGTTACTGGGTATAATGTTCTCCTGGTTCTGCTCCCTTTATTTGCTTCAGTTTCAGGTTCCAAAAACGGTCTTAAGAAAAGGCTGAAGAGCAGACAGAAAGGATTGTAGCTTCTGCTTCACAGAAGAAACACCCCTCCCTGTGCATAGTGGAGGTAAATACAAGATCTGGAAACACAATCCTCCTTATGTGAGTGGTTACTAGGTATTAGGCCATTGCCAGGGTCAATAAACAACAGGGAGCGTGGGAGAGCAATGCTTAGTGGAGAGCTGAAAAAAACAGGCCCTGGTGAGTGGTGGGAGACAGCAGAGTAGATAGGAAGAAGGCTGAGACTGAGACAAATAAGTTAGGGGACAGTGCCTGGAGGGCTTTCCTCTTCACCCATTCAGCTGGCACAAGACTGAGAGGGAGAGAAGAGAAGAAGAGCTGGGAGGGAGGCCTGGAAGTTAGTGGAGGAAATTAATTTAGAAACCTGGGCTCCTTTCTCTCTCACCCTTTCACCTAATGATGCTCAACTCTTGGTCTCATCAAATAGACTTGATCTTTTTTGACCCTTGCATCCAGCCACCTCCCTCTCCTCTGCCAGCCTCCACCCAGGTACTGCTCCTTCCCTGTGGCCCTTCCCTTGGTCTCTTTCCTGTGAAGGTGGAGTCTGGGTAGGGATATAAGAACAGTAGAGCCTTCTCTCTGACTTTAGAAGGCAGTGAGGAGCGAGTAGATTCCTAGGAGAGCAGCTGAAGTGTGACCTTGAGCTCCCAGTGCTACCTTCCTCTGAGACTGAGACAGAAACTCAGAGACACAAGGTACTGTCTAAAAAGAAAAGGTTGAGATCAAAGATGGGGTTGGACAGGGAATCTCTCTAATCTGTGGAGGGAAAGATGAGAAAGGGATTGAGGATGGGGGTAGATACAGGAAGCTGAGAGGAACTGTGGCAGAGGAGAGAGTAAAAGCTGGGGGAACAGGAGGCACTAGAGAAGTGGGAGTGGGGAGAACCAGGGGATACAGTTGCAGGGAGAATGGAGGTTGGGGAAAATCTGAGCACAGGGAATTCTCAGTATAAACAGGCTTCACTGTGAGCTGGGTACAGAGTCCATCCAAGAGAGAAAGAGATGGAGACAGGTCAGACTGGGGCCCTGGGGATTGCCAACTAGAAACCCAACTGGCAGTCAGAAAGAAAGAACAGTGTCATAAAGGGGAGGCAGGAATCACAGCCCTGATAATAATGTCAAATTAGTCCAAAGGGGAGGCTTTGAGATTTAAGGAGGGATTATATAAGGAAAAAGGAAGAAACTGAGGCTTGTCAGTCTCCAAATCTTACTGGGAGGGGCAAGTTCTCTCTTTTCTATTATACGTCTTTGTAACTAATCTTTGACTCACCCCCAAATCCCAATCCTTTATTCTCTGCCTTCTTTTGTACTTTTTGTCCCATTTCCTCCCCACCTGTACTCAGGTCTCTAGGGTAATATTTACCATTCATTGTCTGTGGCAAGTGTTTACCAGGCCACAGAATCTTTTTTTTTTTTACTGATTATTCCTTTTTAATTTTAATCAAAGGAAAGTTTTATTTTTTAAAAAGGAAAAAACTGAAATACATGAATCAGCAACCATTAGTGCCAAAGAGATATGTAAATCCTTGAAGTCATTTAGGATCTTGAGTGCAAAGGCCTCTCAGGCACAGTCTACTCCACAAGTTCCATCTTGGACCACTGCTCTTCTCAGGCTGCTCCTTAACAATGGACAGGCATATGCCATTTATTCCTCTGTCCCAGTCAGTCATAAACCTGGTTTGGATCAGAAAAGGACAAAGGACAAATTTCTGAGTACGTCCCTAGAAATATCCTTCCAGGTTTCCATGGAATTCTTAACAACTACTCTTCAGATCCAGTCATTCATCCAGTTCTGAATCAAACTGCTCTCCTCTCACCAATAGCTGTTCATCTTATGAAAAAGTAGTGTGAGATACTTCATCAAAATCCAGTTCTACCACATCCAGAGCATTCTTCTGACTTGCCAATCTAGTTATTGTGCAACAAATCAAAATGAGGTTGATCTGGCATGATCTATTCTTAATGAAGTCATGTGGCTTTAAGGATTGCTGCTTTTCAGTTCTTTTGTGGTGGCAAAGAATTGGAAATTAAAGGGATTCCAATGCACTGGGGAATGACTGAACAAGTTGTGGTACATGATAGTGATGGAATGCTATTGTGGTATAAGAAATGATGAGCAGGCTAATTTCAGAAAAACCTGGAAAGACTTACATGAACTGATGTGGGTCAAAAAGTACAAAAGAAGGCAGAGAATAAAGGATTGGGATTTGGGGGTGACTCTGATTAGTTATAAAGACGCATAATAGAACTGTTGGAAAGATAAGGGAATAAGAGAAGGAAGGGGCTGATAGAGGGGAGGGAAGACTGGGAAAGTGGTAGTCAGAAGCAAAACACTTGAGGAGGGACAGCATTAAAGGAGAAATAAAGAGAGAAGGATAAATGAGGGACAGGGAGAATAGGATGAGGGAAATACACAGTAACCATAACTGTGAAAACAATTTACAAGAAGTTTCTCTGATAAAGGCTTCTTTTCTCAAATATATGGAGAACTGAGTCTAATGTATAAGAATGCAAGTCATTTCCCTACAGATAAATGATCCAAGGATATAAAGAGGCAGTTTTCAGATGAAGAAATCCAAGCTATCTATAGTCATATAAAAATGTTCAAAATCACTACTTACTGAGAAATGGATGTTAAAAAACTCTGAGATACCACCTCACACCTATCAGATTGGCTAATAAGACAGAAAAGGAAAATGACAGATGTTGAAGGGGATGTAGGGAAGCTGGGACACTCAAGGATTGTTGAAGTTGCAAAAATGATCCAACCATTCTGGAGAGCAATTTGGAACTATGCCCAAAGGGTTATAAAACCACATATAACCTTTAACCCACCAATACTACTATTGAGTCTAAATCCCAAAGAGATTTTTTTATAAAGGAGCAAGAACTACTGATGCAAAAATATTGATAGCAGCTTTTTTGTGGCATAGAGAATTGAAAATTGAGGGGATGCTCATAAATTGTGGAATGTTTGAACAAGTTGTGGCCTATGATTATGATGGAGTACTATTGTGATATAAGAAATTATGAAAGAATTGGTTTCAGAAAATATGAGAAGATCTGTATTAACTGATGCAAAGTGAAATGAGAAGAACTAGGAAATCATTGTCCACAGTAATAGCAATTCTGTGATGATGATCAATTGTGAAAAGACTTAGCTACTCTAATCAACAAAATGATCCAAGACAATAATGATTCAGGATGCAAAAATGAAACCTGATGAACTTTGAATGCAAACTGAAGTGTAACCTTCTAGCTTTATTGCTTTTTGTGATATAGTTCAGATGGAAATGTATTTTGCATGATTTCCACATGTATAATTGATAACATTGTGCTTGCCTTTTCAATAAGTGGTGGAGAAATGAGAGGGAGGGAGAGAATTTGGAACTCAAAATTTAAAAAGAAAGGAATGCTAAAAATAAATAAGGATTTTTTAAAAAAGAAAGTTATCTCCTCCAGCTTCTCTACCATTCTCAAAATCCTTTGAGTCATCCTTAGTAGTAACTTAATAATAAAAGTCTCCAGTATTTTCAACCCTGTAGAATATGATTTATTCTAATCTGATTACTTTAACTTCTTAAAGGCAATTAGATGTTCTTATCTCGATATTTCTCTTAGATGTCCATTCCTTCTTAGCAATTTTGGCTTTATCCTTCTCAGTCCAACAATTAGTTTCTTTGAAATATAAAACAGAAGCAACAATAAAAAAAGGCCAAATAGTTCATCTGTCTCACTGTTGTACTCTATTATCATCCCACATCCCCTGAACAGTTACTTTAGCCCTTCTTTCATCCTCCTTTTGCCTCCAACATAACTAAAACATCCTTTTTGATTATTTTTACCATTTAGTATAAACCTCAGTTCATTCTGGGATTTATTACTCCTAGCACCATTTTTATAGTTTGGTGATATACTTTTGTAATCATACTAAGTGACTTAACATTGTTTCCCTTTTCTACCTAAGACTTTTAAAAATCTGAGTAGGTTGATGAATTCTCTAGAGGATTTCCCATTTTCTTTCTCATCAGAGTAATTTGTGTTTGTGTCTTCAGAATGTGATTATTGAGAGCTTTCCCCTCCCCCTTGAAAGTCAATTCTAATCCAGAATATTAGATAATTGGATCTTACTGATGCTTTCTCTAAATCCTTTGTAATTGACTCTCTCAAAATCTAGATTATGTAGTAGTTCTTAACTTCCCTTTCCTTTCATGATGGCCTGGTCACTTTCTCCCAAAATTCCCATTATTTCTACTTCAGCAACCACTTCTGCCTCATTGGTCAAAATCAGGCTCAGATAAGCAATTTTCCTAATTATTACCTCTACCTTTTGAGGGATGAAATGATAATTAAGATAAAAATAATAGCTTGCATGCGCATATTACTTGTTCTTTAGTCCTTCCAACTCTATGTGAAACCATAGACTTTATTCCTGAGGTTTTCTTGGCAAAGGTAGGAATGGTCTACCATTTCCTTCTCCAGTATTCCCATTTTACAGATGAGGAACTGAGGCGAATAGGGATTGAGCAACCAATTCAGTGTCATACAGCTAGTAAGTGTCTGAGGCTGGATTTGAACTGAGATCTTTTTTTCAGGCCTGGGGCTCTATTCACTAAACCACCTAGTTGTCTTTAGACTAGCTTACAGCTAATGTCCGCTTTCTGAAATTACTTTCTTTTTATATTGTATGTATCTTGTAGAGACATTGTGATAAAAGTGGCCTGAAACTAGAAACTCTTTCCTCTTAGTGTGTATTTAATAGGGACTCAAGGAAGTCCACGCCCCAAACCTTTCTTCACTTACCTCTTTGGAAACATGGGGCAGGGAACCTGAAGGACAATGAGGGTAAGAGAGGGTAAGAACTGGTCCCAGTAAGCACAGCCGGGAAACTGGGCATCCCTATTTCTCCACAACTGTCCTCTTACTCTATCTCTTCCCTTTCCTCATGACTTTCCCAGCCCTGATATCCTCCCTCCCTTTTCAAACCCTGTGACCCTTATTGATCCCACCTTCCTATGTCTTTCTTCTATATTCCAACTTTTATCTCTTATTCTTATGCCTCTTCCCCCACATCCCTCCCCATATTTCCTCCCCTTGGCCTTCCTTCATGTCTCTCACCTTATGTCAGTTATATGCAGGGATGTGTTGGCAAATGATTTACAACTGGCCTACTGGGGGGGTACGCATGATACATGTTTAGCTTTAATCTCCATCATTAATACTTTTCCATCACTTTTTAAAGTCTAGACAACAAACAAAACAATAAATCAGGTCTTTATTTGTCTAATTGTTAAATGTTCACTCTGAAAATTGAACAATTGGCTCAAGAGTTAACCCAGTTGGCTCCAGCACAGTTGCCTTCCCCTCCTGTTTTTCCCCACTAAGTTCTCATTTTTTATCTCTCTCTGCAGGATGTTGCCTCAGTCTGAGTGGGTGTCTCACCAGCTGGGCCTGGAAGGGCTGAGCCCTGGAGTTTCCTCAGGTCTGCTCCTGTGTTGCTTGGCACTCAGCACTTGGATCTTGGCCCATGTCTTGTCCTCTGTCTATAGATACTACACCATCTGCCAGTATTTTCGATGCTTCCCCCAACCACCCCTTCAGAACTGGTTCATTGGCCATCTGGGTCTGGTAAGTGGGGAATCTTGAGCCAAGAGCTTGGAACTCAGTGGAGAGATGAACTGATTAGACTAGGTATTTGAGGGGACTGAGGGGGCTAAGGAGCCTGAGTAGTTAAAGAATTAGAGTGGGAAAGAGAAAAGACAACGACCTGAGCAGATCTTCACAGGGGAAGAGTAACCTGGGCATCATGTGTTCCAAAGTCTTGGCTGATGCAAATAGAGAAAGGGCTTCTGGGAAATGTTCATGCTCCAAAAATGCTTATGAGGGGATACAGAGAAAGAAGCTGATTTCACAGTGTGATGTGGAGACACCAGGAAAGAGAGAGCTCAGGTTGAATGGGTGCCCAGAACTGAACACAACACTTCACGGTCCCAATGTGACCCACCCACCCCGGGACAGGAGCAGGGTGGGGGTGGGGGTGGAGCAGAAAGCAACAGGGTTCTCACTTCCCTTGTTGGGAATATCATGCATCTATTTATGCTGCGTGAGGTCACATCAGCTTTTTGGACCAGCGTGGTACAATGTTGACTCCTAGTAAGCATGTGTTCAATAAAATCCCCAGATCTTTCTCAGACAAATAAGTTCCAAATGCATCTATCTATACTGTAATCTAATCTATATGATCCAGAACAGAAGTGTCAAACATGTAGCTAGCATTCCTGAATGCAGCTGGAATCAGATTAAAATGCAATTGGAAAATACTTAGCAAAATTGATGGAATTGCAAAAGAACACGGATAACGTTAACATGTGGTTTTCTAAGTCAATATTGGTTGGTTGTTGTCCTTGTTCTCAAAGAGGACCAAAATGATATCACCATGATAAAGTCAAATTTCAATGTGTCCAACTGTGACTTATCAGACCAATACAAACTCGAAATGCTCTACCACATATTGGGCATAGATAGTCCATGTGAACCATTTGGGGTGGTTACTCCAAATTTGCACATCTCATATTCACTTTGTGTTGTCTCAATTCTGCTTTGCTCATAGAGCACAGCACCTTTTCTGATGTGGGCACACCATGCTGAGTGGTCCTATGCCAGTGTCTCCCATGTCACACAATCAAATCCAAAGTTCTTGAGAGAGACCTTGAGAGTGTCCTTGTAATCGCTTCTTCTGACCACCATGTGATCTCCTGCCCCATGTGAGTTCTCTATAAAATGGTCTTTTTGGCAAGCATATGATTTGCATTTGAACAATGTGGCCAGCCTATCAGAGTTCTGCTCTCTGAAGCATAGTTTGAATGCTTGGCAGTTTAGTTCAAGTAAGAACTTCAGTATCTGGTACTTTATCCTGCCAGATGATCTTCAGAATATTCCTAAGACAGTTCAAATGGAAGCAATTCAGTTTTCTGGCATGGTGCTGGTAGACTGTCCATGTATCACAGCCATACTATTGTGTTTGTCCTTCATTCTCATAGAGAACCATGACATCAAGATGATGAAATGACTTGCAATTGACTTTGATCTGAGGGAGGGAGGGCTGTGCAAGGTCACTAATCTCACTTTGTTCTCCTGAGCCATCTGGGTCCAGTGGCCTGATATTCATCAGGATGACTGGAAATGGTCCAGGATACAATGTGAGACCCTTTCAGGCTAAGGTCTTATCACGTTCTCACTTTGAGTGAGATACACCCATTCAATGAATAGGCTTCTTTAAGCAGTTACTCAAGGGATGGCCCCTTTAATAAAAAAAAAAAAAAATCAAACTGAGAAGGGAAGACCCTCAGGACTCTTGGGTCAAAGAGAAACAATTACTATTTATTAATTACATTTACTCTGTGCTAGGTGGGTGGGGACTTGTTGTCCAGTCTATGAGCTCCAGAGTGAATTGGGTTTAAGGCTTGATCTTTGAGCAAGAAATGTAGTCCAGTAATCCCAAAGGAAAAAAAAAAGTAATTTTTAGCCATGGAGTGTACCTTCTCCTGGGTAGAATACCAGAGGATAGGAGAGGAGAAAGAAAGAAAATGCAAACATTGACATAGAGGGTGTTAGCCCCCAGGATTGGACTTGCATTGTGTAAACCCAGAAATCTTGGGGAAAAGTGGAGTCTGGGTTACACATGTGAGCTTCTTGAACTCAAGGGCTGCTTTTGTTTTTTTCCTTTCACCCCCCCACCCAGTGTCTGAGAGGCAGAAAGTGAGAACACCAGCCTCACAGCCATGAAGACCTGGGTTCAAGTCCTGCTTTTGATGCATCTTAGCCATGGTCTAAGACCCTCAGTTGCAGAGAAGGTGATGAATAGCATTAGTAAAGGGAATGTCTCTACTAATGATATCAAAGGTGTAGCTCCTCTCCCTCTCCCTCTTCACAGTACCTTGAAAACACTAGGCATTTAATAAACATCATATTAAATCAATCAATGTCATTGTTCTGAGTTGCAAAATTATTTGCACATGGCCCAGCTAAAATCCCACCTTCAACAGAAAGTCCATTCCTATAGAATACTCTTTGATTCTATTGATAATCAATTCATCTTGTCTAGTTCTTGTTGACATATCGTTGTGTACATGTCTCCCCCATTCAACTGTGGGCTCCTCTAGACCAAAGACTGCCTTTTTCCTTTCTTTTTATCCCCACTTGGCACAGTGCCTGGCACATAGTAGGGACACTCATTTAATGAGTCCTAAAAGTACTGACTTTCGTCACTTAACACTGAACACACATTTCTCCCTGCTGAGAAATTAAGAGTCACAAAGCTGAGGATTTAACATGAAAACCAGTAGAAAATTAAGCTGGAAGTAATGCTTAGGTTACTGATCTCTCTATATCCTTAGGATTGTGGGTAGGGATGGAAAGTAGATAATAATACAAGTTTGCATTGTCTATGAATGTACAATTTCCAATGTACTTTCACACATAGCCTCCGAAGTGGGCAAGGCAGATTCTATAATCTATGGAGTCTTCTGTCTCTTGGTCTAGTGCACTTTATATCTACTCTGCCTCTCAATGGTGTAGTTAACCTTGCAGTTGCTCTCCCAGAAATTCTTAGGAAGGAGGGAGATTGGTAGATGACTCTTCACAAATAAAGGAGATAGCATCTCTTCTAATCTCTCTGTACCTGAAAAAAGTCCACTCAATCAATACAGAAATTAGATTTTACCCTTGAAATTTCTACCATCTTATCTTCACTGGCGGCTTTCCTGCAATTTTCCCAGCACAAGAAATGACAAAAACAACTAGGGGTTAGGTTAGTCTTCCAAAGCAGATAATTCTCTTAGGAAAGTTATAGGCATACAACAATGAGATCAGCACAACAGCTAGCTAGACCTTCAGTTTGGTAGTCAGTCAAATACCCCTTCTCTCCCAAACTTTTCTTTGGAACCTCCCAAACACTGAGCTAGCTCTGACAATACATGCATCAACCTCATTGTCAATGTATACATCCCTGGACAGTACACTACAAAGGTAAGAGAACTTATGCACAGCATTAAAAATTTCTCCATTTGTTGTAATTGATGGTTCCACATATGGATGGTGTGGTGGGGGTTGATGGAGCACCTGTGTTTTGTTGGTGCTCATTATTAGTCCAACATTAGTACAGGCAGCACAGAACTGATCCATACTTTGTTGCATCTCAGCTTCAGAGGCTGCATTGAGTGCACAATCATCTGCAAACAGAAAATCATGCACCAACACTCCCTCCACTTTGGTCTTGGCTTGCAGCCTTTTCAAATTAAAGAGTTTACCATTAATAAGGTAGCTGACCTTGATACTGTATTCATCCTCATTGAAAGCATTTGACAATATGGCTGAAAACATGATGCTAAAAAGCATGGGAGCAAGCACACAGCCCTGTTTCACTTCATTGGTGATTGGGAAGGCACGAGAGCATTGTCCACTATCCAGAACCTGGGCAAGCATAAAATTGATGTACCATACTGATGAACTTCTCTGGGCAACCAAATTTAGACGTAATTTTCCATAAGCCCTCATGACTAATAGTGTCAAAGACCTTGGTCAGATCCACAAATGTTGTGTACAGACCTCTCTTCTGCTCCTGGCATTTCTCCTGGAGTTGCCGGGCAGCAAATACCATATCAACTGTTCCTTGGCTCTTTCTGAAGCCACACTGGCTCTCAGGTAAATGACCATCTTCCAGGTGAAGGATCAGCCTATTAAGGAGGACTCTAGCAAGAACCTTGTCTGCAATAACTAAGAGAGAGACCTCTGTGATTGTCACAGGACAATCTATTCCTTTTACCCTTATAGAGATGGACCATGGAGGCACCCTTGAACTCCTGGGAGATAACCTCCTCTTGCCATATAACCTGGAAAATTTCAGTCAGCTTTTGTATGTCCTCCTACCTTCTAAATCTCAGCTGGAATAGAATGAGCACCAGGTGCTTTGCCACGTGAAAGGAACTTAATGGCACTCAAAACCTCTTCTTCAGCTGTAAGTTCACCTAAGCAAAGATTGACTTCAACCCGAGGCAAACTATCAATGACCGCAGCATTGATTGATGATAGTCTATTGAGAACACTATGGAAGTGTTCAGCCCATTTCTGTAGGATCATGTACTTATCACTAAACAATGTAACTCCATCAGTACTGAGTAGTTGTGACGCACCATAGGTTTTTGGTCCACAAATGGTTTTCAGGGTATCATAAAAGTACTTCAGATTGTTACTATCAGCATAAAACTGGATTTCATCTGCCTTTTTACTGAGTGAGGAATCCTGCATCTTTGCTTGTACTTTACTTTTGAGGGATGGACTATCCTGCTGGTAAATCCTGTGGAGTTCTCATTTCTCATTTAGCAGCTTCTGAATTTCCCCACCATTTTCATCAAACCAGTCTTGGTGTTTGAGAGTGTTCTGACCCAGATAAGCAAATGCAGTGCTCTACACCAAATCCCTGAAAGCTGCCCACTCCTTTTCTGCTCCACTGTTGCTAACTGTGCATTGGTTCAACTTTCCCTCCAATTTAGCAACAAACTGTTCTTACTCAGAGAAGATCTCTAATTTGTTGACATTAATTCTGTTGGTACTCATTTTGCCTTGAGATGGCACTTTTAATGAATGCAAATATTTAGCTTGAAAAAGATAAGTCTATGATCACTCCAGCACTCTGCACCACATGTTGCCTTCATCACTCTCACATCTTGTCTGTCTCTTCTCCTTACAATCACATAGTCTATTAGATGCCAATGTTTGTTGCGAGGGTGCATCATTGAAGTTTTATTGCATTTTGGTAAATGGAAAACAGTGTTGGTGATGAGAAGGTCATGAGATGCACAAGTCTTCAGCAGTAAATGACCATTGTTGTTGCTGTTTCCATTCCTCCCTAGGATTCCCTGCCAAGTCTGGTAGTCTGACTCTACTCCAGTATTAAAGTCACCCAGCATTATAAGCTTGTCCTCTTTTGACACATTGATGATAAGGGTCTCTAGGTGTTCATAAAATCTTTCTTTGACCTCATCAGGGTTTGTCATGGTAGGAGCATAGGCACTTATTATGGTGCCGTGGCATTTTCCTGCAAGTGGTAATTGCATTATAATGAACCTGTCATTCACTCTTTTTGGCAGGCATACCAGCTTGTTGACTAGATTAGTTTTGATTTCAAAACTTCACAGCATTCCCCTTCACTGTGGCCACTCCTGAAAATATGTGTATCCAACTCCAACAAACAGGCCTTCACTTGCCAGCCTTGCTTCACTCAGGGCTGTTATTTGGGTGTGATACCTGTTGAGTTCTTTTGCAACAAGAGCAGTTCTTCTTTCAGGTCTACTGAATTTTGTGTTGTCTATAAGTGTGCACATATTCCATGTACCAATGGTGAGTGAAATCATCTTTGCAGATGTTTTTATATGTTTTGTACATTTTTTGGTATTTTGACCACAGAGTACCTGCCTGCCATGGTAATCAGTCCAGGTTTGAGTAAGTAGACAGTTTTTAGGGCACCTTTTCTAGCACCCTTCCACACACAAAGAGGTGAGCAATACTATCCTTAAAAGGCTGCTCAGACACCCAGGGGGCTGCCAGATCCCACTGCTTCTTCTGGTGAGAAACAACCCTATGTCCTGGGCCACCTGTGTGTAGGTTTGTAAGTACAGCTCCCAGTATAACCTCACCTGCTGCCTCATCACTTGCCTGTTGCCACAGGACTTTAAGGTATAATAGTAAAATGGTTTTTGATTTGTGTGTAAATTGGATTTAAGTGAAGCAGAGTTGCACGAAGTCGTCAGCCTGACTCTCTCCTCCGGAGTCATTGTAGCCCAGTGGCAGGACAGAATCAAGACAACTGGTGATGGATCAGGATGCAGTGGATGACCTTGGAGTCCTCACAAGCTCTAAGTGCTCCACGTAGCCTGCTTCAGCTGCCTTCAAGGCCATTGGAACAAATTATTCTCATCTGCCCATTCCACTGGGGAAGTCTTCACATGCTTGGAGTAGACACCCCCTAACTTATCAGTGGGTTTGAGACCCCTTGGTTACTTTCAACCTGGTTTGGCCCATCTGCGAAACCAGTTTACTAAGATGTGGCTGCTGCACATGCTGCAGCTTCTTGGAGTCACAGGTGTGTTCAGGGAGGACCAATACCTTTGGTGTGATAAGTCAATTTAATACCCAGAGGGATCCTTATATGCACCACTAGGACAGAGGATTTAGAGTTGGAAAGGGATTTTAGAAATTACCAATCCAAATTTCTCATCATTACATATATATATATATATATATATATACACACACACACACACACACACACACACACACACATACAAAGATACATATATACACAAACATATATATATCTGAAAAAACTAAGGCCTAGAGAGATCAAATTACATATTCAAGGTCATGGAGGAGTAGATGCTCAGACTCCAAATATAGTATTTTTCCACTAGAGCATATTTCCCCAATGCCATCATGAAAGTCCTTGACTAACGCGTCATTGAAATCCAGGTATATCAAAGATTATAGCAATATCACAAAGATCAAACATTGTGACCAGGTAGGATTTACACCAGGAATACAGAGAGCATATCAATAACAAAATGAATAAAAATCATATAATTATAATAATAAATGCAAAAAAAAGATTTTGACAAAATACAACAGCCATTCCTATTTTTTAAGTCAATAGAAAGCATAGGGATCCGTGGAGTCTTTCTGAAACTAATAATTTCAAGTAATGTCTATCCAAAAGTAATTATTATCTATAATATGGATAAACTAGAAGCCTTCCTAATTAGATCAGCAGTGAAGCAAAGATGTCCATTATCAACATTATTATTCAATATTGTACTAGAAATGCTAGCTATAACAAGACAAGAAAAAGAAACTGAAAGAATAAAAATAGGCAATGAGGAAACAAAATTTTCACTCTTTGCTGATATGATGATATATTTAGAGAGCCTTAGAGAATCAACTAAAAAACTGTTGAAGCAATTAACAACTTCAGCAAAGTTGAATGCTATAAAACAAATCCACATAAAATATCAACATTTCTTTATACTACCAACAAAACCCTGTAGCAACAGATAAAAAGAGAAATTACATTTAAAATAACTGTAGACAGTATAAAATATGTGGAAGTCTCCCTGACAGGAAAAGACCAGAGATTATATCAACACAATTACAAAATGCTTTTCATACGAATAAAGAGAGATCTAAACAATTGGAGAAATATAAATTGCTCATATGCAGGCCAAACCATAGGGGTAACTAGGTGGTGCAGTGGATAGAACATCAGACCTGGAAACAGAAAGATCTGAGTTCAAATCCAGCTTCTAACACTCCTTACCTATGTGACCCTAGGCAAGTCATTTAACCCCAATTTGCCTCAGTTCCTCTTCTGTAAAATGAGGACACATTGGAGAAGGAAATGGAAAACCACTCCAGTGTTTTTGCCAAGAAAACCCCATGAATAAAACATGGGTTCCTATAGAGGCAGAGATGTGCATATTCATCCTTCATTGCTGAAGAAGACCATGCCATCAGAGAAATAATGGCATGACTTCACTTGACTTTGTTTTGAGTGAGGGAGGTCTGTGCAGGTCACCAGCCTCACTTCTCCTCCAGAGCCATCTGAATTCAGTGACCAGATATTCATCAGGATGAGGCAATTGGAGTTAAGTGACTTGTCCAAGGTCACACAGCTAGTGAGTGTCAAGTGTCTGAGGTGACATTTGAACTCAGGTCCTCCTGACTGGTGCTCTATCCACTGCACCACCTAGCTGCCCCCAAAGGGACAGACATGACTGTTGGGACTGGAAGCTCAATTCTGTGTGGACGGTCTCAGGCGGGTAAAAGTGGGACTTCTAAATCTTAGAGTCTTACGAGGCCCTCCATGAACAGCGGGGGTTCGAGAAGGTCAGACTGAGCTAGCTCGGCTAGCTCGGGTATTTCCGCCTCTCCCCCGGAGATACCTGATGGGTGGAGTCTCCCTGCCCTCGAGGTCGTCCCGGATTGGAGCACACCTAGTTACCTAACAGCATGGTATTGAGATGCAAACTGTGTGGCTGAAGATTAAGTAGGATTGAGGAAGCCAGAAAGCTCTCTCTTAGCACGTGTGGAGCCAAAGAGGATAGTAGGGCTCCGCTTCTTTTCTTTCCTCTCTCCCCTCCCCCTCTCTCCTCGCTTGTACTTCTACTTCCAATCCCTTAAGCTTAGCCTCCTTAGGAAATCTCCCCCTCTTCCTCCTAAGGAAGAGCCCCCTGCACTTGTAACCGAAACCCTGTAATAAAGCTCAACCCCTGTTCGACTCTGGAACGTCCTTTCTCTCATACGTGCATCCGGCGTGGCCAGCCGAAGACCTCGGAGGTGAGGTAGGAAAGACTCGGGTAGCCCAATACAGGCCTCTAGGCTTGGCAGTTGGCGCCCGAACAGGGACTGGGAGCGTAGATAATCCTGGGTGCTTTTGGGGTACACCCGGAAGGGGCTGTGAAAGAAGCGAGTCCCGAATCCTAGATTCAGAAGGAGAGAAAGTGGAGAGAAGCTTCCCAAACCCCTGGGAAAAGGGCAGAGATGGGGAATCTATTGCCAGTAATAAAGCCAGAGGAACAGGAGGTCTGGGCTGAGAAACTTCACAGGGAATGCAGGGAGGTCTTCCTTAGGAGGAAGAGGGGGAGATTTCCTAAGGAGGTTAAGCTTAAGGGATTGGAAGTAGAAGTACAAGCGGGGAGAGAGGGGGAGGGGAGAGAGGAAAGAAAAGAAGTGGAGCCCTACTATCCTCTTTGGCTCCACACGTGCTAAGAGAGAGCTTTCTGGCTTCCTCAATCCTACTTAATCTTCAGCCACACAGTTTGCATCTCAATACCATGCTGTTAGGTAACTAGGTGTGCTCCAATCCGGGATGACCTCGAGGGCAGGGAGACTCCACCCATCAGGTATCTCCGGGGGAGAGGCGGAAATACCCGAGCTAGCCGAGCTAGCTCAGTCTGACCTTCTCGAACCCCCGCTGTTCATGGAGGGCCTCGTAAGACTCTAAGATTTAGAAGTCCCACTTTTACCCGCCCGAGACCGTCCACACGGAATTGAGCTTCCAGTCCCAACATATCCCCTTCTTTGTTATGCGCGGAGCGCACCTGGCTCTAGAGCAAACAGTGGCTGGAGGCTGAGTGGATTAAGGAAGGCCTTTAGCCTATGAGTACCCTACAACAAGACTTCATTCACACAGAAATCTGCAGCTAGCACAACTGACAAAGGGAGGCATCAAATAAAACAAAGATGAAACTAAATGTCTGAGTTACAACAGGGGAAGTGCAATCAACTAATCCCAAAGCATATTTTAAGAGAAGCAGGTGGTGTAGGCGCCTTACATCACCACTCCCTTAATCTTGCAAATGGATCTATACAGGTGGAAAATTGGTCACCTCCTCCCCACCCAAGTGTTCTGGGTTTGTGACATGACTAAGCAACTGAACAGCTAAAGGTCAAGCCAACATAATAAAAATGACAATTCTACCTAAATTAACTTGCATATTCAGTGCCATAGCAATCAAACTATAAAAGGAATATTTTATAGAGTAATTGTAACAAAAATTCATCTAAAAGAACAAAGTGACAAGAATTTCAAGGGAATCAATGGGAAAAAATGTTAAGGAAGGCACCCTCATAGTTCTGGATTTAAAACTATATTATAAAGTGATGATCATCAAAACAATCTTATACTCACTAAGAATTAGAGTGGTAGGTCAATGGGATAGATTAGGTACACATACAGTGTTAAATGACCATAGTAATCTGCAGTTTGATGAACCCAAAGATCCAAGCTTCTGGGGTGAGAACTCAAGACTTGAAAAAAATTACTGAGAAAATTTGAAAGCAAATTGGTAGAAAATAGGCAAGACTAACATCTCACACTTCACACCAAGATAATGTCAAAATGGATAAGTGATTTAGATTTAAATACTGCTATCATAAGTAAATTAGGGGAGCATAGAAAAATGTGCATGTCAAATGTATGGGTAAGGGAAACATTTATGACCAAGTAAGAGACAGAAAGGACTATGTGGATAAAAAAATGATAATTTTGATTACATGAAATTAAAAAGCTTTTGCACAAACAAAACTAAGTCAGCCAAAATTAGAAATAAAATAGGAAAATGGGGATGGGATTAAAGGAAGTTGCTCTACTAAAGGCTTCATTTCTCAAATATATAGGGAATTGAGCCAGATTTATAAATATAAGAGGCATTCCCCAATTTATAAATTCTCAAAGAATATGAAAAGTCAATTTTTCGGAAGTAATCACTGCTATCAATAATCACATGAAAAAATTCTGTAAGTCACTATTAATACAATAAATGTACATTAAAACTACTCTTAGAGATTGCCTCACACCTATAAGATTGGCTAACATGACAGAAAAGAAATATGACAAATGCTGGAGGGGATATGGAAAACTTGGGACCCTAATGCACTCTTGACACTGAAGAATTGATTTGGCACTATGCCCAAAGAGCTATAAAACTATAAAACAAACTTTTTGGCTCAGTAATACCACTACTAAATCTATATCCCAAAGATATCAAAGAAAAGGGAAAATGTTGTATTTGTACCAACTATTTATAGCAGTTCATTTTGTGATGACAAAGAATTGGAAATCAAGGGCCTACTCCAGAGAGAGAATTGGTGAACTTTGAACGCAGTTTGAAGCATATTTTTAAATTTTTTCTTTATTTTTATTGTTTTATTTGTGGGTGTTTTTTTGCAACATGGCTAATATGGAAATATACTTTGCATGACTTCACATGGATAATGAATATCAAATTGCTTGCCTTCCCAAAGGTAGAAAGGTACAGAATTTGGAATTCAAATTTTTTAAATGATTATTAATTTTTTACATGTAATTGGGAAATATTTAACAAAATAAATAAAAATAATTAAAGCCAAAAAAAACCTCCCAGTATATTGTTAGTATGGCATTCCCTACCTTACCTGTTTGGCATGACATGTACCTTGTGAAACCTTGCTGGCTTTGAATGATCACTTCTCCTCTTTCTTAGTGCACATTTACCTTCACTTTAGTCATGTAATAGATAATTTTGAAAGGAATAGGCAAGAAGTTCCCTGCCCTGCCATTTGAAAATTCTACTGCCTTCCCATTTTGGAAGATCAGGACTCTTGATTATTTCCAGTTGTAAGCTACATATCCAGTTCTTCAAGACTTTTCATACCTGCCAGCTCTTGGCAGTGTCCTGGGACCTGTAGTTATCTGAAGACTGGTGACTGGATTTCCGCTCTCCATTCACCATTTTTGTTGCATTCGTCCAAATCTAGGTATCATTCTCCCTTAAAAGAGAAATTAACAAGACCTCAGTAACTCTACCTCTCTCTTTTATCTGTATCATCATCTTAATCATAGTAAGTGAAGGGCTTGTCTTTCCAGAAGTTTGATGAAAGGTAATGAGGTGTATAGTAAGGAGCATACTCAATTTGTTAGAGAGGAATCCAGTTCAAATTTAAGCTTTCCTATTTACTAAATGTAGGACCTTGAATAAGTCACTTCAGTTTTCTCAGATTTGTTTCCTCTACATAGTGAAGTGTTTGGAATAAATGAATTATAAAATGAAATAGCCTTTATAGAGCATTTGCCACTATGTGCCAAGCACTGTGGTAAGGGCTTATGCAAATATAAACAAGACTGTTCTGGCCTTCAAGGATCTTACATTCTCACAGGAGAAGACAACACCTAGAAGAGAGTGGTGGCCAGGGAAGAGTGTTTCAGAGAGGAAATTCAGAGAGATGGTGGGTGGAGTCCTACAAAAAGTAATCTGCAGATCTTTTCCAGGAATGATAGTGTTGATTGGATTACTGTCACTGTAAAAGATAATTCCCCAGGTCCCTAATATTTCAGATTCTATGTTTCCCTCTCCTTTTTCTCTTCATCATCACAGCAGTGAACCTTAGTTCCAGCCCTCTGAACTGCCCTTGATTCCCCATCAGTAGCATCTTCTTTCTTAGGAGCCTTCTGCTGGCCTCTAGGCTCTTTGTTTTACCTTTTAGTTGGGGCTTCTGGATCTCCCTTTCTTCAATGTGAAAAAAAAGAACTGTGATACTCTCCTCCTAACCTTTTCTTTTTCACATGGGTGAGACAAAAGTAAAGTAGTAAGAAAAAGGACTGAGGAACTTCCAGAAAGCGTGTCAAGTAGGGAGAAATTTTCAGTGACTTACAGTAGAATACAGCTGGATGGTATGGTGGGTAGAGTGTTAGACCTGGAGTCCAGAAGAGCTAAGTTCATTTCTGGTCTCAGACACTTACCACCCTGGGCAAGTCACTAAATCTCAGTCTGATTCTGTTTCCTCATCTGCAAAATATGGATCATAATAATAGTTTCTACCTCTCTAGGTTTTTGCAAAATTAAGTGAAATATTTGTAAAGGACTTTGGAAACCTTCAAGTTCTATATAAATGCTAGTTAGCAGCAGTAGAAGCTCTTTGTGGTTGATACTGTTTATTGATATTAATCAGAGATTGACTAAATCTTTTAATATCATTTTTGTTATATTTGTATATATTGTTGTCTTTCTTTGCTCTGAATCACTTTAGGGGCATTCTGTATTTCTTTGAAGTCTTCATTTTCATCATGTCTTTTGGTGCAGTAATATTCCATTATATTCCTAGGCCATAATGTATTCAATTGGACCCCAATCAATAACAATCCATTTTATTTCTAGTTTTTTGCTATCACAAAAAGTTTTGTGATTAATAGTGTGTTATGTAATAAGACCTTTTTTGCGTATGTGCACACTAGTGGGACCACTGAGTCAAAAAAGTATGAAAAAGTTAATGAATTTTCTAAGCTCATTCAAAATTGTTTCTCAGAATAGTCAAACCAAGTCACAATTTTACCAGCAATGTATTGTGTGCTTGACTTCTCAGTTTCTATAACATTTTTTGTTTCCACACTAGTGCATTGTTGGTGGATATGTGAACTGATCCAACCATTCTGGAGAACAATTTGGAATTTTATAGCCCAAAGGGCTATAAAACTGTGCATACCCTTTGACCAGCAATACCACTACTATGTCTGTATCCCAAAGAGATCATAAAAATGGGAAAAGGATACACATCTACAAAAATACATATAGCAGTTCTTTTTGGCAAAATGGCAAAGAATTGGAAATTGAGGGGATGCTATCAATTAGGGAACTGCTGAACAAGTTGTGCTATATGAATGTAATGGAATATTATTGTTTTGTCAGAAATGATGAGAAGGTAGATTTCAGAAAAACCTGGAAAGACTTACATGAACTGATGCATGAAGTGAGCAGAAATAGGAGAACATTATACACAGTAACAGCAACACTGGGTGAAGACCAACTTTGATAGACCTAGCTCTTCTCAGCAATACAATGATATAAGACAATTCCAAAAGACTCATGATGAAAAATGCTATCTACATCCAGAGAAAGAACTGAAAATGAATACAAAAAGAGTCTGAAGGCAGATTGAAGCATACCATTTTTTAAATTTTTTTCTGTCTCAATGTTTTTCTCTTTTTTTCTGATTCTTCCTCCAAGACATGACTAATGTAGAAATATGTTTAATAATAGTGGACAGGTATAGCCTATATCATATTTCATTCCAGCTTGGGGTGGTTGGAGGGGAGGAAGAGAGAAAAAATTGTAACTAAAAATCTTATAAAAGTGAAAAGCTATGTCTACATGTAGGAAAAAATAAAATACTATTAAGTGGGAGAGGAAAATGAGTTGAAGAGGAATACCTCTCCAGTATCTTTACCAAGAAAACCACAAATGGAGTCACAAAGAATTGAACATGACTAAAATGAATGAACAACAACAAAAGTAATATTAGGCAAGAAGTCTAAACATTGACAGTATTCAAAATTAATTTAAATTAGTTATTTCATTTACTGATTGAGTCATAAAATTGCCTCTGAACTAATTATGCACGTATATGTATGCATTTATGTACGTATATGAACGTACATATATCCAAAAACTGAGTTGAATTCAATAACTATTAAGTGTTTACTCTACTACATATAACTGTTAGAGATTAGGAATACAAATATGAAAAAAATGCTTTCTATAATAAAAGAGCTTATGTAAAAAGAAACGTTTCCATTTTTAATATTTTCCAATTTGATGGGTGAAACCCTGAAAGGTTTTTTTAACTCTTATTATCAGAGATTAAAACATTTCTTCAAAGGGCTATTTATTATTTGCATTTCTTCTGTAAACTATTCTTATTTTGCTATTTGAAATGGCTACTGGTCTTATACAAAGCATAGAGATTAGACTTGTGATTTCATCCATTAGGGAAGAACTAGATAAAGAAATTCCCTTTATCAAAGTAAACTAAGAATTTCCTAGAGCACTGAGAGAGTAAGTGCCAGTGTCCAGGCTCCCAAAGGCAGTATATATCACAACCAGGACTTGAACCCAAGTTTTCTTGGTTTCAAGACCAACTGTTCTTCCCAAGTCTTATACATTGTGCATCAGTTCCCTCTAAATCTTGAATAATAGACATTCCCCAAAGATATTGGATGAAAAGAATTTTATTTGTTTCAATTGAGTACTTTCATCCTGGAAAAAGAGAAAACTTAATGGGAAATGATGATTATGTTCAAGCTGTCATGAGGAAGATGAATTCAGTCTGCCCCCTTTAGCCCCAGATGAGAGAGCCAGGATCAGGGGGTAAAGGTGGAAAGAGGCCAAAATAGTCTTGCTATCAGAAACACTTCCCCCCAAACTGGAATTGTCCAGAAGTGGATTGGGTTCTTTTAGGAGGTGATGGGTCCCATGCACAGTAGGTCTTCAATCAGAGGCTAGAGAGCCACTTGGGTTTGTTATGAAAGAGATTTTTGTCTAGGTACAGGTGAAACCAAATGGCTTCTGAGCCATCCCCACCTCCACTGAATCTAAGAATCTCTCATAATTTAGCAATCCAGTAGTCTTTCTAGGATGCCACAATGGGCTCCCATGATGATTTCATTAAAAAGATGCCTCAGAAAAAGCACATGCTTCTGAACCCCTTAGATTCCTCTCCAGCCTGTCCCCATGATAGAGGGAGGAAGGAGACAATATTCATTGGTGGTTCTTTGAAACCTGCTTGGAAGTCATAACTGCACATTTTTTTGCTCATAGATAAACAACAAAGAGGAAAATTTGAAGCAGATTACCAATATTGTGGCCACCTTCAGGGAGGCCTTTCTACTCTGGATGGGACCTTTCCGTCCAGCGGTTTCACTCTGCCACCCTGACTACATCCGGCCTCTTACTTCTGCATCAGGTATGGAAATCCTAGAGGTCAGTGTTACTTTGACAACTTCTCACCCATATGGCCTTCTCCAGTGATCCAACCCCTCTCCATCATCTTACCCTCTTTTAATCCTCTATACTGTCGCATTAACCCTTCTCCTCACTTCCATTATACAAAGTCCCCTGGGTTCTCCAGGAACTGAAGCACCATTCTCAGTGTTCTGTCTTCCTTCTCTTTCTGCACTCAACAAATCAACTAAACAACCATTTACTAAGTACCTCCCACAGGCATCTCTATTTCTCTGTATAGTCCTCTATATCTGCCTCGTGCTCTATTTTTCTCTTTAGTAGTCCTTATTCACTTCCTTGCTTTCTATTATTCTTTGGATTCCCTGCCTTCATCAGTTCCCTTAGGGCTTCTTGGTCCTTCTGTCTTACTTCTACCTTATTCTTTCCTCCATCTTCTGTTTCCATCTCATATTGTCCATTTTTTTCCTAACACTAAACAACCACTAAGTTCCCCTAGGTATGCATAGGCTGAGAAAAGTGAGAGCAGAAGAGAGAGCAAAGAGCATTTTCCTCTATTGGGGATGAGTCTGAAGCTGTTGCTAGTGTGTCTTTCTCCCCTAGTGAGAGAGGGTGATGTTTGCAGCTACTTTCTGGCCATAACCAACAGCAAAGGAGAGTTTATTATGTGGACATGGAACGGCTGAGGTTGAAGGAGAATGTTAGGAGTTACTTTAGCCCCAAAGATCCTTTTTTATCAAGGAATTTTCTGCGTTGGAACAGAGAAACTTAATGATACATGAAAGGAGAGAGATCACTGTTCTCAGGAGGAGGAGGAGGAGTGGTAAAGGGGGGAAGTGACAGAGAAAGAGTGGGAGAGGGAATGATTATTTCTTTTGGGTAGAGTTCATTGACTTGTGGGCAGACTTTGAGGGCTTATACTCAGGGAGATGATATTAGCACTAGAAGCATGAGGATGTATGGTCTTGGGCAGAACCTGTGTTGCAGAGATATGGAGCTCAATCTTGCTTAGGCTCTCCCTGTGTAATAGCATTGAACTTAAAGTCGTAAGACCAGGGTTTAACTTTTAGGACTGCCACTTATTGGCTTTATGACACTAGATAAGTGATATTGGCTTCTCTAGCTCTGTTTCCTTATCTGTAAAACAAAGAAACTGAACTACAGAACTCATAAGGTCTTCAAACTCTGACACCCTGTGGTGTTTTTATTTGGAACACGAGAAGATAGCAATCAGCTGAAAAGTATCTTTGAGAGCTTACTGTGTGTCAGGCACTCTGCTAAGTACTGAAGATACAAAGAAAGGCAAACATAGTCATTGCCCTCAAGGTGCATATACTCTAAAGGGGGAAATAACATGGAAATCCCTACATAGGAAAAATAGATGGAAGTCTCAGAGGGAAAGGAATCTGCAAAGTCTTTGTAGAGGGTAGGATCTTAGTTCCAATTTGGAGGAATTCAGGGAATCCAACAGGTGATTAATGAAGTTAGCATATGATCTCAGTCTTCACAACATACAAGGTAGATACCATTATTATTCCCATTTTATAGATGAGGAAACTGAGAAGGAGGCATCATAATTGACTTACCTAGGGTCACATGACTGGCTGAGTATCTAAAATAAGATTTGAACCGAGGTCTTCCTGACTCCAAGTCCAGAACTCTATCCACTGAGCATGATGAAGGAGAACATTCCGGGAATTAGGGACACCCAGCACAAAGGCATAGAGAAAGGCAGATAGATAGTCCCAGAAGAACAGGAGACCCAACCGTGGAAGGTGGGTCTCACTAACTCACTAACTAGATAATTACCCTGTAAATTCAGTTAGATTCAATATCCATTTTTAAAACTCCTACTACATGCAAGGTATTATACTAGATATGGGATGCAAATGTTGTAACTGTTTCTTGCAGTTTATTTGCAGTTTCCTCTTTATTGTTTTTAAATTAGCTTTTTGAAGTCTTTTGTATTTTACCTCCCAATCATTTCTGGATGTTCCTGTACTGTGTCCTCTACCCTAACAGTCTTAACTTCCTTTCCATTTTCAGAGATTGTAAGGCACAGGTCAATGAATAGGCATAATTCTTACCCAACATCAGGAAGTATGGGTGAAAAACTCATAACATCATTTCCAGTAGGATTGTACCAATGCACTAGACATGCCATGTTGACTCCATTGTGTTTCTGCTATGTACATTAATATGAGACTGAAATACCCAGACCCTGTGCCTGTTGCGAGACGGCAAAGGAGCCATGCCATACTACCTGACTGCTGCTAAAGTCTCTGCCTTTGGCCAGAATGGAAACTTACAGGGAATACATAGAAAAACATTCCTCCCCATAAGATGTTAGCAAATTCCGAATCTTTTTGGTTCCTGTTTCAGTATGCCTATGCCTAGTCAAGTCAAACTCATAAACTATTATTAGGAGGTTACTTAAAGTTTCCTGTGCAATTATCTTTTTTATACTATATTATGGAAATGCTTGTTTTATTCCATAAATTAAAAAAAAATAAATGTCTTTAAAAACCTTTGTAGTCACCAGACACTAGTTACTTACTAGCTATCTAAATACTGGGCATACAAAGAAAGGCAGAAACAGTCACTTTTTTCAAGAAGCTCACAGTTTAGTCTCCATTCTGGAGAGCAATTTGGAACTATGCCTAAAGGGCTATAAAAATGTGCATACCCTTTCATCCAGCAATATCGCTTCTAGGACAGTATACCAAAGAGATCATAAAAATGAGAAAATGCCCCACATGTACAAAAATATTTATAGCAGCTCTTTTTGTGGTGGCCAAGAACTGGAAATCAAGGGGATGTCCATCAATTGGGGAATGGCTGAACAAGTTGTGATATATGAATGTAATGGAATAGTATTGTGCTATAGGAAATGATGAACAGGTGAACTTCAGAAAAACCTGGAAAGACTTGTATGAACTGATGCTGAGTGAAATGAGCAGAACTAGGAGAACATTATACACAGTAACAGCCACAGTGTGCGAGGGCTGTTTCTGATAGACTTAGTCCTTCACAACAATATAAGGATCTAAAACCCTCCCAAAGAACTCTTGATGCAAAATACCATCCATACCCAGAGAAAGAACTATGGAATTGGAATGCAGAAAGAAGCAGACAATTTTTTTCTTATGTTCTTGTTTTTCTTGTGTTTGTGTTTCTTGTGTTGTGTTTTTCTTGTGTTCTTTTGTATCGGTTTGGTTTCTCTCATGGTTTCTCTCATTGTTTTTAATTCTTTTATGCAACATGACTAATGTGAAAATGTGTTTAATAAGAATGTAGGTATAGAACCCATATAAGATTGCATGCCATCTCGGGGGGGGGGGGGAAGAAGGAGGAGAAAATTTAAAACCTATGGAAGTGATTGTTGAAAACTGAAAACAAATTAATTTTTAAAAACAAAAGAAGCTCATAGTCTAATTGGAGAGACAATATGTAAAAATAAACATGTACAAGCCAGATGTATACAGGATAAGTTGGAATAATCTATAGACAAAAGGCACTAGCATTAAGAGGAACTGTGAAAGGCTTCTTGGAGAAAATGGTTAAAAAAGCCTGGAATCAGAGATGAGAGGAGCAGAGCAGTCTAGGTTTGGGAGACAGCTTTCCTAGGGTTTCTGGTTGGAGGAGCAGCCAGAAGGGCCAGTGTCAGGAAATCATAGACCATATGAACATGAGTAAGGTGTGAGAAGACTGGAAAACATCTCTGATTCTGTAATTCTTTGGCATGTCTGGGATCCTCTCTGGGTGTAGCAGGTGTAGATCAGAGGCCATGTTCAGTGTTATATTTCCAACATGCTACTTTGGGTCATGTCTCTGGCTTTATGAGAGCTATATCTTGACAAGAAATCAGAGTATATCAAGTCTGTTTCTGGAATCATGCCTAGAGTTGTATAGGACTATGCTTGATGTGGGGCTATAATTATGTCTGGTTTATATCTGGATCCATGTTTCTAGAACCACATTCTGGGTATATCTGGGGCCATAGTGGCAACTATGGTAAAACTTGAGGCAACTGGTGGTAGGGTACATAAAGATTTGGGCCTGGAATCAGGAAGATCTCAGTTTAAAAATGGCATCAGACACTTTACCAGCTGTGTGATCATGAGGAAGTCACTTAATTTCTATTTGCCTCAGTTTCCTCAAAGTTGTTATGAGAATCAAATGAGATATTTGGAAAAGCACTTAGTAGGTTCTGTATAAATGCTTATTCCCTTGTCTTCCCTTGCCTCCCTTCCTCATGTGTGATGTTTCTGGGGCTACACTTGAGACCATATAGGACCATCCCTGAAGTATATTGGAAGCCATTTCTGAAACCATCAAGGTCATATGTGGAATGTACCTGGGCTATCTGAGCTGGCTTGGTACCGCGTATGAAATCATGCCTAGGTTACGTCTATAGTCATATCCAAAGATGATGCCTGGGCCCTGAATGGGATTGTATTTAATATTGTGTCTAGAGAGGTATGGAATTTGTGCACAGAGCCATGTCGAGGAGTGTCTAGGTCGTAACTAGATATACAAATTAGTATATACACTATTGTGTGTGAGCTCATGTCTAGAAGAGTGTCTAGGCCATATGTGGAAGTGTCCAAGTCCTGTGTGGCCAGGATGTGTGTCATGTGTTAGGGTATAAATGGTCTGAGCCATATCTTGGTGACTTATCTGGGCCATGCCTAAGAGGTCTGTGTGCTCTCTGGAGGATATCCGAGCCATGTTCAAGTTTGGTATTGCCCATGTTCAAGAACATCTGAGCCAAGTCTATGAAAGGAGGGTTCAGAATCATATGTGGTTAGTGTCTGAACTGTGGGGCTTGAGGACAGTGTCTCAGGGTTTGCTACAGCCCTTCCTTACACGTGTGTATGTAAGTATGTATATATGAACCATTATATCCAACATGATTTGAACAATATCTCAGTGATCCCTGGAGATATGCCTGGGGCCATGTCTGGATTATGCCTTAGGAATACAGAGCCATGTCTGATTGGTTCAGGGTGAGCCACACCTGGGCCATAGCCAGGGGTCAGCAGGTCCAAGGTGATTTGGGTCATTTCCAGGGTCTTTTATGGCCAAAATCCATCCAGCCTATCAGTATATATTGGGGTGTTCTCCTGCCTTCATTTTCCTACTCCTGTTCCACTCACTCTCCCACCTCCAGACTCACCCATTCCTCCACGTTACTCTGCTGCACTCTTGTTCTTTTTGTCCAGTCTGTACACGGTTTGAAGGGTGATTCTTTTGGTGCTGGGGAGGGGCAGAAGAAAGAAACTCCAGCCCCTGACCTTTCAGCATGGAACATTGGGACCCCAAGCCAAGGCTATATTGCCCTCCCTTGGCTTCTCCTTGGGTGTCATATGTTACAGCATATTCCTTACTCTACTTTCTCACTACATAGGGATATGTGTATAGAGTAAGCTAGCTATGCATATGTGTGTATACATATATATACTCATATATGTATATGAGTATACTCATATATGTATATGAGTATAATATATACTCATATTTGTATGTGTGTGTATTCATCCCCTTTGAAGAATTTATCTCTCTCAACAGCCTATATTGCACCCAAGGATGATCTTATCTATGGATTCTTGAATCCCTGGCTGGGTAAGTAATGAGTGTGGTCAAAAATAACACCAGGAAGCAGAGATAAGGCCCAAGAAAAAGACACTCAAGTGCCCTTAACCTACGGGACTGGGAATCCTGGGAGTGAGGTGTTTATAGGCAGGGATATGAACAGCTGGTGGGCTGGTGTGTGGGGAACTAAATCTTGAGGACCAGAAATAGGTGAGGGACTCAGGGCTAAGTAAATGGCTGAGATAAGGGGCAGGTGGATTCTACTGGGTTTGGAGCTCTCTGTAGGAATCTAAGTAAGGGTTCTGGGGGTGGCAAGGAAATGAGGGGATGGACCTAGGCTACTTCTACATCTTTCCCCCTCACCAGGGGATGGGTTGCTCGTGAGTAACGGAGACAAATGGAGTCAGCACCGGCGCCTCCTCACCCCAGCTTTCCACTTTGACATCCTCAAGCCCTATGTGAAGATATTTAACCAGAGTGCAGATATCATGCATGTGAGCCTGAAGGGGTCTCAAGTGGGTTGGGGAAAGAACATCAACCACAGCTAGATCCTACATTCAGCACCTACCCTCCTAGACCAACTTGGGTTACAACAGGTGTGATAGTGGACACAGAAGAGCTGTACCTAACAGAAGATGATGAGGGCTTTGCCCATGGTCAATGAACTTGGAAGATTCTGAATATAGAAACTACAGTGATTTAGTCCTCTAGAAACAACGAAGTCTTAGCAGTCCAATCAGCAAAAACTATAATTTAACATAAAATATTAATAACTGCCAGCTGGCAGCAGGGGTGAGCTCATTCCCTGCTTCACAGTTACCCAAATCCCCATCCCTCTGAGCAATGACCCCACACTCAATTCATGTGATCTCTGTTTCCTTCCCTGCTGAGGAGAGAGTGATTGCCACATGCCTTAGGCATGGTTAATAATAGTTGTCCATGCACAAAAATGTCTACTAATGGCTGTGAGACATCACACCATCCACCCTCTCTTACCAAATGTAGCTTGGCTTTAGAAGGGAGGCAGACCCCATAGACACCATCAACCAAGAGCTTCTTCTGCTACGTTTCATGGGGTAAATCACTTTGCAATCCCTCAAACACCATTAAGGACATACAGTAAATCAGGGGCAGAGTAGGAGCAAGACCTCAGTTGCTAAATCCTAGTTCTGACTCCATCCTTCTGACACATTATCACGGTGGCCCAAAGCTCCACTCTGCTGTCCATGGCAAAGGTTTCTCTCTGTGTGTCTAGAGAGACTGAGGTCATGAGGCCTGATCCTGGGAGGAGGCCAGCCCCATACTTTCTCTCTTTCTTTGACAGGCAAAGTGGAGGCGACTATGTGCTGAGGGTAGCACTTACCTGGATATGTTTGAGCACATCAGCCTCATGACCCTGGACAGCCTGCAGAAATGCATCTTCAGTCATGATAGCAACTGTCAAGAGTGAGTGCCCTTCTGGGACCTGGCTGTGGGGTCTCAGGAACTAGAGATGATATAGCCCCATGTGAACACATGGAAGCAAAATCTCCAGGGAGGGAGTGCACAGTACCAAGGACAATATCTGCAACAGTGAGGAAGGAGGGGCAGCTCAGGGCTGATCCGGTAAATGGAGTTCCCATAGATGACTGGCTACTCATGACTTTACTCCCTCAATTCCTGCTCTAAATCCTTACCAGACATGCTGCCTTTAAAACTTCCCCAGACCCATTTTTTTAAGGAAAGGCACCAGAGAAGTTTTCAATATCAATTATTTGCAAGTCAGGCAATTTCAATACAGTCTGAGCACTAAGCAGGTACTTAACTGTGGCATTGCTGTGCATTGTTTACAGAAGTCCCCAGTGACAAGTCTTGACTCATAATTAGGAGTCATTTCTTTTTGTTTCCCCTTTGCTACCTTTTCCACCTTCTGGGTCTCTAGTTTTCATTTCCTTTCAATACTAACCATCTTTTCCCCATCCAATTATCTTTCTGGTTCTTTTCTTTGAGTTCAATTTATCCTACAAGGGGCTATCTTGGTGGTGGGGTAGGTTACTAAGAAACTCAAGAGAAAAGACAGATGGGTGAAGTTGGACTGTTGACTGGGGAAGAGTAATGAAAGAAAATCCAGAGAGGAAGACAATTGGTAACATGTGATCTGATGTGAGGAAACAGTAATGTGCAAGCAGACAAGGCAGGGAGGACTCATCATCAAAGGTTTGTGCAGTGACCAAAGATTTAGCCAGAGACATTCAGCATCACATAGAGGGGACTCAATAACAGATATTTTACTTTCCTTCAAAAAATATTTAAAGTACACAAATTTGAAGTTATTTTTTATGTAGTATTACTTCCAGAATGTTTGTTACATAATTACCTGGTAATAGTGAAACTCAATAAATATATATAATATATTCATATACACATATATGTATATGTACCTACATATATGTTCATACATACACACCTGGTGACTGTGGCACAGCGGATAGAGTGCTGAGAGCTTGGAGTCAGGAAGACTCACCATCCTGAGTTCAAATATGGACTCAGACACTATCTATGTGACCATGGGCAAGTCATTTAACCCTGTTTTCTCAGTTTCCTCATCTGTAAAATTAACTGGAGAAGGAAATCACAAACCACTCCAGTATCTTTGCAAAGAAAATTCCAAATGGAATCATGAAGGGTCAGACACAACTGAAATGACTGAACAACAAAAACAACACATGTGTATGTGTGTATGACAAGATAAGATATTTTCTAGCAACATTCCATATGGAATAAACATGCAATCTCTTCTCCATTTGTATCATAATAGGATCATCTTCTGTCCTGTTCATATGGAAAGAATACTATCCTCTGAAATTAAACCTTACTGTCTCACTCTGCTGATGAGTAGATAATAGAGAAATATACACATATACAATAATGGGTGTGCCTTTACTCCATCTAATATATTCTCACACTATTAATTTCTTCATTAGATCTGCATACCCAGAGCTAATACTTAATTTAGACAACACTTGGTCATTGACTGGATCCCAGCCTTGAAATCTCTAATATTTTTTGTTCACTCATTTCAGTCGTGTCCAATTCTTCATGACCCCATTTGTGGTTTTCTTGCCATTTCCTTCCCCAGCTCATTTTACTGATGAGAAACTGAGGCAAACAGGGGTTAAATTATTTGCCCGGGGTCACACAGCTAGTAAGTGATTGAGGCCATATTTGAACTCAGGTCTTCCTCCCTCCAGGCTGAGCACTCTATGCATTGCACAGTCAAGCTACCTGATATAATTGTATATATGATGTAACTATTTATAAATAATATATACATATAATTCCAAATGTTACATTTAAAACTGTCCTTCTTGTTAGTGGTTCTTTCTGAACTTCCTTCTGTTCTCTTCTGTGCACTTTGAAATATTTCAAAAAATCTTTTTTTGCATCACTGTTGATAAGCTCTATCTTTCCCCCAAACCCTCCCCCAATTTATAATCAAAAGAAAAAACCCTTGTAATGAATAAGTAGTCAACTAAAGCGAATCCAAATAGTGCTGACCTACAAAAATGTGTATATCTCTTTCTGTGCCTTGAACCTATCACCTCTCTCTCAAGAAATAGATGAGTAATATATGTCATCATATATGGTACAGTTGTCCTCTGGAATCATAGTTAGTCATCACTTTGGTCAGAATTATAAAGGTTTTCAAAGTTGGGTTTTGTAAATTACATTTAATTTTCAGATCCCTAGTTTTCCCTCCCACCAACAATCCACCAACTCCAATTGAGGAAGAAAGAAAAACCCTCTTACAAATGTATAATAGTCAAGCAAAATAAATTCCCAAGTTGACCATGTCCCCCTCATTTGCACTCTAAATCCATCACCTTTCTAACAAGAAATTGGCAAGCTATTCCACCTTGAGTTCTCTGAAATTATGATTAATCATTATTCTTATCAGAGTTATTAAGTTTTTCTAAGTTGATTAACTTTACAACATTGCTGCTATTTTATAAATCATTCCTCTGGCTCTGCTCATTTTGTTCTGCATCAATTCATGCAAATCTTTCCAGATTTCTCTGAAACTATTCCCTCATCATCTCTTATGGCATAATAGTATTCTATCACCTTCATACGCTATAACTTTTTCAGCCATTTCCCCATTAATGGACAACCCTACAGCTTCCAAAGTTGGTTTTCTTTACAATGCTATCCTTATGTAAATCCATCTGATTTTGCTCACATCGCTCTGTGTGAGTTCAAATTCTCAGGGTTCTCTTTGTCATTTCTTGTAAAGCAGTAATATTCCATTTTATTCATGTATCACAATTTGTTCATCCATTCCCTCTCCCTTAAATTCTAGTCCTTTTCTTTGTCTTTTTCCTTCTCTAGTAAGACTCTAGACTTACTTTCCTAAATCACACACACATATTCATAAGTCAGATTCCTAAAGCGAGAATCGCTACATCTTTCCATGAGAATGCTATGGTACCACTTATGACAGTGGAATGGCTTTCTCTTCTGCTAAGGCTAATACCTCCATTCTAGTGTATTTCCTGCCCCCTACACCCTACTGTTAATCACCAATTATTAGTGCCCAGCTCTGTTTATCCAATTAGCATCAATTATAGTTTTCAAAATGATACTTACTTTAAAGATGGAGGATGAACAGATGTTATTTCTCCCACTACCTAGAGACACGTTTGCCCTGACTGCACCGCAATCTCTGGGAACAGTAGACTCAAACAATTCAGTTTTTACAAAGCATATATCTACCAAGTTCCTTTCTGAATTCTCCATAGCTAAAGGATGAATTGCTATCCCTCCCTCTTGGCTGACTTTGATTTGTGCTGATCAAGTCGCTTCCAGAAAATCTCCTAGACTTCTGATGACTCAAGTCCTAGGATCAACTCTGACTTCTGGATTTCTGTTGGCTTACCATTCTCACCTTTCAAAGCTCACTGGCCACCTTCAATCTAAGAGCAGGAAATAACCAAGACAAAAGTAATAGCAGGACCATGTACTCATGGGCTAAATGGTAGCTCTGGGTGAGAGACAGCCTGAGGTTCCCCCATTCCCCACCCCAGGACCTACAGCAGCTTGTCCTCCTTCTTGAACATCAGCTAGTCTAGAAAGTCAAAGCCAGGAGACTCTAGCTGGCTGTGTATTACCTCCTGAATGCATCTCAGTTCTGACTCCGTGGTGGATCACAAATGTTCCTCTTCACCATAGGGTGAGTGGACTAGAAGCAATTAAAGAATACAGAAGCTGCCCTCCCATGGGCAGCAGGGATTGCATCAACTGAGCATCCAACACACGTTCCTATGGATTCTTTTCAATGGTCAGTCCTCCTTTATGCTTTTAATCTTCCCCTCATTATAAGGAAGTTTATTTTGCTTGTAACTATTCCCTCCAGAGTATTGTCTCCCCTTTTAATTATCCCTTCTTCCTATCCCACCTTTTCCTGTTGAGTGTGAAAAATTTCTACACCAAATTCTTTGAGTCTGTCTGTGTGTTCAACATTCTTATGTCTGTTTCAGATAAGAGTGAGGTTGATCTGATCAATAATCAATCAATAAACATTTATTAAGTGCCTACTATGCGCCAGGCACTGTGCTAGATGGTGCCTACTCCTTGTACCCCTTTCTGCGTACGTGTATACTCTTCTGCATGCATCTCAATTGTGAGAAATAACTAGTTCCATGACCTCCTTTCTCCTTTCTACAGTAGTAGATTCTTTTTATCCTCCCTTCTCTTTTCCCTTTTCCAAACCACAAAATAGAACCAATACACTTCTAGGGCCTCTGTTTTATTTGTTTAACTCCCATACTATCATTTGAAGATGTTAGAATTTTAAAGAGACGGTTGTTTCTTCTTCTCTCCATCTAGGATATATTTTCCAGTGTCTTTAAAGCTAGAAAAAATTTTTATCATGCCTAGTGTCTTCTTTGGGTTACTCATCTCTTCAGGTTTAGTTCTTGAAATGGGGTTCTGTAACCCCTGCTGTACTTTTGAGTAGGCTGGTAAACCCTAGTTGGACTCACCCTGATTCCCCTGGATTCCTCTACATTCTTATACTTCCCAGGGTTAGGTCTCCTTGGATCTCTGAAGGTCAAGGCATTGAATCTTCAAGGCCTTCTGTGACATTGCAGGACAGAGTACTAGGAACCTCAGAGACATTGATCTGGTTGCCTAATCTGTCTGGCCTAAGTACTGTTGTGCCATCTTGGTCACTGCTATTCCTGGTGGCTTCTAAGGTCCCTGTTGTGTTTGTCCAAATATCATGGAGATTTCTCATGAGAACCCTGTGCTCTTGCTTTTTCCAGACACAGAGTTATAGATATATAACTTGACTGGAAGGTTGTTGGCTTGTTTGTGATGGTACTGGCTTTGCAAGTGAGCCTATTTCCTATGCTCATGAGATTCTCTTTGAATTTTTTGGCAATTCTTGGGTGGAAGACACCACTTCCTATAGTTTTTCCTTAGATATCTTGATCATTATTCAGTTGTGTATGAATTTCAGGTGTTTTCTAGAGTAAGGATATGGGAGTTGGGTATCCTGCCTCTGTTTAGATGAGAAATCTTTGCCTGTTTTCTTAGGCATACCTGTGTCAGAGGTCACAAGATTGGGTGGTCAGAGGTCACAGCTTATTGTAATAATAGTTTAGGCCAACAGCTGTGTGTTTCTAGAAGGAGGTACATCATTGCCCTAGTCTACATCTCCATCCATACTATTTCTCTATGCAGGGCAGCATTCAGTTCTGGGCATCACATTTTATGAAAAAATGCTGATAAAATGTAATATGTTCAGAAAATGGCAACTGGGATACTAAAGGAACCACAGATAATACTATAAAAACATCAACTGAAGAAGCAGGTGGAAGGATAATTGGTAGTCATCTTCAAGTAATAGAAGGGTAGACAAGGGAAGAGGGATTAGACTAGTTTTGGGTAGAAGACCCAGCATAATCAAAAGTAGTGAATGGAAATTGCAGAAGGCAGATTTGGATTTCATATGAAAAGAAAAAATTTTCTAACAAGACTGAAAAAAGTAGAATTTATAAATTCAAAAAGGAGTAAACTCCCCCTCACTTGAGGTCCTCAAGAAAAAGGGATCTTGTAGCATTGATTCCTGTCAAATTAAGGGTGGTTCTAAAAAAACAAACAAACAAACCTCAGTGGTCCCTTCCAGTTCTGAGATTCTATCATTCTGCTAACATTTTGGAGGAAGAATGGGTAGGAATGTGGGGACCAACAATGGTTTTGAGATGTGAGAAAGGTAATGACAATGATTAGGACAGGCAAACTTGGGGTGGAATTAGTTTGCAAGGACAATAAGGAGTTTGGTCTGAGCTACGTGGGTTCTCTTCCTAAGTGGCCCAGAGCCTGACCCTGCCCCTCCTACTTTGCACAGGAAGCCAAGTGCCTACATCTCCACCATCCTGGAGCTGAGTATCCTTGCACTGAAACGTTTCAATCAGTTTCTTCTATACTGGGATAGACTATACTTCCTCACCAGAGATGGAAAACGCTTCTCCCAGGCCTGCCACATTGTTCATGACTTCACAGATGCTGTTATCCGGGCCCGCAAACAAGTTCTTGCTGAACAGGGTCCTGAAGCCTTTCTCAAGAACAAGGGTAAAAGCAAGACCATGGACTTCATAGATGTGCTGCTGCTGGCCAAGGTGAGTTTGTGGGGAAAATGAAGTCTAGCAGGCTTGGGAAAGGGAGGGGAGGTGTTCAGGGGCATGCAAAGGGCTTCTCTGTAGAGAGAAAGTCATGGCCCTCTAGTATTAGACTTGGAGTCCGGTGTAGAGGGGTGGGTGACTTAGGCCCTCATTAAAACCATATTTAACTTTTTTCTGTCTTCTACAAAAAGCTTTTTCTTCTTCTCAGAAGCCCTAGTCTTTACAGCATCATATTGAAAAGGGCTTGTTCTTTGTACTGGTGTAGAATAGCTCTCTAAGCTGATTCCTGGTATTACAAAGGAATTTGCAATAATAGTTAAGAATAAAAGCTAACATTTATATACCACTTACTAAGTGTCAGTATATATACTATGTACCACTGTGCTAAGTGCTTTACAAGTCTGTGCATTTGATTATGTACATTTGATACTCGAAACAACCCTAGGAAGTAGTATCATTATTATCCCAAGTAATTCCTATGGGAAAACTGAAACAAAAAGAGGCTAATCTACTTGCCTAAAGTCACAAAGCTATTAAGTTTCTGAAATTGGATTTGAACCCTGGTCTTCCTGACACTAGGCCCAGGCTCTATCCACTGTGCCGCCTAGCTACCCCTGAAATACCTGGGAATATCTTTATGACTGGATCTCAATATGTCAAGAGTATCCTTAGAGTTCTAAAGGTATCTAACTATCTTTAGTACCTGGTTGTATTTTCATTAAGGAAATTATTTCCAGGTTCTATAGGTTTCTAAGAGTATCCTTATTTACAGTTCTCATGGATAATAACTCCTTTGCTACTTTTTTTTTAAATGCACAGCAGTTTATTGTAAACAAAGCACTTTCACATAGGATAATGGGTTTAGAGATAGTGCTGGAGAGAACTTTAAACATTTTCTTTTCCTTCCCTCTAATTCTGAAGATGAGGAAGGTGAAGCCCAAACTGAGGGATAATCTGCCCAAGGTCTCACAAATTGTAAAAAAAAAAAAAGAAAACCGGCAATTCAGGCACAGATCCCCAATGCCAAATCCAGGTCTCCATCAAGTTCCAGATAGCTTAGGCATATTTCTGTCTTTGGTTCTACGTGTATGTTCTCATCTTCTGGCTCTACGTGTGTAAACATTGCTGTGGGTAAGAATATCGGCAGGCTGTCTAAGATTCTAAATATCTCTAGAAGTAGCTCTGGTTGTAGGCATATCAGGGCAATCTTGTGCATTCTAACTGTATCCAGGAATGTGTGTGTGACTGGTTCTACATTTGTCAGGGGAGTCTCTTAGATCCCAGGTATATTCAAGAGCATCAGTGGGTAGTTCTAGGCATATCAAAGAAGTTTATCTCTGTTGGGAAAACACAAAGGTTCTGATTTACGTGTATGAGACACAGTATGGTAAAGACTATACAGACCTTGATGAAGCAGTGAGGGCAAGGGAGACTAAGAAGTAAGGAGATTCTAGAGGAAATCTTAACATTTTGGGATTGCAGATCACTTTAGTAGTGTGGCAGACCCTACGGAGGCATTGGAAGCAGCTAAGTGCCACAGTGGACAGAGCGCTGGGCCTGGAGTAAGGAAGATCCGAGTTCAAATCCAGACTCAGATGCTTACTAGCTTATTTAACCTCTGTCAATCACTTAACCTCTGTTTCTTTAATCCACTGAGAAGGGAATGGCAAACCACTCCAGTATCTTTGCCAAAAAATAAAATTTCCAAGGACAGTACTGGAATGCTATGGTCTATGGGGTCACAAAGAGTCAGAAATGACTGAACAACAAAAGCCTATGGACCCCTGCTAAGATAACGTTTCTAAATGCATAAAATAAAATACATGGGATTACAAAGGGAATGAATTATTCTGAGATACAACTCTATATTTTTCCTAAAATTAATTCACATTAATTTTAGGCTGCGCCTTCATCGCTAAAAGTAGATGAGGTTGACGTATGCAGTAAAGTCTCTGTTCAAATACAGGATTCTAGAGTTCTAAATGCTTCAGGAACCTTCTGGAAATCTGGTTCTAGGTACACCTGGGTGGTTTCTGAGAGTTCTACAAACTTCAGGGGACCTCCAAGGCATAAAAGCCTCCAAGGTTTTTAACAGCTACATGAGTCCAGAGGATGGCGTTAGGTGTATCCAGAGTTTCTGGGGTTGGTGACAACTTCACAGAGGTCAATTAAGTAGGTTCCAGTGAAATTAGGTGACTCTACATGTACTTGAAATGCCTGAGGGCAGGGAGATGCTGCTTGGATCCCCTGAGCAGAGTTATGCCTGGGAAGATGCCAAAAACTCAGAAATGTGGCCTTGTTCCAGGATGAAAATGGGAAGTCTCTGTCAGATAAGGAAATCCGAGAAGAAGCTGACACCTTCATGTTTGAAGGTAAGGGGGTAAATGGAGAAGGAGGGGCAAGGCTTAGACCTTCTTTGACCTCTTCTTTGACCAATACTGGCCTAGATATATGGGTATGTTTCTTCTTCCCACACAGTCTAGTAATGGGCATTTCTAACCATCACACCACTGCCCTGGGTCTGTTTTCCTCTCCCCACACTCCAGGGCATGATACAACTGCAAGTGGCATCTCCTGGGCCCTCTACAATCTGGCCCAGCATCAGGAACACCAGGACCGCTGCCGTCAGGAGATACAAGAGCTCCTGAGAGGTCATCAAGTGGAGGAGGTTGAATGGTCAGTGCAAGCTGAGGCTGGGGTTGGAACCATGGAGTCAGGGCTAGGGATTTCCTGAGGTGTGTGTAGTCAGAGGTTAAGCCTCTGTCTACCCTGTCCACAGCCAAGGACATTCCCAAATGAACCATCCCCAATGGTAATAGCAAAAGCTAGCATTTATATAGCACTTCGATGCTGGCCAAATATTTTACATACGTTGTCTCCACTGATCCTCACAACAACCCTGGGATGTAGATGCTACTATTAGCTCTTATTATCCCTGTTTTATAGATAAGGAAACTGAGGAAGACAGGTTAAGTGACTTGCCTAGGAATATATAGCTAGCAAGAGAATGAAGCAGGATTCAAACTCCCATCTTCTTAACTCTAAAGTCTTCACTCTGTCATCCCAACATGGCTGAAATTAATCCTTAGCAGATGATGGATCCCATTTACTCAAACAGGCTCCTCCTTACCAACAGACACATAAAGACAACCCAAAGCAGTTTAATTTCACAATCCACAACTGATTTCAGTTTAACTTAACAAAGCTTCTATCCAGGGCTAAAACATAGGGAAATTTTCTCTGTCAAAGCCCCCTTCCCACATTTCATCCACAGTTTTGTTAATATCCTCTAACATCTGATTATAAATGTCCCCAAGCTCTGATTAATAAGTTCCTTCAAGTTAACACCTTCCTCCCTGCCCCTGCTTTTTTCAACAAAAATTGAAGGGTTTATGTCCTCCCTTTCATCACTGTGGGTTTGGGCTAATGGTTCTTCTGTCCTCAGGGATGATCTGTCCCAGATGCCCTTCCTGACCATGTGTATCAAGGAGAGCATGAGATTGCACCCACCAGTTCCTTCTGTGTTCCGCCAATGTGCCAAGGACATCAAGCTCCCTGATAGTCGAATTATTCCCAAAGGTGCCTTGACTTAGTTCACATAGCAAAGGGAGGGAGAGTCATAGAATGGGGGAGGGGAAGTTTGGAGGAAGGGAGAATGGAAGATGGCAGATGGTAGGTTTTACCATGGGAAGGAGCCAAGGTAGTCACACTGCAGGGTTTAGAGGGTCATGTCCATAAGTGTAAGTATGGAATTTGGGGACCATACTATTCACTCTCTCTTCTCATCTTTTAGGGAATGTATGCCACATTAATATCTTTGGAACCCACCACAACCCAGTTGTATGGCCCAACCCTGAGGTACCAACCACAACCCTTCACCCCATGGCTAATCCAAGCTAAGGGTTAGGGATACTGGTAAGGTGGAACTGAGCCCCAGAAAGATCAAAAAGTAAGAACATCCCAGGTGGAACTTTCATGGCAGAGCTGGGAAAAACAGGAGGTGATATCTATATGTCCTTATGAAGTTCTCATACTCATTCTGAGTATGATCCCATTCTGGGAGAAGCCTATTGAGCTTTGGTGGATGTGACCCTGGGATAACCCCCACCAACCTCTCCAATCATGTCCCTGTATCCCAGGTCTATGATCCATACCGCTTTGATATCCAAAACACCCAGAAGATATCACCCCTGGCATATATGCCCTTCTCAGCTGGACCCAGGTAAGATAAGAACATCTATTTGTCCATTTACATCCTTGAGAGATATCCTCATCCCTCTAGGTCAGTTTGAGTAGCACCAAAGTTCCAAAAGAGATCCCACCTCTTTGGGTTATGGAGGCCCCATCCTCAGAGGGGTGGAGGAAGTGGGCAGGATTCTCAGAGACAGTTTGACTTCAGGGCCCCTCCACCTTGAACAGGAACTGCATTGGCCAGAACTTCGCCATGTCTGAGATAAAAGTTGTGCTAGCCCTCACTTTGCTGCGATTCCGCATTCTCCCTCATGAGAAACCAGTCCGAAGGAAGGCAGAACTGATCCTCAGAGCAGAGGATGGGCTGTGGCTGAAGGTGGAGCCACTACAGCATCCTTCTAGTACTGAGACTCACCTCCAAGGAATCCCTCAGAATTGATGGATAGACATTTTCTCTGGTCTTGAGCAGGCATTAGAACCTCATGGTTGCCTTCCTTTCCAATCATCCATGTCTTTATTGTTATTCTTCTAAATAAAACATAGTTTTACACCTCATATTTTGGCATTCATTGTGAGTCTCTATGCCAAGAAGGTCATGCTAGGAGCAGGGAATAGAAGCCAAGAATCTATGTTTTCAAACTTAGTCTCTAGGAAGAGGCAAGAAAGAGTTCAGAGATTTATATGCTCTAGCACCTCAGTCTCTGAGCTCTTAGCCCCTAGTCTAGGTAGATCAGTCATATTGACAAATTCAACCGTATTAATTATGAGAAATTGGACTATTTGACATATAAGATTCTTCCAATTCTACAATTATTGAACTCTTTCAATAATCACAGTGATTAACTGGAGAGATAGACTAGATCTAGCCTGGCAGACTCCCAGAGAAGGAAACTATATCAAAGAACATTCATTTATATACCTGCTATACCTAAGCAGGAAGCTCTCATTTATTATCCCTGACAAATGTTCACCCACTCTCTAATTGATAACATTTTAAGTATCTTTGAGAGCATTTGGCATTACCCTTTCCCCCATTCCTTTTTCTATCCTTTCAGTCAATCTCTGTTGTTCCTTTCTCTTTGTCATCTCATGCTACTTAAGGCTCAAGGCTGAAAGGATCTGTAGCTCCCAATTTGGTCTCTTACTGACCTTTCCCATTTTAAATGGTTAGTTTTTTATACCTGGCCTCTTACCTATTTTCTATCTTCTTGCTCAGTCTCAATTTTCTCTGGATATTGATATCTTCACAGAGCATAGATTATAGAGCCAAATTGGAAAGGATCTTGTATATTATCAACTCTAACATGTACCTGAAGAATAAATTATTCCAACAGCATCTTCTTTCTGAAGAAGTCCTTCCCTCCTTTTGATGGACAGCTCCAATAGTTTGCTTTTATTTTTTGTTTTTTGAAATACTATCAACACAAATCTTTCCCTAGCTGGTCCTAATTCTACTCTCCAGGTCCAAGCAAAACACATATTATCTTTCGCCCATCTCTCTTCCTAGTCCTTCAGTTCATGAATAACAAGAAGAATAAGTAATAGCTGAACTGAGTCTCAGCAGAGAAAGTAAATGAGAGTTCAGTTCAGTCTTGAGAAGTCCAACATTCAACAAACAGCTAATCGAAGGTTTGGAAAAACTAATTAATGGAAGGATTCCTTATTGGAGTTCATTTCACATGCTTGCTCTTATCCTAAATATTTGTACTTTCTGGTACAGCCTGGATGAGCAGAGAGCCAACACCTGGCTAAGAGAACTGAAAAACATTTTCTATCTATTGGCTGACAACGTTGATTTAAGAACTGCTGTAGCATCCCCTGTTGGGGAGAAATATATTAAACACAGCGCTTCTAGTAGATGAAGGATTGAATTACAAGTGGCAATGAAATTAGAACCTCAGCTGAGGACTCCGGCTCAGGCACAAGATGTTGCAAGAACAAATTTAAGAACAGACAAAATGAGTTATAGCATAACCTCTACAGAAGAAAGGCTTATTAATCACAACACCCTAGCTCCATGAAGGATGATGGAGGTGGCTAAAAGATCTGGTGAAAGAGCTGTAACCACAAAATACTCACTTAGTGTGTGTGTGCGTGTGTGTGCGTGTGTGTGTGTGTGTGTGTGTGTGTGTGTGGGAAATAGGGGCCTTCTTTAGTATGGGGTGGGGAGAGAGGGAAAGATATAGCTTGGAACTTAAAATGTAACAAAAAATTAAATTAAAGACAAATACAAAAATAAGAACTTTAACATTTTTAACCATACTACTTTTTTTTAAACTCAGGTATTTTTCATCATAGTAAATAAGTTACACATTCAATTCAAGTTTCTCTAGGTTCTCCTCTAGGCAAACATAGGTCCTATCCTGAGAAAATTCTTTGCTGACCCTATGATTATGACATAGGAGATATTGAATCAAAAGTACCCATGAGTGAAATTGTTATTTTTATTTTTCTAAGCAAGCCTCTCTGTAGTCTACTGGCATGTCTCATCTGGCCTGTAAGGCTTTTATTTTTTAAATCAGCTTCTCCTACATATTACAAGATCACAACTTCCCATGAGGCTTCATTCTTGTGTCAGTGGTTCAACAGTATAGTTCTTAATAAATCATAGGTAATAACTGCTCAATTCTAGAAAACTCCTTCCATCTTAAAAGTTCTTTGAACATGGACACAACAGGAGCATCTTTATCTTCTCTGGGTGGTGGCTCATCTCTTCTTGAGATATGATCTACAAACTTGACAGAAATTCTACAAAACTGACATTTAGCCATGAAAAATTTAGGCCATTTCCCTTTAGTTACTCCAACATTTGTATTCTTCCAAGAACCAAAGATATTATCAAGATATGCTGACATTTAGTTCATATATCCAACTACTTTCTCCACTGGTCTTTGGAAACTAACAGGTTTCCTGGACATTCCTTGCAGTATAAGATCAAACTGGTAAACATCCAGCTGAGTGTATAAAAGCAATCCTCTTGTCTTTTTCTGCTTTAGGAGTCAGGTATAAGCCACTGTAGAAATCCAGTTCTGAGAACCAGGGGCTGTCTGATGGATAACTCAGTATATCTTGAACTCTCATGATGGCATACTGTTTGACTTGGCTTCTTTATTCAAAGGCTAGAAGTCAATACACATTCATATTTTTCCATTCTTCAAAAATAACACTAGGGACAATTCATATTGCCTCTTGGATGATGGTGTGATGACACTATTAACCAGCAAATTCTTAAGATGGCTTCTGAGATTATCTATCCCAGACCACAGACATTTCCCTGAATGGTAAGGAATCAGTCAGTGAGCTTGAGCACATCCCATTCATACAGTAAAAACACATCTGTCTTCCTGATGAACTACCTCAATAACTACTTTTAGACTTCTATTATGAGGGAATCCCCAAAGTCCAATTTCTCTGGAAACTTTAGATGAAAAAAGCAAGTATTCCTGTGTACTTCTTGTCTCTGCATGATTTAATCCTCCTGCACAAGCCAAACAGATAGACTAAGCACTGAAGTATAGGGACCTAACTGGCTGTTTGCCATATTCTACTCATATCTGGAATTTGTGGTGAGTCTGCATGCACCAGCACCAGAGTGCCTTTAACCTTGATGACAACAGCAATTTCTTTGGGAAATTTTGAAGTTCCTTCAATGTATGCCAAGGATGAATGGTTTTGTCATTTAATTTTCAAGGACAAATCATTCCAGAGGCTCAAACTACACTTACTTCAAATGTCTTCTTAAAATGACTGTAATCTGATCATTCCTTTGGCTCCATTGTTCAGGACAATGATGTTGCCTACGTGATCCAGCTTCACTTTCTCTTTTGTCTAAGGCCTGATGAGTGGACCCCAGATCCCTAATCCCTCTAGGCGGAGATTTATGTATTCTAGAAGCACATTTGGTACTAGAGTTTCCTTCTTAGAATGGAAGTCATAGTCACCTAAATCTCTGGGTGACTTAGAGTGTGAATATCCTTATTCACCATCATCCTCAGTTACGTCACCCTCCAGAGAATCATAAAATGCTAGAACTTACATGTACTCTAGTTCACCTTGCAATCATTTTTTTATCTTTATACTACCTTTATTTCCCACCCTTTCTTTTCCCACCCACCCCCATCTCTAGCAAAGAATAACAAAGAAGAAAGCAATTCAGCAAAACTAACCTAAAAACAACCAAATCTGGGAATTTATACACGAATACATGCCTATTGCTCCCCATCTCTGCAAAGAAGGAAGAAAGGAAGATTCCTATATTTCCTCTTCGGAGACAAGTTTTGGTCACCATAGCTATACACCATCAAGGGTTGTAGGGTTTTGTTTCATTTTGTTTTGCTATTTTCACTTAAATTATTGTAGTCATTTTATATAGTTTTGCTAGTTCTAGTTACTTCATTCTAGATCAGTTCATTCAAGTATTCTCACATCTCTCTGTACTCTTTATGGTCATCATATTTAGGAGTAATATTCCAATATATTAATATATTCCAGTTTTATTCATTCTCAGTCAATGGGTATCTACTTTATTTTGAATTCTTTTCTGCAACAAAGAAAGACATTATATTTTGGTGTAGAGAGGACCTCTCTTTGGCCCCCTTGGGATATACTGCTCTGAGGCAAAGGGCATAGACATTTCAGTCACACCTTCTTGACTCAATCCAAATTGCCTTCCAGAAAGAGTGAATTGATTCACAGCTCTAACAACAGTATTAGTGTGTCTGTATTCACAAGGCAACTCCCTCTCCCCCAAAACATTACCTATTCCAGTCTTTTAGATCTTTAACAAATTTCAGACATGATCTATTTTAAAAAATAAGTCATGTGGGGAAGCAGTGAAATGTATTACAAAAGGCACTGGATTTGGTCAGAGGGCCTGAGTTCAAATTTTGACACTACTATTACTGCTTTGAATGAGTTGCTTTCTAGGCCTCAGTTTCCTCCATTATAAAATAAGGATTTCCTAGAAAGTTGATAATGTCCATTCCAGCTATAAATCTATGATTCTAAAAGACAATTTAAAAGTTGAAATGACTAGGAAATAAAATAACATGGTATGTTAGTAGTAGTGAGAATGAGGCATAACAGACAGGCAGCCAAATGCTGTTCTGATATCTGGAAGAAGATATTTAGATTATACATATCGTTTTCTGTGTGTTTATGTATGCATGTATGTATATACACAGCTATATATCCATACATATGTGTATATATACACATATCTGTATGTATGTCTGTGTGTGGACATATATGCATGGACATATGATGCATAAATATGAAAATACACCTATACTTTCATCTATATGTATGTATGAGCATATACGTGCAATGTGTCCATATATGTATGTGTGTATGCATATGCATGCCTCTGCTTTATGTGCACATGCACCAAAGTGGAGGGAGAGTTGGTGCATAATTTATTGTTTGCAGATGGCTTTGCACTCAATGCAGCCTCTGAAGTTGAAATGCAACAAAGTATGGATCAATTCTCTGCTGCTTGTGCTAATTTTGGCTTAACAATTAATACTAAGAAAACACAGGTGCTCCATCAGCCACCACCACATCATCTATATGTGGAACCATCAGTTACAGCAAATGGAGAAGTTCTGAATGCTGTGGATAAGTTGACTTACCTTGGTAGTATACTTTCCAGGGATGTACACATTGACAATGAGGTTGACACGCACATTGCCAGAGCTAGCTTGTGAGGCTCCAAAGGAAAGTGTGGGAGAGAAGAGGTATTAAACTGACTACCAACCTGAAGGTCTACAGAGCCATTGTTCTGACCTCATTGCTGTATGCTTATGAAACCTGGACAGTATACCAGGCCAGGAAACTGAATTGTTTCCATTTGAATTGTCTTAGGAAGATGCTGAAGCTTACCTGGCAGGATAAAATAACAGTCAATGAGATCCTTTTTCAAACTAATCTGGCAAGCATTCAAACTGCTGAAAGAGTGCAACTCTGATAGACAAAACACATGCTTGCCAAAAACACTATATCATGGAGAACTCATACAGGGCAAGCATTCACATGGTCAGAAGAAGCTATACAAGGACATTTTCAAAATCTCTCTTAAGAACTTTGGAATTGATTGTGTGGCATAGGAGACACCGGCTTAGCACAGCCCAGCATGGCATGGGAGAAGGTCTAGAAGCAAAGCAGAATTGAAGTAGCTCATACTAAATGTGGGAGGCACAAATTTAGAGAATCCACTCCAAATGTTTACCTGGACTATTTCTGTCCAATCTGTGGTAGAATATTCTAGATTCATATTGTGTGGGATGGCTCAGGTCCCTACTTAGATCAATTACTCAGAGGCCTCTCAAAGTGACGACAGAAAGTTTATTTACTAGATTCTTGAGAATCGGGACACTCCTACACCAGTTCATCTGGAGTAGGAAAGACAAAGACAAAGAAAAGGCAGTGATTTATATAGACCCTAACTCAAGTCCCTCCTCCCCCACTGACCATTATCCTCATTGGCTGAGAATATGATCTTACATTCTAGACACGAAATCTAACCAATCCCTTTTGAAATGAAGACATCGAGGAATTATGTAAGTTTTGTCCAGTCATTGAGACCCTAATACACTACACAGTTTTATATCCTTATGTGGAACTATTCTATTCTAAAAATATTGTAACCTTGAGCCTTTAGGCCTTACCTCACCCCTGGGGGAAGAATTACAATCTGAGAAGTCTTCACTAAACCTTTCCCACTCAATATTGATCTGATCAGCCACAATCAGATCCACTGTACCTTGACTCTAGCAGAGTGATGTCCTTTTGGTTCTCTAGAACAAAGGACAACAACCATATGCACATATATATGTATGTATTGTACTTATGTATACATACACACCCACTAAATCAGAGGAAGACCTCCTAGCACCCTGGGTGTATTTTGTATATAAGTGATTTGAACTCAGACATAGATAAGACTCTCATAGTATGGTCCAATAAATAAATATTTGTGTCTCCTGTGTGCCAGGCACTGGGCTAAACACTGAGAATACAGCTAAACAGGATGATGTTTGCAGAAACCAAACAGAGAAGTTATTAAGAGATGAAGGATTGGCCATATGCTCTACCTATGGAGGGAGTACCCACACTGATATGAACATAAACACATTAAATTAATAAAAGATGCTGGTTACCAATGGAAGACTAAGAAATGAATCAGACTTCTGCTTGGAATGAATGGAAAGAGGATCATGAATAACGGGCACAAGATGGCATCACTCACTTCTTGATTCTTTCTCTCCAACAAGCAAAATGATCATCAGATTGAGAGAGGCAGCACAAAAATGACTAAAATAATAATCATAACTAACATTATAGTATCTACTATGTGCCAGGCACTGCGTTAAATACATTACAATTATTATCTCATTTGATCCTCACAACAATACTGGGAGGCAGGTACTAATATTATCCACATTTTATAGAAGGAAATTGAGGCAAATAGAAGTTATGTGACTTGCCCAGGGTCACACAGCTAGTAACTGTCTGAGGCTGGATTTAAAGTCAGAACTTTCCTAACTCTAGGTCCAATGATCTACCCACTGTACCACTTAGCTTCCTAAAAGTAGTTGAAACCCCTGATAAGTAAGACAGCAGCAAATCACCATCAAGAAATCCAAGCCATCAGACCCCAAAGTACATCAATCTGAATTGAAAAATGTATAGTTATGAGTATGGTTGTCATGATGCTTCCTGTAATCTTTGAGACTCTATTGATAAAAGAAGACATACCACAGAGCTGAAGATGGACAAATGTTGTCCCCAATTTCTAAACGAAAGAAAGAAGACAAATTCTTTAAACTGAAGGTTAGTGATCTTGACTTTGATCTATAGGGAAAATACAAGAAAGATTCATTAAAGTGATAGTGTATGATGAGTGCTTTTGCAACCCAGAGCCTCTAGTCCTCTAAACTGTGGGTTTACACAAACTTGATTTAATCTTAATACTAATCACAAAATAGCATTTTTTTACTTATTAGGTCCACACCTGGAGTCCACCCTGGGAAATCTCAGAATATAATTTGTATTCAGTTCTCCACAAATACGAGTAAGCAGGATGTCCAGCTACCAGACACTTGGATAAGTCACAGAATTTGTTCTGCCCCGTGGAAAATACAGAAAATGAAAATGACTCATAAGATGCGTAAATAAGTAGTGTCAAACACAAATAGAAACAGGGGCTCACATAAGGATCCCTTTGAGCCTTATGTTGACTCTTCACTGGCAGCAGAGAAATCATTTCTCTCATTAGCTCCAGAAGCAAAGCGTTTCTCCACACTCTCCCCACTCCTCCACCACACACACCCAAGCTGAACAGTGGAGTAGTATAGGCTCTAATCTCTTTACTTAGGTTTTGATTCATCTACTTTTGTTTCCTAATGCCTTTTACTCAGCTTCTTCTCTCCTTTTCTATTCTCTGACTTCTAGTGCCTGAAAGGAGGGTCTCATCATGAGTGATGTTTACATTGAAAAACATAAAATTCACATTTGTATTATGTATAGCACAAATAGTTATTAGACTAAAATCCCATAGTACCAAAAGAGTTCTGCAATGCCTAGTTGCTCATCAATAAAGTCCCCAAAATAGTAATATTCAGATTAGCTGCTGGAAAACACTGTGTTGCAGTGGTCTCCATCATCACTCAGTTCTTTCGCATGTGAGTTGCTTTCAAACACATTTTCTTAGCTTTTCTATTTGCAAGTCTGTTTTCTCTAAGAACCCCAAACTATTTGGGTTGCTTCAAAGGATTTTCTTGTGTGTTTTTTTTTCACACAGATGCCCTTTTGTTTTGCTTTACAGAAAATAAAGCATTCACACAAGAAAAGCATAGTACCTTACACCTAAACACAACAATCTTAGGGCTGTTAGGTGTCACATTCACTGGATATAGCACCCAACCTGGAATCAGGAAGACTCATCTTCCTGAGAGCAAATCCAGCCTCAGACATTTACACGCAGTGGGGCCCAGGGCAAGTTACTTAACTTCTCTTTGCCTCAGTTTCCTCATCTGTAAAATGAGGATAATGACAGAGCCTTCCACAAAGGATTGTTTGTGAGGATCAAATGAGGTCATATTAGTGACCTTAGCACAGTATCTGGGACATAGTAGTCACTTTATAAATACTTCTTCCCTTCCCAGGCCCATTACTCCTTCATGACTGGAGTAGCGCAGATGCCGTCTAACTATTCTATTTCCAATTGATCCTGCACAGCTCCCATCCTCAAATTAGTCTCCATAAAGAGCTTCTCTGCACATAACCCACAGGTGGCTTCGAGTTAATTACTGAAATGATCTTTTTCTATAATGAAATTTACATGCTTTATTTTTGAAAATTGTAAAAATAGAAATTCAGATTTCACTACAGTCTTCGCATTTCATAAGAGGAACTGACTCTCCTCCATGCCAAATTCTAAAATTGACCTCAACACTTTCTATGTATATCAGAGCCTGTTCTCTGTCCCCTTTTAAATGTTTCTATTGAAAGCAATCTCTGCTCCCCTCCCTTCCCCAGGCACCAGGCTTGAAACTTCAATCATCTTTAATTCCATGTTCTCCTTCACTCACCTACATTATATTCAATCGTCAGTTCCTACTCATTCTACTTCCTCATCTCTCATCCCCCTCCTCTCATATTTGTCGACACCCCAGTTAAATCCTAGTCATTTTTCACCTGAATTACTGGATTATTTGTTAGTCTTCTTCCTTTCAGGTCTGAGTTCCTTATGGCTACTTCTCATGTTAAGAAATAAATCTTTCAAATACACAGGTGTGACCATATTACTCCATTATTCCAAAATCTCCAAAGGCTCCTCATTGCCTACAGAATATAATGCAAAATCTAGTATGGAATTCAAGGGCTGCCACAGCCTACCTTAAACCTATCTTTCCAGTCTGATTTCACATTCCTCCTCTTCACACACTGTATGCTACAGATAAACTGTCCCAGATTCTGCCTTCCCTTTCCAGACTAGAAATGGCTTTTCATTGACTTTCCCAGTCCACCATCTCAACTGAGCTATAATTCTTCCTTCACAACTTCCTGTCAAGATGGTTACCTAAATGGGAGAAAGACCACTGAGCTCCCAAATGCCTACTTCAAGGAAACCCTGAAGTTTAGACCAGACAAAATAACGGTCAGGAAATCCAATGGGAAGCAACGCAAAATGACTTCTTCAACCACAGGACTGTACAAATGGTCAGCCAGAAGCCTGTGAGCAATAGGAAAGGGGGTTCTTCCAGCAAAGCCAGTGCTCATGTGACCAAAGACAGCTCATGTGTAGTCCACAAGCTTCGATGTCTGGAGGCAACAAGAGAAGGCTCTCCTGAGAAAACAGCAATTCATATCAAGCCCTTCCTTCTCTGAACCCATGTAACCCTCATTTAAGCATACAATCTAACCTTGTATTTCAGTTCATTCCTAGTAAGATTAGAAGTCTTCAAGGGCAGACAACATAACCTAGAGTGGAGAGCTGAGTAAAAATATTTGGATTTCTATTGAGTTTACTCAGAACTCAAAGAGAGTGAAAAAGACCTCCAGGAGGCCTGATTGATCTTGCTATCTAGAGAAAATTGAGGAGAACCTGACTTCTGGGTTTAGGAGCCAGGTGGTATAAACATCGTAATGTTCAGCAAGGAAAGTAGTGCAGTTGATGTGAGAATTGGAAGGCAATCGCTGTACCTGGGGTTGGGTTGGCAGGTTGTAACTGGCATATACAGGTATACCTTGGAGAGATTATGGATTCAATTCTAGACCACCTCAATAAAGCAAATATTGCAATTAAACAAGCCACATGAATTTTTTTTGGTTTCCTAAAGCATATAAAAATTATTTTTACACTATACTGAAGTCTATTAAGTGTGGGATAGTATTATGTCTAAAGAAAAATCTAGGTATGTACATACCTAGATTTAAAAATATTTTATTGCTAAAAAAAATAAATGCTAATCATTATCTGAGCCTTCCATGAGTCATAATCTTTCTGTTGGTGAATGGCCTTGCCTCGTTGTTGACAGCTGATGGTAATTCCTGAAGATTGGGGTAATTCTGCCAATTTCTTAAAATAAAACAACAATGAAATTTACTTCATAGATTGACTCTTCCTTTCACTTGAACATTTAAAGGCCATTGTACAGTTATTAATTGGCCTAATTCAAAATTGTTGTGTCTCACGAAATAGAAAAGCCCAAGGTGAGGGAAAGACATGGGGGGATGACCATTCAGTGCAGCAATCAGAACACACACATTTATTGACTGGGTTTACCATCTTATGCGGGTGGCAGTTCATGATGCTCCAAAACAATTACAATAGTAGCACCAAAGATCACTGATCTCTGATCACCATAACAGATATAATCATGAAAATGTCTGAAATATAGAGAAAATTACCGAAATGTGACACAGAAAAATGATATGAGCACATACTGTTAGAAAAATGGTGCTGATAAACTTGTGTTTGACACAGGGTTGCCACAAGCCTTCAATTTGTTAAAAAAAAAAAAAGCAATATTTGCAAAGCACAATAAAGCAAAGTACAATAAAACAAGGCCTGTAACAGCTGAAAGAAGCAGGACATTCACTGCTGATGTTTGAAGGCTGGCCAAATCATATCATGTAGGCAGAGCTGCAAAGTGCTTAGAGAGGAGACAGATATGATACCATGAAAGAACAGCCTAGCTGTTCCTCTAGCTGTAGGGGATCTCTAAATATCTCTTCCTTTGCATCCATTGTTACATGTCTCCATTGCTTATAGGGACTAAGGGGATATTGTGTGCTCAAACATGTTAGGGCAGATGCTGCCTGCAACACACAGTAACTGCCATTTCATCTACCCAAGAAAGAAATCTTCAATGCGAGTGGGGACTCCTTCCAAGAGATGAGCTTTCATCCTGAGCCCCTGCAAAATGCCAAAGAAAGCAAGAGAAGGATGTCTTTTTATCATGGGGAACCACGTGAGGGCTACAGATCACATTCAGAGCTCTCTTTAGATTTAAAGGGAATCACTGGCTAGAAGTGAGGAGAACTGAGATCCAATCCAAGCCATGCTACTGTGTGAACGACTTTGTGTAATCTTACCAAGTCACTTTATTTCTCTGGGTCTCAACTTCCTTCCTCATCTGTAAAAAGGGGGATGATTACCACTGACCTCTCTGCCTTAAAGGATGCTGGGAGGAGATGAGGTCATGGACAGAAAATTGAGGTGAAAGGGTAAGTACTGGAGAAGGCTCACATGTGATGGTGACCGAGGTCTTTGCTCCACCATTTCAACCCCCTCAGGCTAAATTTAGGGAAAGAGACTGAGAGACATAACTAGGAACTTTTATAGCAATAACACCAACCATGAATGATGGTTGAGGTAAGGTACACTAAGTCATTCATCATTTGGGGTTCAGGGGAGATACGTAAGACCAAAATGCAACTTGAAATTGAGGGCACAAAGCAGAGTAGAGCCAGACTTTACCCAAGTCTACCTTTGATGACTTCCACATTTAACTGATTATTCTTACTTATTAGATCCTTAACTCCATTCCTTACTGAAGCACTGCAGCAACTTCTGATTTCTTTTTTTTCTTTGTGGAAAAGCCTTGGTCACCTTGCTGAGACAAATGGAGAAGACGCCAGCCCCTGCTGACCCCAGCTTTTCATTTAGACACCCTCGAGTCCTGTGTAAAGATCTTCAGCCAATCTACAAACATCATGCATGTTAGCCCAGGCAGCAGGTGGACAGAGAGAGTGCCAATAAGGTTGAAGCCTACACTGAGTGCATTCCCTGCTAGGCCCACCTGGACCACGTAAGGTGTGATCAGACATTTCACTTTACCATCTCTTCAAGTTATCGCCCCATGTATCTCCGCCCCTTTTCAGTCAGACTCCTAGAAGAAAGAAACCTCTTAATGCTCATTGCTTCCCCTTCCTCTTCTCTCACTAGCTGCTGAATCCCTTGGAGTCTGCCTTCTGCCCTCATCACTTAAGGGGAACTGCACTAAGGAAGTTACCAATGACTTTCTTAATCCTCATTATTCTTGATTAGCTTGATTAGCTTTTTATGGTTGAGTGATGAGATTGGAAACCATATTGCGAGGGGCTGAGCCATAAGAAGAGAAGAAGTGGAGAAGTTTGTCTATGAAAGGAACAAGATGTGAAGCAAGTAGGTTGAGGGAATGCCTTTGCACAGACAGAATTCTCTATGCAGAGAATTCATCTGTTCTTTGGACTTTCTCCATGTGACCATGTGGCTTGTTTAATTGCAATATTTGCTTTATTGAGGTGGTCTAGAATTGAATCCATAATCTCTCCAAGGTATACCTGTATATGCCAGTTACAACCTGCCAACCCAACCCCAGGTACAGTGATTGCCTTCCAATTCTCACATCAACTGCACTACTTTCCTTGCTGAACATTACAATGTTTATACCACCTGGCTCCTAAACCCAGAAGTCAGGTTCTCCTCAATTTTCTCTAGATAGCAAGATCAATCAGGCCTCCTGGAGGTCTTTTTCACTCTCTTGAGTTCTGAGTAAACTCAATAGAAATCCAAATATTTTTACTCAGCTCTCCACTCTAGGTTATGTTCTCTGCTCTTGAAGACTTCTAATCTTACTAGGAATGAACTGAAATACAAGGTTAGATTGTATGCTTAAATGAGGGTTACATGGGTTCAGAGAAGGAAGGGCTTGATATGAACTGCTGTTTTCTCAGGAGAGCCTTCTCTTGTTGCCTCCAGACATCGAAGCTTGTGGACTACACATGAGCTGTCTTTGGTCACCTTGGAGAATCCTGCGTTTCCTTCAAACCTCAGCTCAAGTGTCGTATTGAGTAACTACTTAAAGAAGCCTGTTCATTGAATGGGTGTATCTCACTCAAAGTGAGAATATGATAAGACTTTAGCCTAAAAGCCATGGTCTCATATTGCATCCTGGGCCATTTCCAGTCATCCTGATGAATATCAGGTCACTGAACCCAGGTGGCTCAGGAGAAGAAAGTGAGGTTGGTGACCTTGCACAGCCCTCCTTCACTCAAATCAAAGTCAACTGCAAGTCATGTCATCATCTTGATGTCATGGTCCTCTTCGAGAACGAAGGACAAAAGCAACAACAACAACAACCCCTCACAACGTAAAAAAAAATTACCTTGCATTTATTTTATGCACACTTTTGTAAGGCAGCTCAATCATTAGGTTGATAGAGTCCTGGACTTGGAGTCAAGAAGATCTAAGTTCAAATCCAGTCCCACATACTTGCTAGCTGTGTGACTCTGGGCAAATCATATAACTTCTGTCAGGCTCAATATCCCCATCTGTAAAATGGGGGTAACAATAGTATCTACCTCCCAGTATTGTTTCTAAACCTTTAAATACTATATAAATATTATTATTATTACTGTCACTATGACAACAGTGGCAACATGAACTTTGGAGTGGACCATACTCAGTTTTAAGTTCCCACCTCAACTTGTACTTGACTCATTCCCTATTTAATGTCATCTTCATGAGTTCTAGGATGCACTAGACACATGGATACATCCTTATTACTTAATAAAATGTAACCTATCCATCAGTCAATTAATTTAGCTGAGAACATTCACCAGTTCATCAAATCTCATTTATTTAGCCAACTGTAAAAAACTTCATTTTAATAGTGGTTATTCCTCTCTCTCTCTCTCTCTCTCTCTCTCTCTCTCTCTCTCTCTCTATATATATATATATATATATATATATATCTATATCTATATATATATATATATATATATACAGATATGTGTATATATATGTGTGTGTGTGTGTGTGTATGGGATTATGGGATATTAGAGGATTTTATATATATATATATATATCAAATCCCCTAATATTCCGTAATTAAATAAAGATTAGTTGGTAGATATGCAATTTTTCAGTGAATCAGTCAATAAACATTTATTTAGCACTTAATATGTGCCACACACTATGATAGAGGCATTGGGGTTACAAAGGAAGACAAAAGAGAAATCCTCATCACAAGGAGCTCACAGTCTAATGAAAGAGACAACATGTAAACAATTATGTATTAACAAGATATAGACAGGATAAATTAGAGGAAATCAGCAGAAGTAAGACATGAGAATTAAGGGTGATTGGGAAAAGCTTCTTATAGAAGGTGGAATTTTAGCTGGGACTTGAAGGAATTCAAGTAAAACCAGGAAGTGGAGTTGAGGAATTGAATTGAGAAGGAGGAGGAGTTGAAGTGGGAAAGAATTCTAGCCATGGATGACAGCCAACGAAAATATCTGGAGTCTGGAAACTTCCTGGTTTTATTCAAGGAATAGCAAGGAGACCAGTGTTACTGGATCAAAGAATACCTGGGAGATGGGGAGAGAATGTAGAGCATAAGAAGTTTGGAAAAGTGTAGGAAGGACTTTTAATGACAAATGAGGAATTTTATATTTGATCTTGGAGTTTATAGGGAGTCAGTGGAGTTTATTGAATAGGAAGGGTGATGTGGTCAGACTTGAGCTTTAGAAAGTTCATCACTGGTAGCTGAGGGTGACCTGGATAGAGAAGAAACTTTTGGCAGGGAAATAAATGAGGAGAATATTTCTATAGTCAAAGGTGAGGTGATGAGGGCCTACACCAGGCTGGCAGTAGTGTCAGAGGAGGAAAGACACATATGCAGAGATGTCATAAAGGTAAAACTGACCAGCTTTGGCAAGATATTGGATGTTGGTGGGATTGGGGGGAAGAGGTAAGAAAAACAGAGGAGTCAAGTATGACATATAGGTTGAGAGCCTAGATGACTGGAAGAATAAGGATACCTTCAATACAATAGTAAAGTTTGGAAGGAGGAGAGCTTGGAGGGAGAAAGATAATGAATTCAGTTTGAGACATGTTGAATTTAACCTGTCTTTGGGACAGCCAGTTTGGGATGCTTAATAAGTAGTTGGAGATATGAGTCTGGAGATCAGCAGAGAAGATAGAACTGGATGAGTAGATTTATTAGCAAAATCAATAATAAAACAAAGATAAGCATAAGTAATTAATTACCATATGCTACTGTGAAAAAACAATCATAGCCAGAGTTACCTCAGTCACTATAACAGCCAAGGACTTTTCTTCACTTCTGGAGATAGGATTTCACCGTTCAGTCCACTGAAGATATTGTCGTTGATTAGTTATTCAATCATGTCTGACTCTTCATGACTCCATGGACAGTAGTACTCCAGGTATTTCTATCTTCACTATTTCTCAAAGTCTGTCCAAGTTCATGTTCATGATTTCCATGAAACTTTCTAACCATCTCCTCCTCTCCTGTCCTCTTTTCCTTTTCTTCAACTTTCCCAACATCAGGGTCTTTTCCAATAGGTGTGATCTTCTCCTTACGTGGCCAAAGTATTTAAGCTTCAGCAATTGACCTTTCAGTGAAGAGCCTGAGTTAATTTCATTAAGTATTGATTGATTTGATCTCCTTGCTATCCAAGGGACTGTCGAAAGTCTTCTCCAGTACCACAATTCAAAAGCATTAATTTTGAGGCACTCAGCTTTCCTTATAGTCTGACTCTCATAGCCAAACATTCCTAAGTGCCTAATATCTACCAGGCACTATGCTAAGCATTAGCTATACAAAGAAAAATAAAATGCTCACAACTTAATCAGGGAGAAAACGTAGAAACAACTATGTAAAACAAGCAATATATGATTTGCTAGACAACTTTCAGTAAAATCTATTTTCTGTTCCTCAGTTTCTTCATCCATAAAGTGAGGCTGATACTTGTACTACCTACCTTGACATAGGTTTATTTTGAGGAAAGTCCCTTAATCTCACTGGAGTTGGAGAGATGTGTTCCATATTTTGACCCAGAGTTACAACACAATACTCTAAAAACGTTTTCCACAGAAATATTTTCCCCTCTTTTCTATCCTTCCTTAATAGTCATTAGCTGTCTTGTCAACATCTTTGGAACCCACCACAACCCAACTGTGTGGACCACCCTGACCAACCTACACCAGTTCCTCTCCTCATGATGTCCAAGCTAGGGGACAGTAACACTCATCTGGAATGGACCTGAGCTTCAGAACAGGTCATACAGTAGAATCACCTGGACATAATCCTCAGGACAGGTCTGGGGAGGGCAGAAAACCCTCATCACCTCTCTCCCTCCCCAATCCCAAGAAGATTCTGGTTTGTTTTGGTTTTTCCTAAGAATGGTGTGTCTGCCCTAATTATGATCTCTTCATTTGGAGGGAGTCTATTACTTTGGAGTAAATCTGGCATTGGATGTACTCCTGGCATTCCACCCCTGCTCCATCCTCTAGGTCTTTGACCCATACCCGTGACCCATGACTCCAACAACTCCCAGAAGATGCCAGTACTGGCATTTATACCCTTCTCAGCTGGATACAGATGAGGCCAACACACTTGCTTACCAAACATCCTCCCCAGATTCCATAGGAAATGTTTTCATCCCATTAGGTTTGAGTACACAGTTCTAATCTGTCATAAAACTCCTCTCCACAGAGAAAGAATCACTCTTCCATTTGACCTTGACATCCACTGTGACACTAATCAACACCTATGATGACCAACAATGTGCCTGTCATCCTACACACACACACACACACACACACACACACACACACACACTTTGCTCATGTTGTTAGTCACCACAAATCTTGAACAAAGACCATAGTTCCTCATCTCCACCTGCCCACTCTTTTTATATACTATTTGCCATTACATTTCATTTTTCTTGGATGATCTTCTTGCATCATGCCATGGTTCCTTCAGTTGTTCATTAATACTCAATTCATAATCCCATGGAAGAGAGAGGGGTTAATAAGAAATTGTCCAGATGGAGCCAAGATGGTAGAATAAAGGCAGCGACCCACCTGAGCTCTCGCCCAAACCTTTCCAAATACCTTTAAAAGTGACTCTAAAGAAATTATATACCAGAAGAACCCACAAAAAGATGGAATGAAGCAAATTTCTAAGTCAAGACAACTTGGAAGATCAGGAGAAAAGGTCTGTTGCACCAGGATAAAAGAGAAGTATGCTTGCACTGACAAGACCCCAGATAACCCAGAGTTGGCCTCAGGACAACTGAATCACTAACAGCAGTGAAAGTTTCCAGACCCCTTAGCCCACAGAAGCCAAAGAAAACTAAAAGGTCAGCAGGAAAAGTCTCTCCTTCCTGGGTGAGAATGGAGTGGAGTCCACCACAGGCTAAGCCAGCATAGCCCAAGCCACAGAAAACCAGAAGCAGGCCTTGGCATTGACTGAATCAGCAGTGGCAGCAGCTACTTCCAGAGCTCATAGCCCACTAATTGTAAGGAGGTTGAACAATTGGTCAGAAGGAGATTGCAGGGGTCTTTTTTGCTAGCACTGAGGTAGCACTCAGTTTCTTTGTCCATAACTGAAGGCAGGTCAAACTGGGTGACTGTTGAGGGCCAGGGTGGAGTGCGGTTGACAAGATCAGGATAGACCTTTGGGGAAACTGTTCTTTGAGACCATGCTCATTATCATCTGGAATGGCTCTCCATGCCCCCCAGATGTTGCTGTCTCCGTGAGACAAACAAGAGAATTACAGAAAACAAGGGGTATGTAAAATAGATGCCCTCTAGGCTAACAGTCTTTAAAGACAATAAGACTGGCCAAATCACTGGGACAGGAGATGAGCAGAATGTCATGTAGACTTGCAGTTTCTGTCTATATATACCCTAACCCTCGGATCAATAAATGGAATTGGTCTATCTTTTCCCACCTCCCGTATCTTTCTTCTTCACCACATCACCAAGCCGTGTTGGGGCGCAGGCCATCCGCCACAAGTGACTGTCTTAGGGTAAGAAGCACTAGCACAACAAAGTTTGTGGTGACAGAAGCAGGGGGATCCTCCTCAGTTCCAGGGGAAAAAAGAGTGGTTGTGGTTGTTCACAGACCAGAGCACAGGCTAGGAGAGTAGTAAACACCTCTCCTTGGATCATATCCCCTTGGAATAACTGAAAACTTACAAGTCCCTAGAATGAACTCTAAAAATAGCTGCACAAAACCCCTGAGGCCTGAAATAGTGTGCCCTCCATTCTGAAAGCAGAGCACTACTTCAGAAAAAAAAAGTTTAAAGTCAAGGAATAGACTGAGAAAATGAACAAACAATGGAAAAACTTTGACTTTTATGATGACAAGGAATATCAAAGCACACGCTCAGAAGACAAAACAGTCAAAGCTCCTACATCCAAAGCCTCTAAGAAAAATATGAATTGATCTCAGACCATGGAAGAGCTCAAAAAGAATTTTTAAAATTAAGTAAGAGAGGTAGAAGAAAAATTGGGAAGTGAAATGCAAGTGATGCAAGAAAAGTATGAGAAAAAAGTCAACAGCTTGGTTAAAAAAAAAGACAGACAAAATACTGAAGAAAATAACACCTTAAAAAACAGATTAGGCTAAAAACAGGTCCAAAAAGCCAATGAGGAGAAGAATGCCTTAAAAAATAAAAGTGGTCAAATAGAAAAAGGAGGTCCAAAAGCTCATGGAAGGAAATAATTTCTTGAAAATCATAATGGAGCAAATTGAAGCATTATGTGAAATTAAGAAACAGTAAACAAAACCAAAAGAATGAAAAAATGGAAGACAATGTAAAACATCTCATTGGAAAAACAATTGACCCAGAAAATATATCTAGAAGAGATAATTTAGAAATTATTGGACTATCTGAAAGTTGGAAATCAGGGTCTTGTTGAACATTAACCTCTCTACTTGTCTGCTGTTTCCCAACGTCTTTTCTCTCTCTCCATAGTCTCCCCCCAAAGGTTATACAAGTACAAGGGAACTGTTAATAACAGACCACATACATAGCTTCACGGTTTCCAACAACATACCTCAATAAAGAGTACCCTATAGTGACACACTGGCTTCCACTCAGCAATTAAGGAGCTCCAGGTATGGGGGGCAGAGCCAAGATGGCAGACTAGAAGGACAGACCTGCTCTAGCTCTCCACCCATAGCACATAAAATACCTGTGAAAAATGACTCTAAACAAATTCTAGAGCAGCAGAAGCCACAAAATGACAGAGTGAAACAGATTTCTAGCCCAAGACAACTTGGAAAGCCAGAAGGAAAGGTCTAAAACACCAGGCTCAGAATGGAGCACAGTGCAGCCTGGGCCACACAGCACAGACAGGACTAGAGCAGGTTCAGGGTGTGGAATCATGTGAAGCTGCGGTTCCCAGATTTCTCAAACCACAAATGCCAAAGATAGCTTCAAAGGTCAGTAAGAAAGCCTTTTCACCTGGGTGAGAGGGGAGAGTGGTCAGGCCCCAGTTCTGACCCCAGGGTGGCAGCCACTTCCATTTTTGGAGCCCTTGGAGGAATCAAGCAACTTATCTGAGTCTCAGTGCTGAGTAGCAGTCCTGGGGTGAGGATGAGCACTGGCTTGGTAGACTCGAGGTGGGTGTGGAGAGGGAATCCTACTGGCAGTACCAGGACAGGAAGAGTGCTTGTGGTTTCTCACAGACCAGAGTGCAGGCCAGGAGAGGAGTAAACTCCTCTTCTTTGATTGTGTCACCTTGGAGGAACTGAGAACTTACAGGTCCCTAGAGATATCTCAGAGAACAGCTGCATAAAACCTCTGAAGCCTAGGATGGTACACCCTCCACTTAACAAAGGACTCAAAAGTCAAGAAACTGGCTGGGGAAATGCTCCAAAAAAAGGGGAAAAATAAGACTATAGAAGGTTACTTTCTTGGTGAAAAGGTATTTTCTTCCATCCTTTCAGATGAGGAAGAACAAGGCATACCATCAGAGGAAGACATAAAAGTCAAGGCTTCTACATCCAAAACCTCCAAAAAACTATGAACAGTCTCAGGTCATAGAAGAGCTCAAAAAGGATTTTGAAAATCAAGTAACAGAGGTGGAGGAAAAGTTGGGAAGAGAAATGAAAGCAATGCAAGATAATCATGAAAAGCAAGTCAATAGCTTACTAAAAGAGACCCAAAAAAAATTGCTGAAGAAAATAACACCATTAAAAATAGACTAACCAAAATGGTAAAAGAGGTCCAAAAGAGGAGAAAAATGCTTTAAAAAGCAGAATTGGCCAAATGAAAAGGAGGCTCAAAAGCTCATTGAAGAAAATTGTTCTTTAAAAATTAGAATGGAGCAGATGGAAGCTAATGGCTTTATGAGAAACCAAGAAATTATAAAACAAAAATGAAAGAATGAAAAAATAGAAGACAATGTGAAATATCTCGTTGGAAAAACAACTGACCTGGGAAACAGATCCAAAAGAGATAATTTAAAAAATATGGGACTACCTGAAAACCATGATCAAAAAAAAAAGGCTAGGCATCATCTTCCAAGAAATTCTCAAGGAAAACTGCCCTGATATTCCAGAACCATAGGGTAAAATAGAAATGGAAAGAATTCACTGATCACCTCCAGAAAGAGGTACCGAAAGTAAAACTCCTAGGAATATTGTAGCCAAATTCCAGAGTTCCCAAGTCAAGCAGAAAATATTACAAGCAGTCAGAAAGAAACAATTCAAGTACTGTGGAAATACAATCAGGATAACACAGGATTTATCAGCTTCTACACTAAGGGATCGAGGGATTGGAATATGATATTCCAGAGGTTGAAGGAGATAGGATTAAAGCTAAGAATCACCTACCCAGAAAAACTGAGTATTAATACTTCAGGATGAAAAAATTAAATTTCAATGAAATAGAGGACTTCCAAGCATTCTTGTGGAAAAGACCAGAGCTGAATAGAAAATTTGACTTTCAAATACAAGAATTAAGAGAAACATGAAAAGGTAAACAGGAAAGAGAACCCTTAAGAAGTTCATTAAAGTTGAACTGTTTACATTCCTACCTGGAAAGGTGTTATTGGCAACTCATGAGACCTTTTTCAGTATTAGGTTAGAGGAAATGTGTATATATATATGTATACGTATATGTATATATGTAGGTGTGTATGAATATGTATGTATGTATGTATTTATTGTATATGTGTAGGTATGTATATATACATGGGTGTATACATGGGTGTATGTGTATATGTATATATGTATATACATAGACAGAGGGCACAGGGTGAACTGAATATGAAGGGAGAATATCTAAAAAAACAAAATCGCCTGTTGAATGGAACGTACTAGGAGTAAGAGAAAGGGAGAGATAGAATGTGGCAAACTATCTTACATAAAAGAGGAAAGAAGGAGCTTTACCAATGGAGGGGAAAAAGGGAGAGATGAAATAATTGAGCCTTACTCTCATGGGCTTGACTTAAGGAGGGAATAACACACCTCAATTGGATATGGAAATCCATTTTACCTTACAGGAAGGCAAGAGGGAAGGGAACAGGAAAGAGAAAATAATAGAAGGGACAGCAAATTGGAGAAAGGAATAATCAGAAGTAAACATTTTTGTGGGAGGACAGGTCAAGGGAGAGAATGAAATAAATGGAGGGCAGTATAAGATAGAGGTTAGTGGTTAGTCTTTCACAACATAACTATTATGGAAGTGCTTTGCATTGTTACACATGTATAACCTATATTGAAATGATTGTTTTCTCAGTGAGGATGGGTGGGGAGGGAGGAAGGGACAGAATATGGAATTCAAAGCTTTAATAATGAATGTTAAAAAATGTTTTAGCATGCAACTGGAAATTAAGATATACAGGCAATGGAGTATAGAAATCTGTTTTGCCCTACAGGAAAATAGAGGGGAAGAGGATGGGAGAAGGATGGGTAATAGAAGGGAGGACAGACTGGAGGAAGTGGTAGATGAGGTGCATGTTGTCTAGAGTGGGGGGTGGAGAGAGATGGGGAGAAAATTTTAAATTCAAATTCTTGTGGAAGTGAATGTTGAGAAATGAAAAATAAATAAATTATATATTAAAAAAAAAAAAGCAACTCCAGGCATTCTGGGGAAAGGTTGTCTTGCTCTTATGACAAGTTATCCTCAGAGAATATGCTTACTCACTCTGAGCTAATTGAGACAGTGATTGCGAAAACTGAGAACAGTTGAGCTCTGAACCAGTTCATTGATGACAAACAAGATGATGTTAGACATAAAGGAAAGGAATCTCTTGATTCCTTGGACACATGGCTGATACATACTGCAGAAAAAAGCATTTGCCAAAGGTCATCAAATCCAAGGGTCATCTACTTATTGATAGCCCACTGCAACAATTTAACCTTTACCCCCTGGGAGAAATAATCTAGGTTAATTATTTCACCATAGCACACACCATTTGGGAACAGAAAACCCTGAGAGATATCTCTTTAGCTATCAATCAATTAAAAAAAAACAGTAAGCACCTACTATGTGCCAGTCACTATACTAACCTATGTTTCAGCTTTATTAAGGTGACTCTGTGCCCACTGGTTCTTTTTCCCTCACTCTTGATCTCCCCACCTATTACTTACCCTTTTGCTTGTGGAGATTTACTTAATAGATACTTTTTTATTTCCTGCTTTAATCTAGTTCTTTAATTCTTTCTCTCTTTTTTTCTTCTCAGTCAAGTAGAATTCTCCTCCTTCTCCTCCTCTTCAACTTGTTTCATTCACTAGGGTTTTTTTTTCATTCTCCACATCTCTTCCTGGAGAGAATTTTTCTTTTTCACTCTCTTCACTCTCCATCCTCTCCTCATTTTTATTCTAAATCCTGTTCTCTGATTCATAACCCTTGTATTTATCTATTCCCTCTCTACTCTGTACATTCCTTGTGGAATCAAAACTTTCAAGGTACCCAATTTGGGCTCTCCCCTCCAAATACTTTTTGCCATTGTAGTGTACAGTTTCCCACACCCAGTGGCTTTTTCCATTGACTCTCCTCCTAGAAAAATACCAATTCTTGTAGGTGAAATAAAATAGGGTTTCTTAAACTTTTTCCACTTGCAACCCTGGGTATAAACGTGTGTAAAATACACCAGTCTCCTTCAGACCAGTTGTTCAACCCCCTAACAGTTTGTGGTGTATACAAATCAAAAATCTGCTGATAATAAATCATAAAGAAATGTATTTTAAAATAATTCTTTTCCTGGCATACATAAAATGTTACCATCGATTAATGATGAAAGCAAATTTGCATACTAAAGAGATGGATGTGCTTGTTTATTTTTACACAAAGAATTAAATCTTGGTGGAATATCTCATACTGATATTTTCATCACTATGCATTCAGAGAGCTCTTACTGATGCCAAATTTTTTGCAGGCTCCACATTCAGTTAAGATGAATGTTAAGACCCACAATTTAAGAAGAACTGAATAGAAGGCACAACCCCATGGCAGGACATCCTTACACAATTATATTGTCCATCCTTGGCTTATACTCTCCCTTTGGCCACCTTCCTTCCTCATTTATCTCAAAATCTCCTCCCTGGTTCCATGTTCCTTATTCCTCCAGGTACCAGTTGCCTCTAGAAGTTTTGACACACACCCCTCCTAAGTCAGGATGAGGGGTCTAAGCAACAAATCCATGCAGATAACATCCAGTGCAAGATTCCCATTTCCCTTCACAGACCATCTCTCTTCATCCATAGGAGTATTCATCAGTGACACCCCATCCTACCATCAAAATAAGCACTCTCACTGTTCTCCCTTTTTTAATTCTTCTCCATGCTTCTTTGCCCACTTCTCTACAGGGTCTCCTCTTCCCAAGAGACCAAAAGAGTTATCTTCCTCTCATTGCTAGCCTTCAACCTGAGCAAGGCACATTATATAACCTATCCATCTCTCCTCTCCCTTTTCATGCATTCTTTCATTTTGTAATTTAGTCACACGCACACACACACAGACACACACGCACAATTTGATTCACCTTGAAATTGTTGCTCAGTCATGTCCAGCCCTTCATGACCCCATCTGGGATTTTCTTGACAAAGATACTGGAGTGGTCTGCCATTTTCTTTTCCAGCTCATGTTACAGATGATGAAGCTAAGGCAAACAGGGTGAAGTCACTTTCCCAGGGTTACACAACTAATAAGTGTCTGAAGACAGATTTGAACTCAGGAAAATGAGTCTTCCTGACTCCAGGTCCAGTACTCTATCCACTGTTCTACACAGCTGCCCTCATGTAAGAGGCAAAAGATTCAGTCCATAATGCCCAAGATCCAGCTCTACACCATCATCTTCATTTGACATCTGGCTTCACTCCTGTCTCCTTGTGTACATTAGAATAATATCTCTTCAGATAATTCTATTCTAGTTAACAAACTCATTTGTAGCCTAAACACTATTAGTGTTACCACTCCTACAGCGAGAAAATGCTGCAGAGTTCCATATTTTTTATACTATTATGTTTCCTTTGTCTTTACAATTACCATTAAACCACACAATTAATGAAACGATATCTAGCTATGATGTAATAGACAATACCCCCAAAACAAAAAGAAAAACAAATCCTTACATTTATAATGATCTAAAAAAAATGAAAAAAGAATAATCTCTCTACTGTCACTGTTGCTGTTGCTTTCCTTTGCTACTTCATTCATTTGCCCATCCTGCATTTCTGTTATCTGGAGTGTTCAAGAACCAAATAATATCTTCAGGTCTGGTTTTCTTTCTAAGAATGTCTGGGTAGGTCACCCTAGGCTACATCTTAAGCTCTGTTACTCTTTGGAACACATTGTTTCATTGCCTCCTCATTTTTCTAGTGGGGACAGAATAATCTTGTTATTCAAATTTCTTTTCCTTTTTATTTAAAAGTTCCTCTTGGTCATTTGCATAATTTGCTGTTTCTGAATGAAATTGTTCAATTTAACCAATTCAAATTGTTTTTGATTTTTTCTGGAAGCAGTGTATGGTACTGCTTTGTACTGGTACTTTGTTTTTTGTGTTTAGAAGTTCTGGGTAGTTTTATTGTATTATTTCTTACACTATGTTCACATGTCACAGACAGGTAGGTTTTTTTGATTCATCCTGTTTTATATGTTTTGCTTATATGAAGAACATGTTTTCTTTTAATGTTATTGTTTTGTTTAGTTTTACTTTTGCTTTTCTTCTTCCAGATTGTCTTTTACTTCTGTGTATTCACATTCCCAATCAATTGTCTCCTTTTTTGTTTCTTTGGTGTCTCTACCACAGATTCAGATTTTTCTATTCTGTCCATTATTTCTTCTGGACAGGCCATAAATTCTCATTTCTCTTGTAAAACATTCAAGAACCATACGTTGTCATTCCAAGCTTTCCCCCAAATCTGCAGCATCAGGCTTTCAATCACTTTCCTTTGTTCTGTAGTATTTATTTGCAGATTCCTGAACTCATTTCCTAAGTCTGAAGACCATGTTTCCCTCTGCTGTTGATATGTTCCTTGTTGGTATAATTGTGCATGTTCAAGTTCTTTGATTTTTCTTTCTCCTGAGGCTTCAGGTAATTTCACTTTTTTGTTTCTTTATTTACCTCTATTGCTCACTTTCTGACTCCCTTCCTTCTGATGGTGTCTGTGAGACTAGATCTCAAAACTCCTAGTCTCCTCCCATGCTAAGAAATAATTCACTAGTTTAGGTCTCTTCCACAAATAAGTGACTTTTGGAGAGAGAGAACCAGCCCACTTGAGTGATGTGCTCTTTTCCTTGGTCTTATAATGGAGTGCCACACAACCATACACATATCCACAAATCCATAGTATCCTACCCTGTTCCAGGTCTCTGGCCCAGTAATATAGAGCACTGCCACACTATGACTGTGAGAACCTGGGCAAATTTCTGCCATTTGGACCTTGGACTTCCAAAGCATGGAGAAGAGATGACAGTGAAGATTTAGAGTTACAAGTGCCTGCCCTGCTCCCTCTGTTCTTCTACTCTCATGCAGGAAACTGTTACAACACAGAATACTTCCAACTTCTATGAAGTTCTCAGCAAATTTTCTGCAGTTTGGAGTTTGGATCTCCATGGCACTAGAAGAGCTATTATTATCACCATTTTACAGTTGAGGTAACTGAAGCAAAGAGGCTAAATGACTTGCCCAGGGTCACATAACTAGTAAATGGCTAAGGCTAGATTTGAATTCATAGGGAGAATTGAATAGTACAAGGGGGATAGGGTGTGATGTTTAGTTTTGTGGACAACTAACAGATAAGATGAGCTAGTGTAACCTCTCTGCAGAAGCTAATGGGCAATGTGGGAAGAGGTATGGAGTGAGCATGAGAATGCCATTAGTTCATAGAATTTTTAACCATCTTTGTGTTCTTGATGAACTAGACAATAGGGAGAAATTAAATTATTTTATCTCTAGCACATCACTTCTTTTTTGGAGAGGTCTGAGAGGTTGTAAAGATCAAAGAAAATAATGCCTCCATCTTATTGGCTGTGTGATTCAGAAGTTATTCTAGTTTTAGAAAATTAGAATGACTTCCAAATCACACAGTTCCATGAATGGTTCTAATCCTATTCTATAATTACAAGTAAGAGAAATATTATTTCCCCTTCTACTTTATGGCTTTTTAAAACCCTAATAACAGTAGTAGGTGAGAGTTGGACTGGGAGAGATTAAAGGAAAGTTCAGACAAAGTTCAGAGTTTAGCAGATAATAAAACACAAGAATCAATTAACATGATCTCTAAGAAGAATTCAAAGGAGAGATTATTTCAGCCCAGGCCTTTGTACTCTCTGGCATATATCCTGACTAAAAAGAACTTCCTAGCTATTAACTGACAATGAGAATTTGAGGATCACTTTTGCCTTCCCTACAAGGAAAAAGCTTCAAGTAAATTTTGGAAGTGGATAAAGGAACAAGAATTTTATTAAATACCTACTATGGGTCAGTTACTGTGCTGAACACCTTACAAATATTATTTCATTTGATCCTCACAACAACCCTGTGAGGGAGTTGCTATTATTATCCCCATTTTACAGTTGACGTAACTGAAGCAAAGAGGCTAAATGACTTGTGCAGGGTCACATAACTAGTAAATGGCTGAGGCTAGATTTGAACTTAGATGGAGAATTGAACACTTCAAGGTTCTGAACACAGCCATATGCTCTGCTACTGTTGCACCACATCTCCCCACTTTGACCAGCATCCCCTACACCAGACATCTAGAGGCCCAAGCCCATTGCTGGGGACATTAACACATTCAACTTTGGAATTGGTGACCTGGGGCTGAGCAGTCTTGTTGGATGATGAGATGAGCAGCGATGAGCTTAGTCCATTCTCTTTAACTGGCTCCTAGACCATGCTTCATAAACCATCCCACTATCCACTTGACCATCTTGTCATCTGCTCTGCCATCATTCTGCTTGCTCTTTCCTTTCACCTTGCTTTCCTCCTCTTGCTCTGACAATACAGTCAACACTCCCATTTTTTCCAGGAAGGGAGCCTCATTTGGTTGCCCAATGGATCAGTTGTCATTACCCTGACCAAAAAGGCACTCAACCACCACTGTGTTGTCTTCCTTTACCAAAATGTAAGCTCTGGAAGAGCAAGGACTCTGAAATTTTATATTTTTATCTTCAGAATTTTGCCTGACATATAGGAAGCACATAATAAATGTTTCTTCATTCATTCACTCAAACTGAGGCAACAAGGAATGTTTTCTTAAACAATATTTTCTTTTTCCCAAGTACATGTAAAAACTATTTTAATATTCATTGTTTTTTTAAGTTTTGAGTTCCAAATTCTATCCCTCCCTCCCTACCACTCTCTCTGAGAAATAAGCAATTAGACATAGGTTACATATGCGCAAACATGGCAAACATTTCTTAATTAGTCATTTTGTTCAAGAACACTACAAAAAAAAGAAAAGAAAGAAAAAGAGTATGATTCAGTCTGTATTCAGAAAATATCAATTCATTCTCTGGAGACAGATAGCATTTTCTATGATGAGGCCTATAGGACTGTCTTGGATCATTGCATTGCTGAGAACACCTAAGTCATTACCAGTTGATGATCATACAATATGGCTGCTACTGTGTAAAATTGCAGTTCCTGTAGGTCCCAAAATAAGATTTTAAGAAAAAACTGAAGAACAGACAGAAAAGATTGTAGTTTCTGCTCCACAAAAGAAGCACCCCTCCCAGTGAATAGTGGAGGTAAATACAAGATCTGGAACCATTGTCCTCCTTGTGTACATGGTTACTAGATATTAGCCCATTTCCAGAGTCAATAAAAAGCAGGGAGCATGAGAGCAATGCTTAGTGGAGAACTGGAAAAAACAGCCCCTGGTGAGTGGTGGGAGACAGCAAAGGAGATAGGAAGAAGGCTAAGGCTGAGGCAAGTAAGTTAGGGACGGTGCCTGGAGGGCTTTCCTCTTCACCCACTCAGCTGGCACAAGACAGAGCGGGAGAAAAGAGAAGAAGAGCTGGGAGGGAGGCCTAGAAGTTAGTGGAGGGAATTAATTTAGAAACCTGGGCTCCTTTCTCTCTTACCCTTTCACCTAATGATGCCCAACCCTTGATTTCATCAAATAGACTTGATCTTTTTTGGCCCCTGCATCCAGTCACCTCCCTCTCCTCTGCCAGCCTCCACCCAGGTTCTGCTGCTTCCCTGTGGCCCTACCTTGGTCTTTTTCCTGTGAAGGTGGAGTCTGGATGAGGTATAAAAGAACAGTAGAGCCTTCTCTCTGACTTTAAAAGGCAATGAGGAGCGAGTAGATTCCTAAGAGAGCAGCTGAAGTGTGACCTTGAACTCCCAGTGCTACCTTCCTCTGAGACTGAGAAAGACAGAGACTCAGAGACACAAGGTATTGTCTAAAAAGAAAAGACTGAGATGAAAGAATGGGATTGGACAGGGAGTCTCTCTAATATGTAGGGGACAAGATGAGAAAGGGATTAAGGATGGGGGTAGATACAGGAAGCTTAGAGGAACTGAGGCAGAGGAGAGAGTAAAAGTTGGGGGAACTTGAGAGGCACTAGAAAAATGGGAGTGGGGAGAACCAGGGGATACAGTTGCAGGGAGAATGGAGGTTGGGGAAAATCTGAGCACAGGGAATTCTCAGTATAAACAGGCTTCATTGTGAGCTGGGTACAGAGTCCATCCAAGAGAGAAAGAGATGGAGACAGGTCAGACTGGGGCCCTGGGGATTGCCAACTAGAAACCCAACTGGCAGTCAGAAAGAAGGAACAGTGTCATAAAGGGGAGGCAGGAATCACAGCCCTGATAATAATGTCAAATTAGTCCAAAGGGGAGGCTTTGAGATTCAAGGAGGGATTATACGAAGAAAAAGGAAGAAACTGGTGCTTGTCAGTCTCCAAATCTATTATACTTCTTTAATCATTGACTCACCCCCAGATCCCAATTCTTTATTCTCTGCCTTCTCTTGTACGTTTTCTCCCATCCCTCCTCATCTGTACCCAGGTGTCTGGGGTAATATTTACCATTCATTGTCTGTGCAAGTATTTACCAGGCCACAAAAATTTATTACTGATGGTCATTATTCCTTTTTAATTTTAATCAAAGGAAAGTTTTATTCTTAAAAAAGAAAAACTGAAATACATGAATCAGCAACCATTAGTGCCAAAGAGATATGTAAATCCCTGAAATCATTTAGAGTCTTCAGTGCAAGGGCATCTCAGGCGGAGTTTACTCCACAAGTTCTGTCTTGGACAACTGCTCTTCCCAAGGTACTCCTTAACAAAGGACAGGCATGTGTCTTCTGTCCCAGTCAGTCATAAAACTGGCTTGGATCAGAAAAGGACAAAGGACAGATCTCTGGATACTTCCATAGACCTATCCTTCTAGATTTCCATTGAACTCTTAACAACTACTCTTCAGATCAAATCATTCAACCAGTTTGGAATCAACCTAACTGCTTTCTCACCAATAGCTCTACATCTTACGCAAAAATGGTGTGAGATACTCTGCCAAATGCTTTGCTAAAATCCAGTTCTACCATGTCTACAGCATTCTTCTGACTTGCCATTCAGATTATTCTGTAACAAATGAAAATGATGATAATCTGGCATGATCTATTCTTTTTTGGGGGAAGGGGGAATTAATTTATTTGTTTTCAGTTTTCAACAATCACTTCCATAAGTCTTAAATTTTCTCCCCCTGCCCTTCTTCTCCCTCCCTGAGACAGCTTCCAATCTTATATGGGTTCTACACATATACTCATGTGAAACATATTTTCACATTAGTTATGTTGCATAATAGAATTAAAACAAATGGGAGAAATCATGAGAAAAACGTAACATAAGAGAAAATAGTCTGCTTCATTCTGCATTCTGATTCCATAGTTCTTTCTCTGTATGTGGATGGCATTTTGCCTCAAGAGTCCTTTGGAAATGTCTTAGGTCCTTGAATTGCTGTGAAGGGCTTAGTCTATCAGAAACAGTCCTCGCACACTGTGGCCACTACTGTGTATAATGCTTTCCTGGTTCTGCTCATTTCACTCGGCATCAGTTCTTCCAAGTCTTTCTAGGTTTTTCTGAAGTATGACTGTTCATCATTTCTTATAGCACAGTAGTATTCTATTACATTTATATACCACAACTTGTTCAGCCATTCCCCAATTAATGAACATTCCCTCAATTTCCCTTGGAGGATTTCATTCAAATTTCCATTGAAATTCCATTCCAATTTCTTGGCCACCACAAAAAGAGCTGCTATAAATATTTTTGTATATGTGGGACCTTTTCCCATTTTTATGATCTCTTTAAGATACAGCCTTAGAAGTAATATTGCTGGTCAAAGGGTATGCATGATCTATTCTTAATGAAATCATGTTGGCTTTAAAGATTGCTGCTTTTCAGCTCTTTTGTGGTAGTGAAGAATTGGAAATTGAAGGAATTCCCATGAACTGGGGAATGGCTGAACAAATTGTGGTACATGATAGTAATGGAATATTTTTGTGGTATAAGAAATGACAAGCAGGCTAATTTCATAAAAACCTGGAAAGACTTATGTGAACTGATGCCAACTGAAATGAGCAGAATCAAAAGAACATTGAACATAGTAATAGCAATATTATATGGTGATCAACCATAAATGACTTAGCTATTCTCAATAATAGAGTGGTGCAAGACAATTCCAAAGGACTCATGACAAAAAATGCTATTCACATCCAGAGAAAAAACTGATGACGTCTAAAAGCCAATCAAAGCATACTCTTTTTAATTTTTAATTTTAATTTAATTTTAGTTTTTCTTTCTCTTGATCTGTTTCTTTCTTCTTTATATCATTTTGCATCAGTTCATGTTAGTCATAAATTCTTCTCTGTATTCATTACCTTTCGTGTGTCTTATGGCAGAGTAATATTCCACTGTATTCATATACCACTCTTTATTTTACCATTGCCCAAACGATGGACCTCTATCTACTTTGCTTCCAGTTTTTTGCTAACACAATAAGAGCTACTATAAATATCTTAGTATAGATGGAAACTTTCTTTTTGTCAGTGACTCCCTTGGAGGTATATGCATAGAAGTAAAATCTGTCAATGTTATGGACATCTTAGTCACTTTATTTGCATAGTACCTAATTGTTTTCCAGAATGATGGGACTGATTTTAAGACTAGTCAAAATTGAATAGATGATCCTCATGCTCTGCTTCATCATTGGGGTCAAACTCAAACAGAAATGAGGCCACTAAATCATAAATAAGGATCCCTGCAGGCTGCATATTGATTTTTTAAAAATACATATAAACACTATCTATGGTTTTTCTGGTAATTTTATTTAGTTAGCTATTTCCCAATTCCATTTTAATTATGCATTAATTTTGTTTGTGCAAAATCTTTTTTCATTTCATATCAAAATTACTTATTTTTTCTTTGAAGTTGCTTGGTAGTTTCTTTATACATGTTCATAGGATCATGGATTTAGAATTGAAAGGTTACTTAGAGGTCACTGAATACAGCACCTTCATTTTATAGATGAAGAAACTGGAGTACAGAGAACTTAAGTGACTTGCCTAGGATTACCCAGGAAGTCAGTGAGGGAGGCAGTATTTGAAAGGGTGGTACCTCCTGAGGCTTTCATAAGCATCAAGTCATGATATTCAAAAAGTTCCTTCACATGAGGGTAACCCCATGCAAATGCAAATGAATGTGGGTGCATGAAATCGGTTCTCCAAACCATTATATGTCTTTTCTTTCAAAGGGAGAAGTTTCTGTTGTAGAATTAGAACACAGAACAATCTTGCTGCAGAGTGTAATATTGGGTAGCAGAATAGAAATCTGGCTCTGAGGCAGAGAGGATTCAAAGATTCCTTCCAGCAATAAAGTGTGATAGGGGAAGGGAGGCAAGCCATAAAGCTATCCCAAAGTACAGGGCAGAGTCCTCCTTGTGACTATAGAGTCTATTGGTGGAAGGATGGAAAGTGTTTTGGTTTAAACTTCCCTTTAGTCCTCAAGGTGTAAGGGCAACCTGGGCAGGGCTATTGATTTCAAAGTGTGGTTACAACAGGCTGTGTAAACAGTGACTAATATAAACAAAATAAAATTACCATTATAAATACTCAAATTAACTACAAAGAGTATATGAAGGAAGATGCTATCTGCATCCAAAGAGAGAACTAATAAATAGAAGTATATGTAGAATGATTTTACACACATGTACATATATACATATATATGTATCTATATATGTTTATATATTTGTGTCCAATGGTAACCATCTGGGGTGGGGAGTAAGTAAAGAAAACAAAGATATTTATATGATATCTTTATTATGTATTTAAAAGGAATAACAAGTGGCATACAGTAGATTTGCTGTTTCATGTGCAATCCTCTTTTATTATACTAGGTTATAGAAATTCTTGCTTTATTCCATAAATTAAAAATTAAATAAATAAAACAAAATTTAAAAAGGAAAGTGGAATGAGATCTTTCAAAAGGTTACAGACAAAGGTCTATAACCAAGAAATATTTAGACAAAAAAAAATGAGTGTAATCCAGTAAGGAAAATAAATGGATCTTCAATGAAAGAATGGACTTTCAAACATTTTTGATGGAAAAAGACCTAAAGCAGAATAGGTATTTTGAAATACAAACATGGGAATAAAGAAAAAAATTGAAATGTAAATAAATACAAATTAAAAAATAAAGTGCGTTGTTATCTTAAAAAAAAAAGAAAAAAGAATTGACCTTGAGATATGAGGAGATAGCCGAGGTCTAAGTCTAAATTGCTACAAGGTGCTTACTCAGGGAACAGTTGTAATATTCATCATAAGTGTTATCTCCATAAAATCATAAAATCTTAGTGTTTGAAGAGACCTAAAAGGCCATGAAGTCCACTTTGCACTTGACCAAGCAACTTTTCTACAAAATCCCCAGTAGTCGTCCAGTCTTGAATGAATGAATGAATCAAGCATTTATTACGTACTTACTATATGCAAAGCACTGTGCTAAGCATTTGGTATACAAATAGAAAAGTAAGACAGTCCCTTTCAAGGAGCTCACATTCTAAAGGGCAAGACAATATACATGCAACCTTACAGCTGCAAGTCAGATAAAGAGGTTCCTTGGTACTTAGGGCATAGGAGCAAAGTAAATGGTAATACCTCTTCTTTAATGTCATTTCCACTAATAAAATCATATAGATGTTATTTTTTTTCAATGAATGGAAAAATCACCATCTCCTGAGGGAACCCATTCCACCCTTTGAATAGATCTAATTCTTGGGATGTTATTTCTTATATCAAGTCTTCAAGGAGCTCACTTTCTACTAGGGATGGGGTAGGGATAAGACATGTTCATGGATAGGTATAATCCAAGGAAGGGAGTTAAGTTAGTAAGGGAGAACTCAAGTAAAATACTCTAGGAAGTTCTGAAAAGAGAAAGGACCTAAAACCAAAGGAATCAGAAAAGGCTTCATGGAGGAAGTACCACTTGAGTTGAATATGGAAGGGAGAAATGGATTCTAAGATGGAGAGGTGAAGAGGTAGATCATTCCAGGAATGCAGAACAACTTGTGTAAATGCAAGGAGGTAAGATATCTGACGTCAAGTTCAAGAAATCATTAGTAGTTTAGCTGTGCTGGAACATTTAAGTTCTTAAAGCAAAATGATAGGAAACCAGGAAGTAGAAGTATGATGGATCCAGATCATAGAGGACCTTGAATGACAGACTGAGGGCTGCATTTTTTCATAGGAAGTGACAGAGGTTTATGAGCAGATAGGTAACATGGTTAGACCATCTAGCAACTGTATGGGAAATGGATAGGCAAAAGGAGCGACTGAGCAGGGAGACCAATCAATCAGTCAAAAAATATATATTAACTACTTACTATGTGCCAAGCATTATGCTAAATTCTAGGGATTTAAAGAAAGGCAAGAAGACGCCCTCAAGGAATTTACATACTAATAGGGGAGATAAACAAATACAACACGGAGGAGAATTATAATCTTAGAGGAGAAGGTTCAAGACCACTAAGGAGTAGGAGCTACTCCCATATACCAGGGGTTTTGTTTCTTCTCAGGCCTTTGGATGGTCTGAACCTATGACAGGCTCCTTGTGATTTATAATGCCAATCAGGAGTGGGCTGAAGCCAGGTTCTACTGCAGAGTGATTGTTAAATTTTGTTGTGACCATTATAGTTCTATCGATGAACTAGACTTAAAAAAGTGATAGAGACAACATTAATAATGCAGATTAAACTTTAAATGAGTCAGAGAGCTAATGTTCACATGTATAACCTATATCCCATTGCTTTTCATCTTGGGCAGGGAGAATGTGAGGGAGAAAGAAAGAAAAATTTGAAACTCAAAATCTTATAAAAATGAAACTTATCTTTACATGTAAATGGAAAAAATAAGATACTTTTTACCAAAATAATACTTAAATAATTTCTGAAAAAAATGAATGAATCAGAGGGTTTGTTGCTTAACATTTACCAGCAGATCCCTGGTAATGCTTTTCCAGTGTTTTATTATAGAGGGAGACTAGCATCTTGTGTCGCCTCAAACAAAGACAGGATCCCTTTTTCCAAAGTATAAACCATTCCTCAGCCCCCAAGTTCCTTATGCCCAAACCTTATCCCTTAGCCTCTCAAACTCACTAAATCCTGATGTCCCAACTTTGAGCATTTTTCCCTTCTTCCTCCCTCAGTCCCATCCTTGAACTCTCCTTGGAGCCCATTGTGGGCAGGACATCCAAGGCCCAAGGCTACAGGTAGCTGGGGCAAAGAGGGACGGGAGACACCTCTTTAATTCAGGAAATAACTTTTAGCTATCTAGAGATTTTCCAATATATTAACACTCATATAACCTCCCAAGGAGCCCCATCAACTCCTGCCTACCTATCAAACAGCATATCTATCAAATAGATTCAGTATGCCAACAATGTGATGCGGTATCCAGAAAAACTGAGACAATCTTAAACTTCATGAAGACAGGCATATGATCCAAGGACAGAAAGGTGACAGTAGGCATAGTAAATACAGTCAGTAATAGTAATAGTATTACAGTCAGTTCCCATATTGAGTTTATATTCCTTTCTAAGAGTCACAGTTTAGGAAGGCTGTGATAAACACAGGAGTGTGCAAAAGAGGACAATTAGGTTGGAGAAGGACTGTTAACCTCTCTGAGGTTAAGGAGCAAGAGGTAGGCTTTAGTTCATGGCTCAGATATTTTAGTTTGGACTTTGTTCAGAGACAGCCTAGAATACCCAAAGAATCAAAAGCTCCTGTAGCAGCAACCAAAGAAGCCTCCCAGGTGGGACTATAAATGAGAATATCGCCCATGTACCGAATTAAGCTACTATCTCTTAGTTTCATGTCCCTTAAATCTCTTCCCAAGGCCTGACCAAATAAATGGGGGCTACCCCAAAAATCTTGGGGCAAGACTGTCCATGTTAGCTGATATGGATTTGATTTCCCAGGGCGTGTCCATTCAAAGGCAAAAATAAATTGTGAGTCTGTTTGAAGAGGTATACAGAAAAAGTCATCTCTGAGATCCAGAGTGGAAAGCCATTAGGTACCCCCAGGAATGTGAAGGAGTACAGTAGATGGGTTAGAGACTATGGGGTGTATGGGAATAACAGTTTCATTAACAGCCCTGAGATCTTGAACCATTCAATACTCATTAGGATTTTTACAGGAAAGATAAGGATATTACATTGGGACTAGCAAGGGACAAGGATTTTATACTTAAGAAATTTTTCAATCCCTTCCAGTCCTCAGGGTTAATTGGATATTGGCAATGACGGGGGAACAACAGCTGGGATGGCACGAGTAGCTCACCCAAGAATTCCCTGATCCCAAACAACTGGCTCAATTGTCTCCCACACTTCCAAGGGAACATGGGGAAGTCTAGTGAACAGAGGAAAAAGAGAGATGGGAGGCTTAGCTAAATAAAACTGGCTCCCCAATTTCACCATAAGGTCCCTTCCCAACAAGGATGTGGGGGTAAGAAGAGAGGAAAAGTAAGGAATGTTCAAACAACAGATCCTCAAATAGGCAGAGAAGGGGATATGTCTCTCTGTATCCTTAATTTTCCTTTCAATGCCATTGACCCAACAGGTCGAGGGGTGAGTAGGGCCAGAGTAATCAATTCAAAGAGAGAACATAATCCCTTTACCAATTATAAATCAAGTCACCTTACCTTCAATCTCAATTTTTGCCCCATGCTTGGCGAGAAAGATGGAAAAAGTAGAATTCTTCTGATAATCCCATTCTGGGTCACTAGTGGGAACAGCAGTTATTCTAGGGGGCAAGGAAGGGGGATACTTCATGGTATCAGAGCTAGCCAAATGATCCCCAAACTTCTGGGCCTGTTCCCATATTCTCCTCTTCTCGTCAATGGTATAGCAGGTCCAGATGCCATACTCCACCAGGAAGTGGACTAACTTCTCTGGTCATCCTTTAATATCAGTATCCACTGCTCCCAAATGTCATCACCCTTCACCACCAGCATACCTGGTACATTTCATTTGGTTGTGCACACAGGAAATTTTTAAAAATTAATGGCAAAGCATTTATTGACTAGTTAATAATAAATTCATCAGATAAACCAAAGAACCTAAAGCCTAACTAAACAATTGTTAAATCAGCATTTGGTAAACATTGCCCTAAAAATACAAGGTAGCAGGGTTGTTGGTTTTTTCCAAACTTTCCCTTTCCCTCAATATACTGAACAAGCTTTTCGGCCTCTTACCTAAGAAGGTATCTTTCCAACCAAACCCTGCTCCCTGTTCCCTTTACCCCCTGCTTTTCCATGGAGGCTCAGTAGTGAAGTTTAAGGACTATTGACAGAAGGTCTCTCCTCCTGAGGTATAAAATATTAAGTTTTTTACCTTCCTATATACTGCCTATACTGCCTATACTGACCAGAGTCCCAGGGTCAGGCACCACAAACTGAGCCACAGGAAGCAAAATGGCTGAAGAAATTATGAGAAGGAAGGAGCCCAATTAATCGTTCCTGTCCCAGCTGCAGCCAGCTATGATCCCTAAACAGTAGCAAGGGTTTCCTGCAGATGGAAAAGAATAATGCATGCAGCCCACCTGACTTCAATAGAAATGGAAAGGGTCAGAGAGGGGTTCCGGACTAATGGGGAGCAGTAGCTTTAGCAAATAAGATTCCCAGGGATTGGGAAAGCTGCACCCAACCCCCTACAATTTCAGCATCTTTGACAGCCTCTGTGAGAGGGCTGTTTCAACATAAGGATATACTTGATCATCGACTACCCCCTGTACATATCTCCATGCCCTTATCTCTTCTCCTCTTTCCCTATTTAGACCTTGAGAATGGGGATGAAACCTTCCAGAGCCTAGATGAGATGATGCCATCACACAATTCACAACTTCTGCAAGATGCCTTTCCTGGCCTTGTTCTTTAATCTTGCAGACTTGCATAGACTTTGTTCTTCCCCCACATCCCTCCACATATTTCTTCCCCTTTGCCTTCCTTCATGTCTCTCACCTTATGTCAGTTACATGCAGGCTTGTGCTGGCAAATGTTTTACAACTGGCTTTCAGGGAGAAGGGGGTAAATATACATGACACATGTTTAACTTTAATCTGCATCTTTAACATTTTTCCATCACTTTTTTAAGGCTAGACAACAACTGAAACAATAAATCAGGTACTGATTTGACTAGTTTGATAATTTCCAAGATGTAAATGCTCACTCTGAAAACTGAACAATTGGCTCAAGAGTGTAATGGTAATTTAAGGTCAATTTATAAACGTAATTATATAAAGGTAATGAGTGGGATAGGTTTAGTGAAGACTTCTCAGATTGTAATTCTTCTCCCAGGGGCGAGGTAAGACCTAGAGGCTCAAGGTTACAATATTTTTAGAATAGAATGGTTCCAAATAAGGATATAAAACTGTGTAGTGTATTAGGGTCTCAATGATTGGATAAAATTTACATAATTCCTCGATATCTTCATTTCAAAAGGGATTGGTTAGATTTCGTGTCTAGAATGTAAGATCATATTCTCAACTAATGAGGATAATGGTCAGTGGAGAAGGAGGGACTTGCATTAGGGTCTATGTAAATCACTGCCCTTTTCTTTGTCTTTGGCTTTCCTACTCCTACAGGTTCGCCCTGCTTCTCGAGAATCAAATCTCTTTTCTGTTATCACTTTGAGAGGCCTCTGAGTAACTGATTTATGTAGGGACTTGAGCCATCCCACACAGTAATTTGAGGTCCCATTAATAGGACTCAATATCTTTTGTTAATTTCTATTGAGGTACTGAACCAGAAGGTCCTGCCCTCCAGTTCTGAAAAGTGTAAAAACACTCTGAGGTGAGGTTTTACTTTGGGGCTCACTCATTTGAAGTATTTGTTTAGCCACATGAGACTCTAGGCAGCTGCTAAGGAGCCCCCCAGCTTTGAAAACACAGATGTTGGTGCTTCTCTCTCTGGTAACCACCTATGTAAGTAATGGTCAGACAGTTGGATCTGTCTGTTGATCTATGATGTACGTATTGCTTATGGTCAGACAGTTGGAAGCCCTGTCTGTTGGTCTTTATTTCCTCTGTTTGCCTTTTCTCTGAAGTTCAGGATGATGACTTTTTCCCCTGAGCTAAGTGAATGATATATGTGCTTGATTAAAATAGATTGTTGACCCCTCAAAAGTTGCTTTCCTTTTAGGAAAGCAGATCTAAGAACTTGTACAGTAGGCCCTCCTGTGTATGCTGGAGTCCTTACCGTTTCAAAGACCTATTTCAGCTGGCTCCTGCCAGCTGACTTCCCCTCCTGTTTCTCCCCACTAAGTCCTCATTTTTGGTCTCTTTCTGCAGGATGTTGCCTGGGTCTAAGTGGCTGTCTCACCAGTTGGGCCTGGAAGGGCTGAGTCCCACAGTCTCCACAGGCCTACTCCTGTGCTTCCTGGCACTCAGCACATGGATCCTGGCCCACATCTTATCCTCTGTCTATAGATACTACACCATCTGCCAATATTTTCGATGCTTCCCCCAGCCTCCCATTAAGAACTGGTTTATTGGCCACCTAGGGATGGTAAGTTAGTAATCTTGGGCCAAGAGCTGGAGAGAACAATGAAGAGATGAGCTAGGGAACTTAATGGACTAAGTATTTGAGGGGACTGAGGGAAGCTAAAGAGCTTGAGCAGTTAAGGAATTAGAGTGGGAAAGGAAAAAGACAAGGACCTGAGCAGATCTTTACAGGGAAGGGTAACCTGGGCATCCTGTGTTCCAGAAGTCCTGGGCAGTACCAATAGAGAAAGGGCCACTGGGAGTTATTCCTGCAGAGAGAAACAGAGAAGGTGGCTGATTTCTCAGTGTGATGTGGAGACACCAGGAAAGTGAGAGCTCAGGACAAATGGGTGCCCAGAACTAAACACAATGCTATGCACTCCCAATGTGCCCCCCCACTCCACCCCACCCCAGAGGGCAGAGGACAGCAGGGCTCTCAGTTCCCTTGCTGGGGATAGCATGAATCTATTTATGTTGCCTGTGGACACATCGGCTTTTGAGGCCACAGAGGTATAATGTTGACTCCTGGTGAGCATGAGTCCAATAAAATCCCCAGATCTTTCTCAGACAAATAAGTTTCAAATGCATATAACTATGTTGTAATCTAGTCTCTATAATCCAGAACAGAAGTGTCAAACATGCAGCTAGCATTCCTGAATGCAATTGGTGTCCCAGAGGGATCCTTATGTACATACACTATTAGGCCAGAGGATCTGGAGTTGGAAAGGGACTTTAGAAATTACCCATGCAAACTTCTCATCATTTTATACATATATATATATATATATATATATATATATATATATATGGAAAACTAAGGCCTAGAGAGGTCAAATGACTTGTCCAAGGTCATGGAGGAAGTAAAACCAGATGCTCTGACTCCAAATACACTTTTTTCCACCAAAGCATACTGTTTCCAAGGATATCATGAGAGTCCTTGAATAACATCTCCTTGAAATCCAGATATATTGCAAATTATAGTAATATATCACAAAGATCATATACTATGACCAGGTGGGATTTCAACCAGGAATACTGGGTGGCCATATCAATAACAAAACAAATACAAATTATAATTATTATCAATAAACTCAGAAAAAATTTTGTCAAAATACAATTCCCATTCCTGTTTTAAAAAACACTAGAAAGTATAGGAATCAATGGAGTCTTTCTTAAACTAATAATTTTAAGTAGTATCTTTCTAAAATCAAGAGTAAGACATTCCTCAATTTATAAATGGTCAAAGGATATAAACAGGTACTTTTCAGAAGAAGAAATCAAAGCTATCAATTATCATATGAAAAAATTATCTAAGTCACTATTGATTAGAAAAATGTACATTAAAACAATGCTAACACAAATATTTATAGCAGGTCCTTTTCTGATGCAAAGAATTAGAAATTGAGGGGATGCTCATCAATCGAGAAATGGATGAACAACTTGTATTTGGTTGTGATGGAACACCATTGTACTAAAAGAAAAGACAAGCAAGATAATTTCGGAAAAACCTGGGAAGACTTATATGAACTTATGCAAAGTGAAGGAAACAAAACCAAGAGAACACTGTATACAGTAATAGCAATTCTGTAGGGAAAATCAACTGAGAAAGATTTAACTTTTCTAATCGAGACAATGATCCAAGACAGTTCCAAAGGATCCATGATAAAAAATGCTATCCATCTAAAGAAAAAACTGACGAACTCTGAATGGAGATTGAAGCATACTTTTTAAAAACTTTTTTATTTTTGTTGTTTTATTTTGTTTGTGTTTTCTTTTCAATATGGCTAATATGGAAATGTGCTTTCCATGATTTCACAGGTACAATCTATACCAAATTTCTTGCTTTTCTAAGGAGTAAGGCATGGGAAGAAGGGAGAGAACTTGGAATTCCAAAAATTTTTAAATGATTGTTAAATTTTTTTACATGTAATTGGGAAATATTTAACAAAGTAAATTAAAATAACTTAAAAAACAAAGACACTGACAAAAACGAAATCCAGGAATATCCTTAGTATGGCATTCCCTATCTCATCTTGTAACCCTTTTTCATAGAGAAAATGAAATAAGTTTGGCATGACATGTACCTTGTAAAGCCTTACTGGCTTTTAATGATTACTGCTCCCCTTCCTTAATGCACATTAACCTTCCCTTTAATCATGTAATAGATCATTTTGCCAGAAACAGACATAAAGTTCACTGAACCATAGTTTGAAAACTCTACTTCCTTTCCATTTTGGAAGATCAGATTATCGGTAGCTGTAAGCTACATATCCCCTTCTCCAAGACTTTTCACACCTGCCACCTCTTGTCAGGGTCCTAGGACCTGTAGTTATTTTAAGGCTAATGATTTTAACTCAATGAGCATTTGCCATTTGCCATTTTCATTGCATCCTTCCAAGTCCAGACATCATTCTCTCTGAAAAGAAAGAGAAATTAACAACACCTCAGTAATTCTACCTCTCTCCTTTTTCTGTATCATCATCTCAACCACAGTAAGTGGAGGGTTTGTCTTTCCAGAACTTTGATGAGAGGTAATATGGTATAGTAAGGAGCATGCTCAATTTGTTAGAGAAGAATTCAGTTCAAAGTTAGGCTTTCCTACTTACTACCTGTAGGATCCTGAGTAAATCACTTCATTTCTCTCAGATTTGTTTCTTCCACAAAATGAGGTGTTTGGAACAAATGAATCAATGAATTATTAAATGAAATAACATCTATAGAACATTTCCTATATGCCAAGCACTGTGCTAAGAGCTGGACACGCAAATATAAACAAATAAAACCATTCTTGTCTTCAAGGATCTTACATTCTCACAGAAAAACACAACACCTAGATGAAAGTGGTGGCCAGGAAAGAATGTTTCAGACAAGAAATTCAGAGGGATGGTAGATGGAGTCCTACAAAAAGTAATCCACAGCTCCTTTCCAGGGATGGTATAGTTATTTGATTACTGTCACTGTAAGAGGAAATTTCCAGGTCCCTATGATTTCAAATCTACATTTCAAATCCTATGATTCCCTTTCCTTTTTCTCCTCTTCATTGTCATACCAGTGAACCTTAGTTCCAGCCCTCTAAACATCCCTTGCTCCAGCATCTATAGCATCTTCTCTTTCTTAGGAGCATTCTATTGGCTTCTATGCTTTTCATTTTACCTTTCAGTTGGTGCTTCTGGATCTATCATAAGCTCTCCTTCTAACCTTTTCTTTTGAACATGGGCAAGACAAAAATAGAGTAGTATTAAATACAAAGAACTGAGGACCTTCCAGAAAGTGTGTCAGGCAGGGAGAAATTTTCAGTGACCCACAATAGAATGCGGCAATCTGGTATGGTGGTTAGAGTGTTAGACCTGGAGTCAGAAAGAACTGAGTTTAGTTCTGGCCTCGGGCACCTGCTACTCTGGGCAAGTCACTTAAACCACAGTCTGACTCAGTTTCCCCATCTGCAAAATATGGATGATAATAATAGTTCCTACCTCCCAGAGTTTTGCAAGAATAAAATGAAATATTTGTAAAGGACTTTGCAAACCTTAAAGTTTTATATAAATGCTAGCTAGCAATAGGAGCTATTCGTCAGAATTGATATTGTTCACTGCAGTTAATCAGAGTTTGAGTCTTTTAATGTTTTTTTTTTGTTATATTTGCATATATTATCATCTTTCTTTACTCCTTATCACTTCAGGGTCATTCTGTGTTTCTCTGAAGTCTCCCTTTTCAGCATTTCTTTTGGTGCAGTAACATTTCATTATATTCTTGGGCCATAATTTATCCAATTGGTCCCCAATCAATCACAACCCATTTTGTTTCTAGTTTTTTACTACCACAAAGTGTTTTGTGACTAATAGTGTGCTATATAATAGGATTTTTCTTTAAGTCATTGATATGTTTGAGGTATGTGCATAGTAGTGGAACCATTGGGTCAAAGTATATGAACAAGTTAGTGAATTTTCTCAACCTATTCTCAATTGTTTCTCAGAACAGTTAAACCAATTCACAATTCCACCAATGATGTACTGTATTAGAGTACTTCCCTTGTTTCAGTGTATATAACATTTTTGTTGGTTTTTAATATTCTTTTTCAATTTGACAGATGAAAGCTCAAAGTAATTTTAAGTCTTATTATCAGTGACTTAGAACATTTTTTCATGGGAATATTGATTATTTGTATTTCTTCTGTAAACTATTCTGATCTTGCAATTTGAAAATGGCTATTGTTCTTATACAAAGCATAGGGATTGGACCTGTGATTTCATTGATTAGGGGATTCCTAGGGAAGGAAACCCATTACCAATGCAAACTTAAACCTTCTTTGAAACTTAGACTTGAAACTTAGAATTTCCTAGAACACTAAGAGAGTAAGTGACTAGTCTAGGGTCACAAAGACAGTATATATCTGAAATAAGACTTGAATGCATGTCCACCTGGTTTCAAGGCCAGCTCTACTTCTCTAGTCTGATACATGTCAGTTCCCTATAAATCTTGGATAATAGATATTTCACAAAGATACTGGATGAAAAGAGTTTTGTTCCAACTAAGTACTTTCCACCTAGAAAAGAGAAAACCTAATGGGAAATGATGACTATGTTCAAGCTATCATGAAGAGTATGGACTTAGTCTGTCTCATTCAGATGCAGAAGACAGAACCAGGATCAGTGGGTAAAGCTGGAAAGGCCACAATAGAATTGATGTCAGAAACAGTTTCCCAAAAATTGGAATTGTCTAGAAGTGGATTAGGCTCTTTCAGGAGACGATGAGTCCCCTGCACAGTAGGTCTTCAATCAGAGGCTAGAGAACCACTTGACAAGGAGATTTTTGTCTAGGTGCAGGTGAAGTCAAATGGCTTCTGAACCATCTGCATCTCCACCAAATCTAAGAATCTATCACTATTTAGCAATCAAATAGTCTTTCTACAATGCCACAATTCTTCTCCTGATAATTTCATTTAAAAGATAACTCAGAAAAAGCACATTTTTGAACCCCTTAGATTCCTCTTCAGACTTCCCCATGATGGAAGGAGGAAGGAGGTGGTATTCATTGGTGGTTCTTTGAAGCCTGCTTAGAAGTGGTGACTCAGACTTTTGTTTGATTTATAGGTCGACTTCAAAGAGGAAAGTCTGAATTATGTTATCAGTGTTGTGGCCACTTTTAGGGAGGCCTTTCTACTCTGGATGGGACCTTTCCGCCCAGTGGTTTCACTCTGCCACCCTGACTACATTCGGCCTCTTACTTCTGCATCAGGTATGGAAATTCTAGAGGTCAACGTTACTTTGGCAACCTCTATCCCAGGTTGCCCCTCAGGTTTCTAGGACTCCCCCATAGGACCTTGTCCAGTGATCCAGGCCCTCTCAAACATCTTGCCCTTTTCTAATCCTCTATACTGTCATATTAACCCTTTCCCTCACTCCCACTGTACCAAGTCCCCAGGGTTCTCCAGGATGAGAAGTACCATTCTCAGTACTCTGTCTTCTCGTTCTGTGGCTCAACAAATCAATTAAACAACTGTTTAATAAGTGTCTCATGTAGGCATCTCTATTTCTCTATATAGTCCTCTATCTCTGACTGGTGCTTTGTTTTTCTTTTTAGTAGTCCACATTCATTTCCTTCCTATGTATTATTCTCTGCCCTTCCCACTTCCATCAGTTCCCCCTAGAACTTCTTGGTCCTTCTGTCTTACTTCTACCTTCACCCTTCTTCCATCTTTTGTTTCCATCTCATATTCCCAACTCTTTCCTAACACTGAATGATCACTAAGTTCCCCTAGATATGTGAAGGCTAAAAAAAGTGAGAGTAGAAGAGAGAGCACTGTCCTCTTCAGGATGAGTCTGAAGCTGTTCTCAGTGCATCTTTCTTCACTGGTATAGGAGAAAAATGTTTGTAGCTACTTTCTGGCCACATCCAATGGCAGAGGGGAGCTTATTTTGTGGATCTGGGGCAACTGAGGTTGAAGGAGAATGTTAGGAGTTGTATTAGCCCCCAAAGATCCTTTTTCACCACAACATTTTCTATGAGGGAACACAGAAACTTAATGATGAATGGAAGGAGAGAGATCCCTGTTCTTAGGAGTAGTAGTAGTGGTGGTGGTGACAGGGGGAAGGTAATGGAGAAAGGTTCCTAGGGTCAGTAGAGAAAGAGTGGGAGATGGAATGATTATTTCTTTTGGGTAGAATTCACTGGCTTGTGCACAGAGAGATCTGTAAACAGGCCCAGACACTGAAGGCTTACCCTCAGGGAGATGATGTTATCAAGGAAAACTGCCCTGATATTCTAGGACTAGAGAGTAAAATAAAATGGAAAGATTCCACCAATTATCTCCTGAAAGAGATCACAAAAGGAAAAATTCTAGGAATATTGTAGCCAAATTCCAGAACTCCCAGGTCAAGGAGAAGAAATTATAACCAACCAAAAAGAAACAATTCAAGTATCATGGAAACACAATCAGGAAAACTTGAGATTTAGCAACTCCTACATTAAAGGATTGAAGGACTTGGAATATGATATTCTGGAGGCTAAAAGGATCTAGGATAAAAACGAAGAATCACCTGCCCAGAAAAACTGAGTATAATCTTTCAGTGGGGAAAAAATTGATATTCAATGAAATAGAGGACTTTCAAGCATTCTTGATGAAAGACCAGACTTGAATAGAAAATTTGACTTTCAAATTCAGGACTCAAGAGAAGCATGAAAAGGTAAACAGGAAGGAGAAATTACAAGGGACTTACTAAAGTTAAACTGTTCTCATTCCTATATGGAAAGGTGATGTTTGTAACTCATGAGATCTTTCTCAGTATTAGGGTAGTGGGAAGGAATATGTGTGTGTGTGTGTGTGTGTGTGTGTGTGTGTGTGTGTGTGTGTGTGTGTATGTATGAATATATATGCATATTATATATTTGCACATAAGGACAGCTAGGTGGTGTGCTGGACAGAGCACCAGTGCAGGAGTCAGGAGGACTTCAGGAGGACCAATCTCACCTCAGACACTTGACACTCACTGGCTGTATGACCTTGGGCATGTCACTTAACCCCGGTTGCCTCATTCTGGGTCATCTCCAATCATCCTGATGAATATCTGGTCACTGGATTCAGATGGCTCTGGAGGAGAAGTGAGGCTGGTGACCTTCACAGCCCTCCCTCACTCAAAACAAAGTCAAGTGCAAGTCATGTCATTATTTCTCTGATGGCATGGTCTTCTTCAGCAATAAAGGATGAACACACAAATATTTGCACATATATGTGTGCATGTATCTATACATATAGCCATAGATAGAGAGATAGAGATAGATAGATGATAGATAAATAGATAGATAGATAGACAGACAGACAGACACAGACAGACAGACAGAGAGACAGATAGATAGATAGATAGATAGATAGATAGATAGATAGATAGATAGATAGATAGATAGATAGATATAGACAGAGGGCACAGGGTGAGTTGAATATGAAGGAATGATATCTGAAAAATAAAATTAAGGGCTGAGAAAGGAATGTACTGGGAAAAGAAAAAAGGGAGCAGTAGAATGGGGTAAACTCACATAGAAGAGGCAAGAAAAAGCTTTTTCAGTGGAGGGGAAGAAAGGGGAGGTGAGAGGGAATGAGTGAACCTTACTCTCATCAGATTTACCTTAAGGCAAGAATAACATACACACTCAACTGGGTATGGAAATCTATCTTACCCTACAGGAAAGTAGGGGGGAGGGTATAAGAGAAGGGGGATGACATAAAAGAGGGAAGATTGGGGGAAGGGTACTCAGATGCTAAAAATTTTGAGGAGGGATAAGTTCAAAGGAGAGAATAGAATAAACGGGTGGGGGGGTTGGATAGGATGTAGGAAAATATAGTTAGTCTTTCACAACATGACTATTATAGAAGTGTTTTGCATGACTACATATGTATAACCTATACTGAATTGCTTGCCTTCTCATTGAAGATGGGAAGAGAGGGAGGAAAGGTGAGAATCTGGAACTCAAAGTTTTAAAAAACAAATATCAAGAATTGTTTTTACAAGCAATTGGGAAATAAGATATGCAGGCAATGAGTATAGAAATCTATCTTGTCCTACAGGAAAATAAAAGGGAAGGAGATAAGAGAAGGGGGGGTGATAAAAGGAAGGGTAAGTTAGGGGGAGGAGAAATCAGAATTCATGCCATCTGGGGATTTTGGGAGGGAAGAGATGGGGGAAAAATTTGGAACTCACAATCTTGTGGAAGTGAATGTTGAGAACTAAAAATAAATTAATTGACTGAAAAAGAAAAAAAAACACTAGTGTCTGGTAAGACACTAAATACTTACTAGTTATCCAAGCACTAAGGTATAAAGAAAGGCATAAACATTCAGTCCTCTAACGAAGATTACAGTCTAATTGGAGAGATAACATGTAAAAATAAACATGTACAAGCCAGATGTATACAGGATAAATTGTAATAATCTATAGAGGAAAGGTACTAATATTAAGCGACTATGAAAACTTCTTGGAGAAAGCAGGATTTTAGCTCGCAGATTAAGGAAGCCAAGAGTCAGAGATTAGGGGGGTCAGAGTAGAATAGGTTAGGGTGTCTTGTTAGAGGAGCAACCAAAAGGGCCAGTGTCAGTAGATGATAGACTACATGAATGGGAGTAAGGTGTGAGAAGACTAGAAAGCATTTCTGATGCTGTAATTCTCTGATACGTTTGGGACCATATCTGAGTGTAGCAAGTGTAGATCAGAAGCCATGTTCAGCGTTATGTCTCCAGCATGGTACCTTGGGTCACATCTCTGGCTTTATGGGAGCCTTGTACTGCCAATAAATTAGGGTATATTAAGTTTATTTCTAGGATCATGCCTAGAGTTGTATAGGACCATGCTTGATGTGTGGCTAGAACTATGTCTCATTTGTATCTAGAACCACATCTTGGATATATCTGGGGCCATGGTGGCAACCCTGGCAAAACTTGAGGCAACTAGTGGTAGGGTAGACAAAGATTCAGGCCTGGAATCAGGAAGCCCTCAATTTAAAAATGACATCAGACACTTTATGAGCTGTATGATCATGAGGAAGTCATTTAATCTCTATTTACCTCAATTTCTACTACTATAAAATGGGGATAATATCTTGCAGAATTGTTATAAAAATCAAATGAGATAATATTTGTAAAAGCAGTTAGTAGGGTCTATATAAATGCTTATTCACTTGTCTTCCCTTCCCTTCCTTCCTCATATGTGAGGTGTTTCTGGGGCTACATTTGAGACCATATAATACCATCCCTGCAGTATATTGGAAGCCATTTCTGAAACCATCAAGGTCATGCCTGGAACATGCCTGGGCTATCTGAGCTGGGTTGGTACTGATAATCATTTAATATTATTTTTAGACTCTAATAAGGGCCAGGGTCTGAATTAATCAACCAGAAGAAGAGCCTGGACCTAACAGCTACTTTGTTCTCTGAGTAAAACAAGGCCAGATGGGGCTGACTTAAGAGCATTTTTCTTCTGTTGAAGGATGAGACACTTAAGCCAAGACACTATCTTGAATAATGGGACTTCTCCCATATATTAATATTTTGTGGACATATACTGTGTTATGGCATGTTAATGGTAAAGAAACACATATCCTGGGTCATAATTTCAATTGACATTTTGTCAACTCTCTTATCTTATTGTATTTACAACTTATTTAACTAACTCCTTTTCTCACGGTATAGTTAAAGATGTATGGGGACCATAAAACTGAAGGACAGACATCCTGGGATTGTCCTAAAACAGTTTTAAGCCTGGTCATTCTTGTATTGGACAGTCAGAAGTTTCCTTATGGCTCCATGATCATGTATCTGCTAGTTTTAAGGGAATAAACTATATGGATTTACATATAACCTATTCTGTTTGCCTCTTTAACTAAATTTTCAGATCAACAGTACCATGTTTAAAATCATGCCTAGGTTATGTCTATATTCATATCCAAGATGGTACATGAGCCATAACTGGGACTGTATTCAGTGTTGTGTCTAGAGTGGGATGGAATTGTGCACAGAGACATGACAAGGATTTCCTAGGTCATGACTACGTATGTAAACTAGCATATACACTATTGTGTGTGAGCTCATGTCTAGAGGAGTGTCTGGGTCACATGTGGAAGTATCCAAGCCCTGTGTGGACAGGATCCATGTCATGTCTTAAGGTATAAAGTGTCTGAGCCATGTCTTGGTGACTTATCTGGGTCATGCCTAAGGGGTATATATGCTCTTGGGACGGTATCTGAACCATGTCTAAGTTTGGTACTGCCCATGTCCAAGAATATCTGAGCCATATCAATGGAAGGAGGGTTCAGAATCATATGTGATTAACGTCTGAACCATGGGGCTTGGGGCAATATCTCAGGATTTGCTATGGTCCTTTCTTACATATGTATATGGTTAGAATCTGAGCCATTATATTCAACATGATTTGAGCAATGTCTGAATGATCCCTGGAGATACACCTGCAGCATTATGCCTAAGGAGTACAGAGCCATTTTTGACTGGTTCATGGTGACCCACGCCTGGGTCATAGCTAGGGGTCAGCTAGTCCAAGGTACTTTGGGTCATTCCCAGGGTCATTCCCAGGCCCAAATATATCTAGCCTATCAGTGTATCCTGGGTATTCTCCTGGATGTTTTCCTGCTCCTGTTGCACTCACTCTCCCACCTCCAGGCTTGCCCATTCCTGCATGCTACTCTCTGCTATTCTCTTGTTCTCTTTGTCCAGTCTGTGCCTGGTTTGGAGGGTGATTGTTTTGGTGCTGGGGAGGGGCAGAGGAAAGAAACTCCAGCCCCTGACCTTTCAATCATGAATCATTGGTACCCCAGGCCAAGGCTATATTACCCTCCCTTGACCTCTCTTGGTGTGTCATATCTTATGACATACCCCACAAATGGGGTAAGGATACCTCACTTCCTATGCAGAGATATGTGTATAGGGTAAACTAGCTATGCATATGTATGTATATATATGTGTGTGTTTATGTGTGTGTTTGTATATATATATGTATGTATGCATGTATGTATATGTATACATATATATACTTATAGATACACATATTTGTATGTATGTGTATGTATGTATGGAGTGACCCCACTTGAAAGGTTTATCTATCTCAACAGCCCATGTTGCACCCAAAGATACTCTTCTCTATGGATTTTTGAAGCCCTGGCTTGGTGAGTAATGAATATGGTCAGAAATAACACCAGGAAGCAAGGATAAGACTGAGAGAAAAGGCACCCTTAGTCTATGGGGCTGGGAATCCTGGGAGTTAAGTGTTTGTAGACAGGGAAATGGTGGGCTTGTGTGTGGAGAAGGCTGGAGGATTGGTATTATGGGTGAGATACTCAGGGCTAAGCAAATGGCTGAGATAAGGGGCAGGTTGAAGTTATTGAGCTTCGACATCTCTGAAGGAGTTGAAGCTGGGGTTCTGGGTGGGCAAGAAATTGAGGGGATGGACTTCGGCTTCTTCTACATCCCTCCTCCCCACCAGGGGATGGCCTACTCGTGAGTGAAGGAGACAAATGGAGCCAGCACCGGCGCCTCCTCACCCCAGCTTTCCACTTTGACATCCTCAAGCCCTATGTGAAGATATTTAACCAGAGTGCAGACATCATGCATGTGAGCCTGAAGGGGTCTCAAGTGGGTTGGGGAAAGAACACCAATCAAGGCTAGAGCCAATATTCACCACTTACACTCTTGGAACACCTTGGATTACAACAGGTGTGATGATGGACACAGAAGAGCTATAACTAACACAAGATGATGTGAGCTTTGCCCATGGTCAATGAACTTGGAAGATTCTGAATATAGAAACTGCAGTGATTTAGTTCTCTAGAAACAACAAAGATTTAGGATCTAGTCAGCAAGGATAATCACTTAAATTTTAAAAAATAAAACAAAAGAAAACTATCAACTGGAAGCAGGGGTGAGCTCTTTCCCTGCTTCACAGTTACCCACATCCCCATCACTCTAAGTAATGACCTCACACTCAAGTTATGTAGTCTCTGTTTCCTTTCCTGCTGAGGGGTGAGTGATTGCCACATGCCTCAGACATGGTTGATAACAGCTGCTCAGCACAATGACTGTGGGACATCACACCATCCACCCTCTCTTACCAAATGTAACTTGACTTTAGAAGGGAGGCAGAGC